>NC_059343.1:41132867-41433440 GCF_018350155.1 Leopardus geoffroyi | reverse complement strand
TTTATTTATTTATTTTGAGAGAGAGAGAGAGAGAGAGAGAGTGCAGGGGAGGAGAGAGAGGGGGGAGAGAGAGAGGATCCCAAGCAGGCTCCATACTGTCAGCACAGAGCCCCACACGGGGCTCGCTCCCACAAACCGCGGGATCATGATCTGAGCCTAAACCAAGAGCCGGCCACCCGACCTACTGAGCCACCCCGGCACCCCATATCTAAAATACAATTTTAAACTCTCAGAACTCAACCACACAAGCCAATTAGAAAACCAAACAATCATCATTAGCAAATGGGGCGCAAAGACATGACAAAACATTTCACCCAAAAGATACATAGATGGCAAATAATGACGTCGACATCATTAGCCACCAGGGAAATGTATTTGAAAACCACAATGAGATATCCCTACCCGACTATCAAAATGGCTAAAATAAAAAGTAGTGACAATACTAAATGCTGGAGAGGATGCAGAGAAACTGGACCACCTCTACAGTTGACCCTTGAACAACGCAGAGCTTAGGGGCACTGACCACCCCCCTACACAGTCAAAAATCCACGTATAACTCGTGACTCCCCCAAAACTTAACTACTAATAGCCTACTGTTGACCAAAAGTCTTACTGGTAACCTAAACCGTGGATGAACACATATTTTGTCTATGTATCGTATACTGTACTCTTGCGATCAAGTAAGCGAGAGAAAAGGAAATGTTATTAAGAGAATCATAAAGCAGAGAAAATACTTTCATAGTACCCTACTGTATTTATGGAGGGGGGGGAATCCACCGGTAAGTGGACCCACGCAGTTCCAACCTGTGTTCTGTGTTGTTCAAGGGTTAACTCTGCGTTGCTAGGGAGATTGCAAAATGATCCAGCTAGTCTGGAAAACAGTTCGGCAGTTCCTTATAAAAGTAAACACGCAACCACCATACGGTCCTGCATTGCCTGCCTGGGCATGTATCCGAGAGAAATGAAAACTCATATTCACACAGAGACCTGTACATGAGTGGTCTTAGCAGCTTTGTTCATAAGGGGCCAACAGTGGAATTAACCCAGACGTCCTTCAGTGGGTGACTGGTTAAAACAAACAGCAGGCACATCCATAGGATGGGCTGCGCCCGGGGATGAAATCCAAGACCTTAGTCGGATCTCAAAGGAATCACGCTGAGTGGAAAAAGCCAATCTCAAAAGGTTTCATATTGTACGATTCCATTTATGTAACATTCTTGAAATAACACAATTATAGAGATGGAGAATGGATTAGTGGTTGCCAAGGGGACGGGGAAGGGGGAGGGGGATTGTACAGGCATAGTGCAGGGCTCTCTGTGCTGATGGAACAATTGTGTCTTGACTGCAGTGGCTGTTCCATGAATCCACACATGTGACAGAATTGCACAGCACGACATGCACAGACACACACACACACACACACACACACACACACACACGCACACACACAGATGAGTGCACGCAAACTGGCGAAATCTGAACAAAGTTGGTGGATGGTACCAATGTCAATTTCCTCTTTTCGATACTGGACTATAGTCATGCAAAGGCTGAATAAAGGGCCCGGGGAATCTCTTTGTATCCCTTTTGGGGGGCAACTTCGTGTGGATTTATTATTTCAAAATGAAAAATGAAAAAAAAAAAAACAATGGGCATGGAGAAGAGGACTGTGTTCCGCGGGCAGAGTCTGCGGCCCTGAACTCACGGACAGTAGCCTGGTGGCGAGGCCACTGGCTGATGGAGTGTCGGCCTCTGTGGGGGATTGCACAAGACCCACGGCCCCGTTTGTGACCCATGTGAACTGATGCCGCGGAACAGGACCCTTTCAGGATGTGTCAGGGGACCAACAAGCTAGCTAGCACTGCACTGCCTGGGTCAGGACCACGGAGGCCTGGACACGACACAGAGCATGGTAACCCGGCCGCAATTCTGGACCGGGCCCCCCAGAGCAGACGCTGGTGATTCCAGCACAAGAAACCGAGGAAACTAGGCAAATGTGCTGAGACTGCCAGTCATACCGCCGGTGACAAAGAGAGCCTCAGGGCACGTAGCCCAGAGCATGGCACCTGGCAGGTCCTGACAATAGACCCTCTAGGGTCCTTCCCTCCCTGCCTCTAGAGGGTGGGGGGGGCACTGACCGCAGTGGGCGCCTCTTCAGGGCATGGCAGGTGGGAACATACCAGCCAAGGACCCCTAGCTGGGCTGGGCCACATTTTGGATTATCCAAACACATCTGATCACACCAAACGGGGCCACCTCTCAGCAAAATTACCCCGCAGAGGGCCATTCGCTGAACCTTCCGTGCCCTGTATCACCTCTGGGTATGAATGGCATTAAAAAATAAATAAAATGGGAGGGCTGCCTGGGTGGCTCAGTCGGTTAAGCATCTGACTTCAGCTTAGGTCATGATCTCATGGCTCATGGGTTTGAGCCCCACACGGGGCTCTGTGCTGACAGCTCAGAGCCTGGAGCCTGCTTCAGATTCTGGGTGCCCCTCTCTCTCTGCCTCTCCCCTGCTTGTGCTCTCTCTCTCTCTCTCAAAAATACATAAACTTAAAAAAAAATTTTTTTTAATAAGTAAATAAATAAAACAGGGGCACCTAGGTGGCTCAGTTGGTTGAACGTCCAACTCATGAGCTCACGGTTCGTGACTTCAAGCCCCACGTCGGGCTCTGTGCTGACAGCACGGAGATTCTCTCTCTCTCTCCCTCCCTGTCCCTCCCCCGCTTGTGCTCTCTCTCTCTCCATAAATAAATAAATTTTAAAAATAATAAATAAAAAATAAGATGGATTCCTGAAAGAAAAAATTGAAGATAATAGGTCACCAAGACACTCCTCCTAGGAGGGCACACATTAATTTTTTTTTAATTTTAAGTAAACTCTACACCACATGTGAGGCTCAACTCATGACCCTGAGATCAAGAGTCGCATGTTCCATGGCCTGAGCCATCCAGGTGCCCCAAAGGAGCACACATTTTAAACAGGCAGTATGGACTCGAGACATGGCAATTCTCCACAGGAGAACCTCCCGTTTGAAGAAGATGTTTAACCCCAAAGTTGGGGGTAAGAGGCAGCGGCCCAGACTGGCCCTAAGAGATTCTGACCACAGGTCACCTGGTTGGCTCAGTCGGTTTTGAGCATCCAACTTAGACTCAGGTCATGATCTCAGAGTTCGTGAGTTCAAGCCCCACGTCGGGCTCTCTACTGTCAGCATAGAGCCTGCTTCGGATCCTCTGTCCCCCTGCCTCTCTGCCCCTCCCCCACTCGCCATCTCCCTCAAAAATAAGTAAACACTTAAAAAAACCAAGAGACTCTGGTCCTTTTCATGTTACCTCTTCCCCTCCCACACCTACAGCAGGAAGGCAGCCATGCGACTGGACACGTTGAGTGGCTGAGAAGAGACGGGGGGTAGGAGACACTAACCTAGTGTTTCTCTTCCCATCCTGTTGGCCAGCAGGTCAGAGTGGTTATAGACTGATGGCACTGACAATAGGTATGAGGGGATGATCCCAACTCGGCCCTGGAGGGGTGCACATGTCCCTAGGAAGACACAAGCTACACAAAGACATCTCAAGATGAGTCTAGACGCACCAATGGGGCAGCTACGGGGGGAGATGAGTAGGCGTGGGTGCTTCAGACACCGGGCATACCCATCACGTGGCCACAATAGGACGGTGATATCTTGGGCTGGTGGGGAAGGAACACCTCAGACCCAGGGGTTTGGGTGTAGAGGGGAGCGGGCGGGACCATTAGGCTTTCTTGGCTCTTGCCTGCAGGACCCTTGTCCTGTCGTCTCAGAATGCTGTGGACACCTTGTCCTGGACCCCAGGTCAACAAAATGCCGCTGCTGACGTGGTTAGAAACATACCAGCAGAACCAACGGGTGCCTGGGTGGCCCAGTCGGTTAAGCGTCAGACTTCGGCTCAGGTCATGATCTCACACTTTGCGAGTTTGAGCCCCACATCGGGCTGTCTGCTGTCAGCACAGAGCCTGTTTCAGATCCTCTGTCTGCACCCCCCTTCTCTCTCTGCCCTTCCCTTGCTTGTGCTGTCTCTCTGTCTCCGTCTGTCTCTCTCAAAAATAAATAAACATTAAAAAAAAAAAAACAAAAACAGTCCCCTGTGAGCAGGCCGTGGGCAGGGGCTGGGCTGGCTGGCGTAGCCTAATTGTTCTCTGTAGAAACACGCCGGCCTGCTTTGCGGGACATGCTGAACTCCACTCAAAGGTTTCGTCTGCATAACAGAGGCAAAGTTGGCGTTTTCCAGTTATAATGAATGTGATAAATGATTCTATCCTGCTACAGTTTCTGCCCCGGTAGGGTACGCCTTCTTTTTTTTTTTTTTTTTTCCATTTATTTTTTTTATTTTGAGATAGAGCACGAGCCGAAGGATGGGCAGAGAGAGAGAGAGAGAGAGAGAGAGAATCCCACGCAGGCTCTGAACTGTCAGCCCGGAGCCTGATGCGGAGCTGGAACTCCCAAACCGTGAGATCATGACCTGAGCTGAAATGGAGTCAGATGCTTAACCGACTGACTCACCCGGGTGCCCCAAGGGTACCACGTCTAACATGAACATCAGGCCTCTACTTGCCTGCCACACACAGACCAGTCTAAGCTCGTTGGTCTGGCTGGAGATACACGATCCCGTTGCCCTGGACTTCTGGCCGGCCACCGTAAGGCAGAGGGAGTGCCGTTGGGAAAACCTCTTGCCGAACCAGGATTAATGACATATTCAGCTGGCTCGGCTCTGGACCAGGAGCCTGGCTGTGGTCTGTCTGGGATCGTCAGACCAGGTCTGATCATTCTACCGGGAGTCAAAGCCATGGTTACCGCCATCTGATTTGACTCAAGACAAATAGAAAGGATTTTGTCCAAGCCCCTATCAGTACAATTACTTGGGGCATCCGATGGGGTGGCCTGCGCTTCTAAAAAAGAGTTCTTAGCTGGGGGCGCTCAGGTGATGGTCTCCGTTCGTGGGTTCGAGCCCTGCGTCGGGCTCTCTGCTGTCAGCACAGAACCAGAATCAGGTCTTCTGTCTTCCTCTCTCTCTCTCTGCCCTTCCCTGCTTCACACACCCTGCTCAAAATAAATAAATAAACATTAAAGAGAAAAGAATTCTGAGCTGAATACATGAGGCATCGGGCAGTGCAGTTGTAGGGAAACAGCTGTGTCCATCATGGTGGTGACTTTGCACTGCCTCACATAGGCCACCAGGCGAAGGCTTGACTCAAGTGTGACAGCAGTCTTGGTGGAAGGTCCTGCGATCTTCCCCGGGACGTGGCAAGACAAGCAGCCCGGTGGGGAGTCTGGTGAGGACTTTCCCTCACCACCCCCCCGGCTCTGGGGCAGATGGGACTCCCCACCATGACCACACGGAGGGTCCGGCTGCAGGCTTCCGTGTAAGTCTACAAAACTGCTTGGCTGCCCTTTTGAGTTGGCTGCTCAATGACAGAGCGACTCACCACCTGTGCCATCTGGCTTCTCTGGTTGACTGTCAGCCTGTGGCACTAGGGACGTGGCAGCTGGCAGCACGCTGGGCTTACTTTTGCCGGCTCTGTAAGAAGCATTTGGGCTTCCTGTCTCTTTCCTGGCTGAATCTGTGGACATGTGACGAGCCAGCCTAGCAACGGCCACCACAGGGCCGCTGAAGAACTGCTTGCCCGAGCGACAGGAATGTGCGGAAATGCGAGGGAGGGTAGGCTTTCTCACACTGTGCATTTTGATGAAACACCTTCCCGGTGTCACCTTATCTTACAATTGCCCGCGTCAGCTCCCTGAGTCACATTGACCCAGGTGCATCGCCACCCGTGAGGAAGGCAGAACTCTGTGGCACGTTAGCCTTTGTGAACCCCCTGGGGGCTTGGGCGTCGCTTAAGCGATTCTAAAAAGCAAGGCAGGAAACCATAACTGCCATTTTTCTAGAAGAAAACCCCAATGTCAAGAAATCAGTTCATCGGTGTAATCTTAGAACACAGATCACAGACATTTTTTTTTAAGTTTATTTATTTATTTTGAGAGGGAGAGAGCACACACACAGGAGGGGCAGAGAGAGAGAGAGAGAGAGAGAGAATCCCAAGCAGGCTCCGCACTGCCAGTGCAGAGCCCGACGTGGGGCTCGAACTCATAAACCGTGACATCATGACCTGAGCCAAACCCAGGCGCCCCAAGATCACAGACATTTTGCAGCGAAAAGGGTATTTCGAGATTAGTTAGACCAACAACGGCCAAAATCAAACGGGCATAGAGTTTTGAACCTGTCGTACAGGTCAGAAATGGAGACACCTCAGCGTGCCTGGGTGTGGCTGGTCGGTTAAGCGTCCAACTCTTTTTTTTTTTTTTTTTTAATTTTTTTTTCAACGTTTATTTATTTTGGGGACAGAGAGAGACAGAGCATGAACGGGGGAGGGGCAGAGAGAGAGGGAGACACAGAATCGGAAACAGGCTCCAGGCTCTGAGCCATCAGCCCAGAGCCTGACGCGGGGCTCGAACCCACGGACCGCGAGATCGTGACCTGGCTGAAGTCGGACGCCCAACCGACTGCGCCACCCAGGCGCCCCAAGCGTCCAACTCTTGATGTCGGCTCAGGTCATGGTCTCATGGTTCATGGGATCGAACCCCACATCAGATTCTATGCTGACAGCCAGGATCCTCCTTGGGATTCCTTCTCTTTCCCTCTCTCTCTGCCCTTCCCCTGCTCACTCGCTCTCTCACTCAAAATAAATAACAACAACAAACTAAAAAAAAAAAAAAAAAAAGAGGGCGCCTGGGTGGCTCAGTTGGTTGGGCGTCCGACTTCAGCTCAGGTCATGATCTCACAGTTCATGGGTTCAAGCCCCGTGTCAGGCTCTGTGCTGACAGCTCGGAGCCTGGAGCCTGCTTCGGATTCAGTGTCTCCCTCTCTCTCTGCCCCTCCCCTGCTCCCACTCTGTCTCTCTCTGTCTCAAAAATAAACATTAAAAAAAATTTTTTTAAGTGAAAGCTGGGGCACCTGGGTGGCTCAATCAGTTAAGTGTCCAACTTCGGCTCAGGTCATGATCTTGCGGTTCATGGGTTCGAGCCCGGCGTCGGGCTCTGTGCTGACAGCTCAGAGCCTGGAGCCTGCCTCAGATTCTGTCTCTTTCTCTCTCTCTCCGCCCCTCCTACCACTCTCAAAAATAAGTAAACTTTAAAAAAAACTTTTTTAAGTCAAAGCTTAGGGGTGCCTGGGTGGCTCAGTCGGTTAAGCGTCAGATTCTGTGTCTCCTCTCTCTGCCCCTCCTCTGCTTGCGTTCTGTGTCTCTCTCTCAAAAAAAATAAACATTAAATTTTTTTAAAATAAAACAGTTAAAAAATACACAGACACATAGAGGACAATTTTCACTCTTGGGGAAAATGCCCACCCAACAAAGGGTACTACACGACGTGCTCAGGTAACGTCAGCAACGCTAATCCACAGCACCAGCCTTTGGCCTGCACACTGGCGTTCCTGCGTTGCGAACGATTTCTACTTGGCACCTGGCTGCCCTCTTGATCCCAATCTCTGTTCTGAGGCTGTCGTCCCACCCCCGCCTGTTGCCTTGTGACATGTACCTTTGGGCTTGGAGGAGGGTGATTAGCAAGTGAACCAAAAGCTTGTTTGTTTCACTTGCAGCGTTTGGTCAAATGCATGAATCCAACTTATACTTGCGCCGTAGTTATACAGCTGCCCTTTAAACAAAGCAAAGGGGGGCGCCTGGGTGGCTCAGTCGGTTAAGCGTCCGACTTCGGCTCAGGTCATAATCTCGCCGTGAGTTTGAGCCCTGCTTCGGGCTCTGTGCTGACAGCTCAGAGCCGGGAGCCTGTTTCAGATTCTGTGTCTCCCTCTCTCTCTGCCCCTCCCCCATTCATGCTCTGTCTCTCTCTGTCTCAAAAATAAATAAATGTTAAAAAAAAAATTTAAACAAAGCAAAGGTTAGAAGTGCTGACCTCCACTCCATACAGTCAAACATCTGCATGTAACTTCTGACTCCCTAAACGCCTAACTACTCGTAGCCTACTGATAATCGATGGACGCATATTTCTTTCATGTTCCATCTACTATATACTGTATTCATACAATCAAGTAAGCTAGAGAAAAAGGAAAAGGTATTCAGAAAGCTATAAGAAAGAGAAGATATGTGTACCACACTGTGCCACGTTTATAAAAACAAATCCATGTATATAGTTCATACTTGTGTTGTTCAAGGGTTACCTGTATAACAACTCAAGTTAGTTATATAACAGAGTCTCAGATATTTTAGAAAGAGGCAAAATACTAAAAAGATCTGGCTTCTTTATCTGGCATTTTATTGCTTTTCTGAGTTTCTGTGTGGCTCTTTGAAAAATCCCAACAATAATTGGGAATTGCTTTGATTAAATTAAAGAGGCACCCGGGTGGCTCAGTCAGTTAAGTGTCCGACTTTAACACAGGTCATGATCTCATGGTACGTGGGTTCGAGCCCCAGGTTGGACTCTGTGCTGACAGCTCAGAGCCTGGAGACTGCTTTGGATTTTGTGTCTCCCTCTGTCTCTGACCCTTCCCCACTCACACTCTCTCTCTCTCAAAAATAAATAAACATTTAAAAAAGAATACCAATAAAAGAGTAGTGACATGTCAATTCTAACAAATTCGCTTACATCTTCCTAAATAAGATTAACTGTATTTAACAATTTATGTTCTTTTTTTTTTTTAATTTTGTAATGTTTATTTTTATTTTCGAGAGAGAGAAACTGAACATGAGCAGGGAAGGGGCAGGGAGAGAGGGAGACACAGAATCTGAAGCAGGTTCCAGGCTCTGAGCTGTCAGCACAGAATCCGATGTGGGGCTTGAACTCACGAACCACAAGATCATGACCTGAGCTGAAGTCGGATGCTTAACTGACTGAGCCACCCAGGCGCCCGCCTTTTTTTTTTTTAAAGTAGACTCCACGAGCCCAATGCAGGGCTCAAACTCATGACCCTGAGATCAAGACCTGAGCTGAGGTCAAGAGTTGGACGTTTAACTAAGCCAGCCAGGTGTCCCAACAATTTATGTTCTTTTAAGAAAATTTTTTTTACATTTATTCATTTTTGAGAGATAGAGACAGAGTATGAGCAGGGAAGGGGCAGAGAGACAGGGAGACACAGAATCCGAAGCAGGCTCCAGGCTCTGAGCCGTCAGCACAGAGCCCGATGCGGGGCTCGAACTCACGAACCGCGAGATCGTGACCTGAGCCAGAGTCGGATGCTCAACCGACTGAGCCACCCAGGCGCCCCCCAACAATTTACGTTCTTAAAGGAGAATGTTAATGTGATCACAAAATTTATTCTAAGTTATTTGGTTTTTCCCCCTTTATATACTGGGTGTCAGTACAACGAAAACTAGTCTTATTGAATTTTAGCTAAATCCTACTGTTTGTTGAAGGCTTTCAGCCCAAGGGCTGTTCTTCTGTCATCACACGTTCCAGACCGAGACACAGAAGCTGAAGGAGCCCGGGAAAGGCGCTGTCTCTTTCACCTGTGATTTGCTGATATTTAACGCTGTGTCCACACTTACCACCAGTGATAAATGCACCTTGCACTTAGGACTGAACATCGTTTCATTTAACCTTCAAAATGTGCATCAGTTTAGGGGCACCTGGCTGGCTCAGTCAGTAGAGCGTGTGACTCTCGATCTCGGGGTTGTGAGTTCAAGCCCCACGTTGGGCACAGAGCTAACCTAAAGAAAAATAATAATAAAGCATTTTCAAAATGTGCGTTAGTTAAGGGAAACATAGGAAGTAAATACCGCTCATTTGGTAGTGAAGGTTGTACATGAATTACTGAAGTCAGTACTGCACCATTTTATTGTTTTTTAAATGTATTTATTTATTTTTGAGAGACAGCATGAGCAGGGGAGGGGCAGAGAGAGAGGGAGAGAGAGAGAGAGAGAGAGAGAGAATCCCGAGCAGCTCCACACTGTCAGCATAGAGCCTGATTCAGGGCTCAATCCCATGAACTGTGAGATCATGACCTGAGCTGAAATCAAGAGTTGGACGTTCAATCGACTGAGCCACCCAGGAGCCCCTCAAATATCTAGTGTATATATATATATATAAACCTACATCCTACATTTTTTTTTTAATGTTTATTTACTTTTGAGAGAGAGAGGCAGAGTGCAAGCCGGGGAGGGGCAGAGAGAGAGGGAGACACAGGATCCAAAGCAGGCTCCAGGCTCCGAGCTGTCAGCACAGAGCCAGATGCAGGGCTGGAACTCATGAGCCATGAGATCATGACCTGAGCCGAAGTCAGACGCTTAACCGACTGAGCCACCCAGGCGCCCCTATATACACCCTACATGTTAAAAGTCTGGAAATTATGAAGAAAGTATCAGTCTCTGGATTTCTTTTTTTCTTCCAAAGATTCCAGTTACAGCCAGAATCTTTATGACAGAGTGAATTGAGAAGTCAAGAAGAATATTAGGCTATAAATGAACATATACACCGACTTCAGAGAATGGACTTCTTTGACCCTTTGCCATGGTGATTTGAGCACCACTTTATTAGTAAGCTGGACCTCAAACCAGTTCTCCTGACTCCAATGCGCGACTGGTTTCTACTATGCTATGTGTGTAGCAACTGGAAAAATCATAAACAATAAGAAAAACACATGGTAATGGCAGTGGAAATTGACACATCCCACAGTGTTCACGCAATATAAACGTGTCAAAGGAAGGACTTATTCTGAACACAGTTCCATTATTACATACTGGTACCCTGTTACAGGAGAATTTTTAATTTTTAAAAAATTTAAAAATATATATTTATTTATTTTGAGTGAGAGAGGGCGTGCGTGAGCAGGGGAGGGGCAGAGAGAGGAGGGGAGAGAGAGCAGGGGAGAGAAAGAATCCCAAGCAGGCTCCACACTCAGCGAGGAGCCAATACATGTGTCCGTCTCACAGCCATGAGATCATGATCTGAGCCCAGATCAAGAGTCAGACGCTTAACTGAGCCACCCTGGCGCCCATGGGTGAGTTTTTAATAAAGGGGCGGGCATTATGGGACATTTCGATTCAAAATATTCAAAATATTGCCTTGTAGTGTCAAAAATTGGGTGGGGGGGGGTGGCTATTTCCTCTATAGAGTTTAAAAGAGATCAATCCTGTAATTGTAATGTATCCTCTGAAATCCAAATGTTCTCAAAGGCCGACCTTAAAATTTATAAGAATGTTGCAACTATACTTTAACACCCATTCCATAAATAATATACACTCTTTGCTCAAAGCCTAGCAAATGAGGGCTGTAACCCAATTCTGCCTCCTTTCTCTGGCCACCTCTCAAGCAGCTGAATCACTCAATCTAGAAGGCAAAATAGTACTCAGAGAGAGAGAGGCTGTTTTGGCCTCGCAGCATTCTACAGAAAGCTCTTATATTTAGTAAACAGGAGAATGTTGGGATCCGGCAGTCCACTAATCTGATTAGCGAAACGCTACCCTCCATACCACACCCGGATTATTACTTTTCCAAGGAACTGGAATGCAAACCCTTTGCCACTAAATCTGAATATAAGTTAAACTTCACCCATTGAGCTGCAGGGGCCCGTGTTTTATCACTCGGCTAAGAAACAAAGATACACTTTCTGTGGCACGGACTGTCCCCTGTCCCCTGGCCATTCCACAATCTTCCTTGGAAGCATTAGGACTTTGGGGGCGATAAAATGAGAGGGTTTTTTTTTTGTTTGTTTGTTTGCTTTTTAATCACTGTGGTCTTTACAAAAGTAGCAACTTGAAGGTACCGTGCTTCCAAAAAAAAAAAAAAAAGTCGCTGGGAATAACCATATAGCAGAACAAAAGCTGATGATTATTTTCAAGGACTAAAGAAAGGAATGCGTGGTACATGCAACATGTTATCGGCTCAAATTACCAACCGTGGTGAAATATCTTTGGGAAGAAAACTAGACAGTTTTACCAATGCAGAAGAAAATGTTACTTGTCTGGGTCTAAGTAGAATAACAAAGACAAGGAAAGAAATGTCCAGACAAGCAGGAAAATCGGGTTCTATGTCTTGAGAATTGAAGCCCCTTAGGATTCTCACCAACAGAATCACCGTAAACAAGGGGCACCTGGGTGACTCAGTCGGTTAAGCGTCCGATGTTGGCTCATGTCATGGCCTCCCAGTTCATGGGTTCGAGCCCCATGTCGGGCTCTGTGCTGACAGCTCAGAGCCTGGAGCCTGCTTCTGATTCTGTGTTTCCCTCTCTCTCTGCCCCTCCCCCACTTGTGTTCTGTCACTCTCTCACTCAAAAATAAACGTGAAAAAAATTTTTTTTTAAAAGAGAGAATCACGGTAAACAAGAAGCTGGCTTTGACAGCAGCCAGAAAACCAGACAGGGGATGAGAAAGACAGGAAGCAAATTCAAATACCCACAGGAGCGGCTTTGACCGTGGGCATGGATGGGGTCGGAATTTCAGGAGGGACAGGAAAAGCAGGCAGGCAGAGATTTGCTGGAAGCTTCAAGCCATAAGCAAGAGTTCTGAATGTAATTGCTTTTGAATGCGTTAGCAGCCATAACCCTGTGTGAGAAAAAGCTCTGCTAACTTTTGAGACTGATGAAGACTGGCTGGGAAATACAGGAGGTTTAAAAATGGAAAAGCCTAGGGTTTCTTGATGGGAAGAAATCCGTGGTGGGACATTCAAGTCCCAAGCCTCAGGGTCACAATGTTACACTTTGTTCAGCCATCCGGTTTAACGAGGGTGAGGAATCACTTCCGTTAATTTTTTTTTTTAATGTTTATTTATTTACTTTGAGAGGGAGAGAGATAGAGCACGGGCGGGGGAGGGACAGAGACTCCCAAGCAGGCTCCACACTGTCCGTACAGAGCCCGACTCGGGGCTCGAACCCATGAACCGCGGTGATCATGACCTGAGCCAAAACCAAGAGTCGGACGCTTAACCGGCTGAGCCACCCAGGCACCCCTGCTCTGAAGCACTTCTTAAATTCTCACGGGGAGACTTTACCAAATGAGGACCTCAGAGGATTGTCCCCACCAGGCATAAGACAACTTAAATGCAAAGTGTTCTCAAGTCTAGGCAGCACTTGAAAAGAAGCCCCAGCCTGACCGCCACAGCTGAAGGACAAAGTCAATGCAGAAAGACATTACATCACTGGGAAAGGTTTCAGGGGGTGGATGGTGGCAGGAAATAGATAAAGCCATTTTTTTTTCCCCCTGAAGTAATTACCTGTTTGTTTCAGAAAAGGTTAAAATGAATCATCTCTCTCCCTGTGTCTCTTCTACCCACCTCCTCCACAGCTTTTATGATTCCGGAGCAGAAATAATCACTGCACTCACAAGTAAATGATGATCACAAATGCGTGATTATGAGCAAAAAAAAATCATTTCTATTTTAAAATGTGAATTACCGCAATGAGTCAAATATGCATACGCACAGTTAATGGAGGTTACCATAGAGACGGTCAGCTATATTATTCCCGATTTTGTTGTTTATCGTTGCTCGCGAATGCATCCACCAAAACTATATCCTTCCTAGAGCGTCATCCAACCTATTACATTTACAGATGTAGAGAATGAGGTCAAAGCCAGGGATGGGAGCTAGGAGCAGGCTTCTGACCAGACCTAGAGTAAGAAACCCTTGGAAAATGCTAACAAAGGAGGCACCCTTTGGCATTATTGAATGAGGTCTATCATACCTAAAGCTGTTTTGAGGACATTGCGGAGCTCTGGAAATGTGAATTATTCCTTTATCTCACATTGTATCATCTAAAATGCTTTAAAAGTGCAAATATCAACTTTTTAAAAAATGTTTATTTTTGAGAGAGAGAGAGGAGAGAAGGGGCAGAGAGCGAGAGAGAGACAGAGACAGAGGATCTGAAGCGGACTCTGTGCCGACAGCAGAGAGCCTGACGCGGGGCTTGAACTCACGAACTGTGAGATCATGACCTGAGCTGAAGTCGGACGCTTCACTCACCGAACCACCCAGGCACCCAGCAACTATCACTTTTTGATGGTATACTTTCAGTGAAATTAATAAGTGACTACTGCAGTTTTAAAAATTGTACTTCCTAGGAGCTCCTGGGTGGCTCAGTCGGTTGAGCGTTCGACTCTCGGTTCCAGCTCAGGTCATGATCCCAGGGTCACGGGATCAAGTGTCGTGTTGGACTTCACACTGGGTGAGGGTTGAGATTGTCTCTCCCTCTTTCCCTGCTTGTGCACGAGTGCGTGCACACACACACACTCACTCACTCTCTCAAAATAAAATAAAATAAAATAAAATAGTATTTCCAAAATAGAGACATAACTCCTGATTTCTTGGGAATACTATCACATAAAGGACTGGCTCATAAAATTCCAACTTTAAAATAAACACAGGTTTCCCACAAATTCTACTTTAGAAAACTGTTGGAAGAAATGTGGGTGAAGGAAGAAGGAGGACACATGGGGAAAAATAAGAAACAAAGAAACATCACAGCATTCCAATTAAAATTAAAGATGTCTGTTCTTCCTCCCAAAAGACCTTGGTATGTGATGTGATGGGAGTTTACTAAATTTATTGTGGTGATCATTTCAGTATACGCATACCATATTATCCTGTCAGACACTGAAAACGAATATAATGTCAATTATATCTCTAAAAACTGGAAAAACAAAAAAAAAATTTTTTAAATGACTTTAAAAATAAAGATTTCAGGAGGGGTTACCTGAGTGGCTCAGTTGGTTAAGGGTCCGAGTTCAGCTCAGGTCATGATCTCGTGGTTCGCGGGTTCGAGCCCCGAGTCAGACTCTGTGCTGACAGCTCAGAGCCTGGAGCCTGCTTCGGATTCTGTGTCTCCCTCTCTCTCTGCCCCTTCCTCGCTTGCACTCTGCCCCTCTCTCTGTCTCAAAAATAAATAAATATTTAAAAAAATTTTTTTAAATAAAGATTTCAGGAGCACACACACCCCTGTAGAATCAACATTCACTTTCCCACTGGCTCACACCTTTTTGCTAAGAGATTTAGGGCTTCAGATGTAGTCAACAAATACTACAGGCACCTAATATATTTCCTTGTCATCGACCTAATTCAGTAAACCCAATAAAAGTTAGCTGCTTGAGGGGCGCCTGGGTGGCGCAGTCGGTTAAGCGTCCGACTTCAGCCAGGTCACGATCTCGCGGTCCGTGAGTTCGAGCCCCGCGTCAGGCTCTGGGCTGATGGCTCAGAGCCTGGAGCCTGTTTCCAATTCTGTCTCCCTCTCTCTCTGCCCCTCCCCTGTTCATGCTCTGTCTCTCTCTGTCCCAAAAATAAATAAACGTTGGGAAAAAAAAAAATTAAAAAAAAAAAAAAAAGTTAGCTGCTTGATGTATCTAACCCTATAGGGTGGTTCCCTGACCTATTGCCAACAAAACAATTTCCGTAAGTTTTCTGAGTTTTTTTTTTATTTTTTTAATGTTTATTTTTGAGAGAAAGACAGAGCACGAGCAGGGGAAGGGCAGAGAGGGGGAGACACAGAATCTGAAGGAGGTCCCAAGCTCCGAGGTGTCAGCACAGAGCCCAACATGGGGCTTGAACCCACGAACCGTGAGATCGTGACCTGAGCCGAAGTCGGATGCTTCACAGACTGAGCCACCCAGGCACCCCTCTGCTGAGTTTTTTGTTTTTTTTTTTTTTTAACGTTTATTTATTTTTGGGACAGAGAGAGACAGAGCATGAACCAGGGAGGGGCAGAGAGAGAGGGAGACACAGAATCGGAAGCAGGCTCCAGGCTCTGAGCCATCAGCCCAGAGCCCGACGCGGGGCTCGAACTCACGGACCGCGAGATCATGACCTGAGCTGAAGTCGGACGCTTAACCGACTGAGCCACCCAGGCGCCCCTCTGCTGAGTTTTAACATCAGAAAAGATGTAAGCTTTCGGCTATGATTATATTATAAACTCTTCATTTTCCAAAACCACAAAATAATCTTATTATCTTTAACTTGTTTTCTTGTAAATAAGATTATCTCAGCTGAGGGGCCCCTGGCTGGCTGGCTGGGTCTGAAGAGCATGTGACTCTTGATCTCAGGGTCATGAGTTCGAGCCCCAAGTTGGGTGTAGAGATTACTTAAATGAATTTTAATAGATGTTTTTAATGTTTATTTATTTTGAGAAAGAGAGAGAGAACACAAGCAGGGAAGGTGCAGAGAGAGAAGGAGAGAGACAACCTCAAGCAGCCTCCCCGCTGTCAGCACAGAGCCCACCCGGTGTGGGGTTCAAACTCACAGACCGCAAGATCATGACCTGAGCTGATATCAAGAGTCAGACACTCAACCGACCGAGCCACCCAGGTGCCCCTTTTATATGTATATATATATATATTTTAATGTTTAACAAATAATTTTTCTAAAAAAAGATTTTTAAAATTCAACTGAACACAAGAGCACCACCTGAAGCTTCCGGTATTTCTGTGTCTTGCAAAGATAAAGAACTCTGTGCTCTTCCATTATGGGAGTTCTGAGAACATGGCGGAGATAGGGATGGAACCATGGAGGAATTTCACGGTAGCAGTCAAAGCAGGTGATGTTCTCTCTGCTTGGAAAATAACCACTTCCGCTTTTTTGACCCTGGGTAAAACAAAGAGCTACACGAATTGCTGAAATTTGGGGGGGGGGGGGGGCGGGGGGCGGGCAAACTCTTAGAGAAGGCCAGCTTTGTTAAACTGTTTCTTTTCTTTTTTTTTTTTAATTTTTTTTAACGTTTATTCATTTTTGAGGGACAGAGACAGAATGCAAGTGGGGGAGGGGCAGAGAGAGAGGGAGACACAGGATCCGAAGCAGGCTCCAGGCTCTGAGCTGTCAGCACAGAGCCCGACGCGGGGCTCGAACTTACAAGCTGTGAGACCATGACTTGAGCCGAAGACGGACGCTTAACCTACTGAGCCACACAGGCACCCCTAAGCTGCTTGTTTTCAAACCTCATGCCAGAACCGCTGAGCGCGTAGCCATCCCAGAGACATCCCTCCCTCAACCATCCTGTGATGAAGAGCCTGTCACAGACTAAAATGGCATTAATCCCACCATGGCAGGGTGCAAAGAGGGAAAGCTAGGAAATGAGATGATCTATCATAATGAACTAGGGGCGCCTGGGTGGCTCAGTCGGTTAAGTGTCCGACTTCAGTTCAGGTCATGATCTCACAGTTCATGAGTTCAAGCCCTGCGTCGGGCTCTGTGCTGACAGCTCGGAGCCTGGGGCCTGCTTTGGATTCTGTGTCTCCCTCCCTTTCTGCGCCTTCTCTGCTTGTGCTCTCTCTCAAAAATACATAAATAAATGCTAAAAAAATGTTATAGGACTACATTTTCCTGTTTTTTGAGCTTACGCACGAACAAAATCAGTAGGAGAACTGAAAATGCTTTCTTTCTCTTTAAACAAATAAAATTGCGTTTTAGCACGTTAGAAGGAATAGAGTAGTAGAAAGAGTTGGGGCTTCAAAGAGAAGACCTGGCTAAAAGATACTGCTTGTTACATGACCTTGGGCAAGGGCATCTGTTCATATGGCAACAATAACACCACATTCCATAGCGTTACCACGACGGCAAGTGAGAATGTATTTGGAATTTCTGAATTCCCATCTACATTATTGTTTTCATGACAGAACAGTACAGTTTTTAATAATTATTAAAGGGTTTTTTTTTTGTTTCCAGGATAGATCCAAAAGCATATTTTATTTTGAAACACGTGCTAACTTCACTGAAACTCACAGCCCTGTTCATACATTGCAAAAAGAAAGGGTTGACTGAAAGCCAAGGGCAGGAGCTTGGGAAAAGGCAGCAGTGTTTCCAAATGGATCCAAAAACCTGCTGCTTTCAGCATGGTCTCCTTTTGGAAGGCGGATAGATCCTCTCTACCCCTTCCCCACTTCCAACCGGGCACAGAAAAGCCTACTGGCTGAGGGAGGGAGGGAAGGAGAGAAGTCCCTTAGTATCTGCTAGAGCAAACCCAAACCAAACTTTTGTTAGCATCTAGAATGGAAGGAAACAGGATTCTAGAGCTGCTCAGAGATTAGGACGTGGATCTTCTTTGGGGGAGAGGGGGGAGGATGGTCCCTTAAAACCCTGGTTTCCAGGGCACCTGGGTGGCTCAGTCAATTAAGCACCTGACTCTTGGTTTCAGCTCAGGTCATGATCTCATGGTTTGTGAGATCGAGCCCCGAATCGGGCTCTGCACAGACAGCAGGGAGTCTGCTTGGAAATCTCACTCTCCCTGTCTCCCTCTCTCGCTCACGCTCTTTCTCTCTCTCTCAAAATAAATAAACATAGATAGATAGATAGATAGATGATAGATATAGATCTATATAGATATAAATTCATGTTTATATCCATTTTTGTCCAGTTGTTAAAGAAACTTTTTTTTCTTTATGTTTATTTATTTGTTTTGAGAGAAAGAGGGAAGGTACCAGTTGGGAAGGGGCAGAGAGAGGGAGACAGAATTCCAAGCAGGCTCCACAATGTCAGTGCAAAGCCCAACACAGGGCTCGAACTCATGACCGTGAGATCATGACCTGAGCCGAAATCAAGAGTTGGACCCTTAACCAACTGAGCCACCCAAGCGCCCCAAGGAAACTTTTTTCAATACAAAGACTACGATGTATTATAATCACATAATTATATATATATATATATATATATATACACACACACATATATATATACATAAAATATACCTGCAGATTCTGTGTCTCCCTCCCTCTCTGCCCTTCCCCCACTTATGCTCTGTCTCTCTCTCTCAAAAATAAACAAACATTAAAAAAATTTTTTAATGCAAATTGCATCAGTGAAAGAGAAGAGAGAAGGGAACTTCAGAAAAAAACATTTGAAGAAATACTGGCCAAAATGTTTCCAGATTTGACAGGCACTAGAAATCCAGAGATCCAAGGATCTCAAAGAAACCCAAGAAACATGAAGAAACTATGCCAAGGCTCATCATAATCAAACTGCTCCAAACCAGGGCTAAAGAGAAAATCTTCAAAGCAGCCAGGGGCAAAAAGGACACGCTAGGTACACAGGCACAAGGAAAAGGACGGCAGCAGCTGAGTAACGGCAGCCAGCGGAGTAAGGTCTTTAAAGTACTGAAAGAACTAGAAACTGTACCTAGAATTCTATACCCATGAAAACCTGTTTCAAAAAATAAGGTGAGGGCCGCCTGGGTGGCTCAGTCAGTTAGGTGAGCGTCCCACTCTTGATTTCGGCTCAGGTCATGATGTCACGGTTTGTGACATCAAGCCCTGCATCAGGCTCTGCGCTGACAGTGTGGAACCTGCTTGGGATTCTCTCTCTCCCCCTGTCTCTTTCTGCTCCTCCCCTGCTCTCTCTCTCTCTCTCTCTCTCTTAAAATAAACGAATAAGCATTAAAAAACAAAAAGAAAATTTAAAGGATGTCCTTCGGGCAGAAGGCAAGTTAAGTGACAAGTGACAAGTGACACCAGATGGAAATCAGGACCGTCAGAAAGGAATGAAAAGCACTGGAAATGGTAACTACGGTAAGTGTGGCATGGTAAACATATTCAACTCCTTTTTTTATTATTTAAATCTCTTTTTTGTTTTCAATTTTAAGTAGGCTCCATGCCCAACGTGGGACTTGAACTCACAACCCTGAGATTAAGAGTCGCATGCTCTACCGGCTGAGCCAGCCAGGCACCCCTATTTAAATCTCTTGAAGGCAACTGACTGCTTAAAGAAAAAAAAAAACACAACGCATCTTGGGGTGTATAACATATGCAAAAGTAAAATGCGCAGTAACAACATAAAGGCTGAGCAGGGAGAAATGGACACACTATGGAAAAGTTCTTATATTAAATGCGAAGTGGGATCTATCACTTGAGGGTAGACTTTGCGATGTTAAACATGTATAATATAAACCATATACATCAACACACACACACACACACACACACACATACCCCAAGCAGAATTGACAGAACAAACCATGTCAGAGCTCTGGAAAACAGAGGATTCCAGGGACACTTTAACTTCTATCCGTTATATGTTCTATTTATTTAAGCTCTATGCCCATGGTGGGGCTTGAACTCACAACCCCAGCATCAAGAGTCACATGCTCTACCAACTGAGCCAGCCAGGAGCCCCTGTTTTAAACTCTATCCAATTCACCAATTCCCTCCTCGGCTACATGTAATGTGTTGTTCAACTCATCCACTCGTTTCTTAAATTTAGTTATTATCTATTTCAGGCCTATCACTTCTACCTGGTTTTCAACTCGTTTTCATTTTTAAAATGTTCACATTTCTTGTTCACTTGTAATCATCTTTATTTCCATGACCAGAGTAAGCACAACAGTTTTACATTGACCCCTGAGAATTCTTTTTTTTTTATTAAAAAAAAATTTTTTTAATGTTTATTTTTGAGACAGACAGAGACAGAGCATGATCAGGGGAGGGGCAGAGAAAGAGGGAGACACAGAATCGGAAGCAGGCTCCAGGCTCTGAGCTGTCAGCACAGAGCCCGACACGGGGCTCGAACTCACAGACCATGAGATCATGACCTGAGCTGAAGTCAGACGCTCAACCGACTGAGCCACCCAGGCGCCCCTGACCCCTGAGAATTCTTTTTTTTTAATTTTTTTTTAACGTTTATTTATTATTATTATTATTTTTTTCAGCGTTTATTTATTTTGGGGACAGAGAGAGACAGAGCATGAGCGGGGGAGGGGCAGAGAGAGAGGGAGACACAGAATCGGAAACAGGCTCCAGGCTCTGAGCCATCAGCCCAGAGCCTGACGCGGGGCTCGAACTCACGGACCGCGAGATCGTGACCTGGCTGAAGTCGGACGCTTAACCGACTGCGCCACCCAGGCGCCCCAACGTTTATTTATTTTTGAGACAGAGAGAGACAGAGCATGAACAGGGGAGGGGCAGAGAGAGAGGGAGACACAGAATCCGAAACAGGCTCCAGGCTCTGAGCTGTCAGCACAGAGCCCGACGCGGGGCTCGAACTCATGGACCGTGAGATCGTGACCTGAGCCGAAGTCGGACGCTCAACCGACCGAGCCACCCAGGCGCCCCTGACCCCTGAGAATTCTTGATGCGAGGCATCTCTGTGGAACTGTCTGTTGTCTCTCACTTCTCCTGATTCCTTTTCTTTAAAATAATTTTTAAAATTTTACTTATTTTGAGAGAGAGAGAGCATGAGCAGGGGTGGGGCAGACAGAGAGAGACAGAGAATCCCAAGCAGACTCTGCAGGGTCAGCACAGAGCCCAACATGGGGCTCGAACCCACAAAACCATAAGAACCGAAGCCAGAATCGACTGTTGGATGCCCAACTGCCTGAGCCACCCAGGCGCCCCTCACTTCTTCCTGATTCTTATGCATGGTGTCATTTCAAGACATTTTTGGTTAAATCTGAGAAATTATTTGAAATGGATTCACTTTAGGAGGGCTTTGTCCAGGACTGATTATGCATAGGTAAGGACGTCTTCCAGTACGGAAAGCCCATTCTGAGCCAGGTCTTTATGCCTGCTTCCTCATCTGCAAAACGGGGTCATCGTGTTCAAATCACATGGTGTCCGTGAGGATTAAATGACAACATTTTTGAGTTCCCGGATCCGGTCATACCCAGAACTAGTTATTTGTTTTTGCCTAAGTCAGGTCGAGTCGGGTTTCTCACAGCGACTACCTTGATTCTCGCCGGTGTCGACAGCGCTAATGCCGAGCGACCCTTGCCGGGGCGGGTGTTGAGGCGGCTACTGTGGGAAATGGTCCATTGGGTGGCACCGTGCAGGTCCCTCCCTTGGTGTGAAGGGCTTGGGGCTTTTGTTTAAGTCCACATACCACACATCCGTCCGCACCGCCCCACCCCACAGCCCAGTCCACAGCTGCTCCTTAGAGGAGCCGGTTCTTAGAGGAGATGGCGGGCACCTGAGGGGGGAGGGGTCAGGTGGGGGGAGTCCCGTGTTTAAGTGGTATCTGTACCCCAGACACGCCATGCTGCTCCCATTCTGGGGCACAGTGTTCCACGTCCCTCTTTGGGTGTGGCCAGAGGGCCCCTGCCTGGCGGGGGAGCTGCGGTCATGGTGGGGCGCGGGGAGCGGGGAGGCTAAGTGGAGGGACAACAGAGACAAGGCACGTTTGTCCTGCTGGGTTAGCTGATCTGGGTCAGGTGTGCCACCTCTGTGGTTCTCGGAAGACACTGCTGGGGGGGGGGGTCTATGGTCTGGTCAGTATCTTTGTGTCCAAAAGCACACACTGGCCCAAACGGATGCCCGTGTGTTCTAGGCGCGCCTTTCCCACAGGCCGCGTCCAGAGATTTCGGTCTCGCATCCAGAGAGGTCAAACGCCCCCCTCCAGGGACCCACACCAGCGTGACTAACCACGCGTGCCAATTCCTGACAGCCTGAACGATGACTCGAGCTGTGCCTCAGTTTCCCCATCTGAAACCGGAGACGACAAGCCCCGCCCGCCCCGAGACCAGTGTGAGGACGGTGAGTCAGTGTGTGACACGCCCTGGGAAACACTGGGCGTGAGGCTGGTGCTGGGAATCATGCGTGGCGTCCAGATGGTGCCGAAAACTCCCCCAAAGTCGTGCGCAACACGCAGTCAGAGCATCACTCGTCACACCCCCCGCACCCAGCGAGCACGCGTCAGCACACAGACACCCGGCTGGCACTTGGTACGCAGCAAGAAAAGCACACTGCCACGGAACACACTGGCACTTTATATATACACGGCGGAAGGTACAGGGTCTCGATAAGAAAATACACTCTGTGTTCAGGTGCACCCCACCACCACCCCCTCGAAACACCCCAGGTGGAGGACGGAGGGAAGGGGACAACCATAAATAGAGAATAGAAGGGAAGGTTACTGCTCTAAGGGGCAAACACAGGCGGGGGACACACGGCCGGGGCGAGACACCACCTCTTCTTCCCCGGGAGAGAGCAATATAGCGGCACAGGAGAACAGCAGCCACGACTAAAGCCTGCGACACCTGGCACGGGGCACCTAACACGGGGCTGGGGGGCGGGGGCAGGAAGGAAGAGAGCAGAGATGGCTTCCTTCCCTGTGGCGGGGCCGGGGGCCCCTCAGTTTACATCCATGAACTCAGAGTTGGGTGGGGAACCGCAGGCAGGGGACGCTGGGGGGTCACGTAAGCCGGGCTGGGGCTGCTGGCGACGCGCCACATCCTGGCGTTGGTAGAAGAGGACATAGGCTGCCTTGGACTGCGGGGAGAGGACAGGCGTCGGCACGGACCCGGGGCGCGGTGGGAGGGGCGGGGGAGGAGCGAGGAGGGAGGGAGGAGGGAGGGCACACCTCGATCTGATTCTCGGTTACGGGCGACACGCTGTTGTCGTCAAAGTAGTGCCACTGGCCGCTGTCCTTGTTGCAGGCAAACGTCGTGTCTGTAAGAGAGGGGCGCCGTCCGCACCTGCCCTGCCTCCCCGAAGAGCTTCCCGGGTCCACCGCCCACCCCTGCTCACTTATCTTAGTCGCACGCTGAGGACATCCTGCCCCCCGACCCCGGGCAAGCCCTGCCACAGCCCCGCACATACAGTGTCCGTCACGCAGGCCCCCGTAATGGTTGGAAACCGCGATGAGATCGTATTTGTACAGCTCCGGAGCCGACTCGTTCTGCGGCTTGATGACAAACTCGGAGAAGTCCAGGTCCCTGTGGGGGAGGACAGGGTCACTCCCAGAACGCCTCTTCCCCTCTCCCCGTGCCTCCCCCCTAAGCCTTCCTGCCCAGGCCAAGGCCCCAGCCCAGACCGGATGGGAAACTCCACAAGGGTATCCAGCTTCTCGCGGGAGAACTTGGTGTAAGAGAAGCGCTTCAGGTGGATAATGAGAGTCTCAGGCAGCATCCACAGGTCCAGCTTCTTGGTGGCCAGCTGGTGCTGCTTGCAGGTGGGACAGTACCTACAAACACAAGAGTATGAGTAGGCACATGCGCACACGCGCGTGCACACACACGCTAAATGAGCACCTACTGCATACTTTTTGTACCGCGTGGCCCCCACGGGCCACGTCTGGTCCACAGAGATGCTGCCTGGCCCTTCCTTCCGGCCCGCCCGTCACTCTAGCCTGCCCTCTTCGCATCTTACAATCCTGTCATTCGTCGGGCTCTTACGCTAGTGTGCGCTTTTGTTTGGTTTCTGGTCCATGGGACGTTCGTCTCATTCTAGAGCCTGTGTCCCTCTAACTTCTCCGAGTCACACCATTCGCTCACTGCTGACAGCCTGCTGCTGAGTCCTTTGGCCGCTACTTTGTATTTCTGTTCCCTTCCTGCTCCACGGAGATGCCGCTCTAATGTTTAAGACTGGCTTCATCTTTTTGGTTGTCCCTTTATGTTTTGTTTGCTTATTCTCCAAGGATCTATTGAGTGCCTCCTGCACCACCCCCCCCCCCACACCATTATGATCGTGAGAACAGACACACAGCACAAACTTAAGATCAGAAGTCTTCATTCTCGAGGGTCTACTCCAACGGAGAAGACAAATCATGACACAAAAGGGGATCTAGGATATGACGTCAGGCGGTGTTATGGAACCGCAAAGAAAATGATGCTGGCCTAGGCAGCAACAGAGTGGGGAGGGAGCGGGGTGGGGGGCAGAGGCACGGGCTGGGGGGCCTGGCTCCTAACAGGGTAGTAAGAGATCTCTGATGAACTGACATTCGGTCGGAGACCTGAGCAAAGTGAAGGGGTCAGGTCCCACAGCTATAACTGGGGGGAGAGCACTCCCTCCCGGGAGAAGGAACAGCCAGGCAAAGGCTCTGACGTGCGACTAAGCCTGGGTATTGGGGGTCAGAGTGGCAGGAGGGCCGGAGTGAGGGGCGAAGGATGAACATTTACAGGTAGGAGGCATCTGGGCAGGTCACACCCCCCCTACTACGTCCCCAGAGGCCCCGTTCTGGCCGCTCACCAGGGGTTTTCCTTCTCCAGAGTCTCCACGGTGGTGAACAGCTCAATGCACTCCTGCAGCCGCACCGGCGCCTTCTTCAGCACGTACCCCACGCAGTCGTGCTTCACGTAGCCCTGGGCCAGGGGAGCGGGCGACGGGTGAAGGGGACAGGAGGTGGAAGACACGTGCCCGTGGCTAAGGGCATGGACTCTGAGGCCCTGGGAGCTCTGTGGTCACGACTTGGAGGAATTTGGTGGGGGGGAGGCGTGGGTGTGAAGGGTTGCGGGGGCGCAAGCAGAAAGTGGCCCCTCCCACCCCCGGGATCTTGTTTACCTCGGCCTCCACCTCGTCATAGTAACGCTTCTTCATCTCTGGCTCCCAGTCGATGGCGATGTACGGCTGGGCTGGGGGCGAGGGGAGGTGGTCATGGGCCCTGCTGCCAAGGAAACCCCCTCCCGCATCCCCCACCCTGGCTCACAGCTGAAGGAGACACCATGGGTATCCTCGTTGAAGGTTGAGCGGTCGCTGGTCCCGTTGGAGTTCACCGTCTGCAGGGTGAACAGGTGCTTGCGCCGTGCCCTCTGGGGCCAGTGAGATGGTCCAGGGGAGTTGTCCACAGGGGCGCGGCTCCCGCCTGCCACTCCAGAGCTAGGCCCTGCCTGCTCCGGCCCGGAATCCTGGGAGCTGCCCCCAGCCACGCGTCCGGGCTTGGGGATGCTGTCCTTGTCCTCCATATCTGCCAGGATGGGGTAGGGCAGCAGACGGGTCCGTGTGAGCCCGGGTGCTGGAGCGGTAAGGCGCATCCAGACGGAAATACCCCAGACCCCACCAAGCCGCTGACCCTCCCTCATGCCCGGCTTGTACAGACCCTCACCCTTGTCGATCCTCTCTCCTGCCTCTTCCTCACCTTTCTCGTCCCCATCGTCTTCGTCATCCGAGCTGGGTCTGGTCACGTAGCGCCTACCAAGAGAGCAGAGGAGACTCTGGAGGAAGGGCACGAAGGCAGGCCGGCCAGGGCCCAGGATTCCACTTCGCTTATGATGAGAAACCACCGGCAGGCCCACACACAAGCAGTTGTTCGTGGCGAGCCCAGATGGGCTCAGGAGAGGATACAGAAACGCCCGAAGAGGCGGCTCGACAAGGTGGTTGCCTGCCTAAGGACTCTAGATTTCAGGCACAATGGAAATCTACCAGTGACGACACAAATCACCACGCCTCTCCAAAGAGAGAGTAATGAAGTACCAAAATTGTGTGTATTTTGTCCATTTTGTTGACCCCCCCCTTATCTCCCAACACCCAGGAGAGACTGTGGCAGAGCCAGAGGTTTAGACAAAGAGGAAAAGAAAAAAACCTAAGAGTTGCTCTCTGGCCATGTTAAACTTAGCTGTCTCCTGCAAGTGGCAAGGGGCTGGCAACTCTGAACAGCTCGACACCCGGTTCTGAGTTCAGACCCCACCTTCCCCCTGCCCCCCAAAAGGCAGACTCACGAGAGGCGGTACAGCAGGATGTGATACAGGGCATCCCAGGAGAGCCGGTCACGGGGCACCGACACCAGGAGCGGGTGCCCGAAGAGCATCAGGCCGTAGTAGGAGTTGTTGTAATCCCGGGCTGGCGTGCGCTCCCGCAGGTAGATGGGGAGCACCACGTCCTCTCTCGAGTTGTCACCAATAGCAGACCTGCCCGACACCTCGTATCTGTCGGGGGGTGAACATGAGGCCACACCTGATCAGGACACTCAAGAGGGGCCCGTGGGGGTGCCTGGGTGGCTCAGGTGGTTGAGTGTCTGACTTCAGCCCAGGTCATGACCTCATGGTTCGTGGGTTCGAGCCCTGCGGCGGGCTCTGGGCTGACAGCTTGGAGCCTGGAGCCTGTTTCAGCTTCTGTGTCTCCCTCTCTCTCTGCCCCTCCCCTGCATTCATGTGTGCTCGCTCTCTCTCAAAAATAAACATTAAAAAAAAAAAAAAAAAAAAGAGGGGCCTGGGGACTCTGCCCCAGGTGCTCCCACCACTCACCCCTAATAGCCTGAAAATATTTTTTAAAGAGCCACCCAGTGTTTTGTGCTTTACAAACTGTTAGATGACACAGCACTTTGTTGGTGAGACAGTTTATAAAGCACTCTGGCGTTATGAAAGTGCTGAGGAGGCTAACAAAATTTTAGTAACGAAGGGATCTAAAACCGTTTTCTTTTGTTGGCAAACACTCCTCGGTTAAAAAAGACCTTTTCTACTCATGACCCCCTTTCTATTTCAGTGACCCAGAGATTTCAGATTTGTTCTGAGTGCTCTTATGCTCAGAAAGTGTCTTAGGTGCTCCCTGTTTCAAGCATCGCTTGTGGCTTCCGAGGACCGCAATGTGACTGCAGTGTAACAAACGCAGATCAAGCGTGAGGTACTACTCAGTGACTGCTGAACAGAACACAGAATAAAGAAGAAACAGGAACCTCCATCACATCACAAGGAAGAAAATACCCAAGAACAACCCGGATAAGGACCTGTCGTTCACCCTGCTGACGGCCCAAGCCTCCCGGCCTGCTAAGGCACGTGGCCAAAGCCCTGCACAAGGCAGGTGCCCTGCAAGTCAGGCCAATGGGGGACAGGGAAGTTGGTTAAAGAGGAGATTCCTGGGGAACCCCTAGCTCCCCTGGTGCCCTCACTCACATGAAGATATCATCTCGGTCCAAGATGCTGCTCAGAGACTCCTCCAGCTGGTAGATCTTATAGAAACGGTGACTGAAGACATCAGCCACCATCATCTGGGAATGGAAATGCAGACAGGGGGCCGGGCAGCCGACAAGGTCATCCCAGGCCCTCACCTCCCTGCCCCTAAATCCCACCCTCCCTGCGCCTGCAGAGCCTCACCCTTTCTGGCGACACGCCGGTGTGTTTGGCCAGAGCCACACACAGATCCGAGATCTTGCCTTTCTTGGGGACCACGAGCCGGTGCTGAGGGAGAAACGGTACCCACGAAAGAGCAGAAGGGCGTGTGGGGAGTTAGTGAGGGCAGCGTCAAGGTGTGGCGGGGTCATCAAACAAACTGGCTACTCGGCCCGTTATGTCCCCGCGTCACCATTACCCTGTACCTGCTCTGGCTTGCGGCGAGGGTCCATGGAGACAAAGAAGACCTCCATGACCCTCTTGTGGCTGACAGGCAGAGGGACACTGAGGTAGCAGAAGGGGTCGAAGGTCACAGACACATTGCCACAATCGGGGCACACCAGCGTGGACTTGAAGAGACCGTGGAAGGTGTCCACAATCACAGAATCGTTCCGCCGTTTGTGGTTCTGCCAGGCCTCCTGAGCCACCTCCTGTTGACAGTGTCATGGAGGGTGGCAAGGCTTGCCCGGGGCAGGGGAAACCATAGTTTTGGGGTGGATGTGCATGCGGGTGAGGTCAAGGTTAGCGCCATGGCGAAGTCCAGAGACAGAGTTACAGCTAGAGCTATCTGGAGGCTGTGCCCAGTCAGGCTGCGGCTTATATAGGCTTATTTAACTCTGGGCTGGAGCCAAGGCTGGGACTGGGCTTGGAGAGGTGGTCAGGCAGGGGGTGGGATAGCCCAGGGAGGCCAGAGAATCCCTGAAGCAGAGGCCCTGGAGGTTTTAACGGGGCTCTCAGGATGGGGGTCTCTGACGACTGCCTACCTGATCTGGCCGGCCAGCCGCGTCGCACAGCTCCACATATTCCTTCTTCTTGACACGATTGAGGTCCTCATGCAGCCCATCCAGGAGGAATGACAGCAGCTCCTGTGAGTCATGCTGCTGGTAGCCCAGAAACTGGGACGCGAAGTGGCCGACCTTGGTCTGAGAAGATGGGGCAGGGCCGTCAGAGCGAGAGGGAGTCAGGAGCGGGGGTCGGGGGGGGCGGGCAGGGGCAGCCTGGGGCCGAGTCACACCTTGAACACATGGGGCACAATGGACCGGTGGTGGCCGGACCAGGCCTGCTTCACCAGGTCTGCGTAGGCCTCTGCGATCTCCCCCTTCATGCCCAGTGGGTTGCAGAAGTTGAGTTCCTCCAGGTAGCGGTTTTTGAGGAAGTAGTCGGTGAGCTGCGGCACGTTGCTGAGGCACTGTAGGACACAGGGCCCGGGAGAAGGAGGCAGAGGAAAGGAGGGAGGAGCGACCACGGTGGAGACAGAGAGAAGGAAGAGAGGAGGAAGGAGAGAGAAGGGCCAGGGAGGTGGGGAAGAGAAGGTAGCAGCATTTCAAGAGAGGGAAGAATATGGCGACAAAGGAGGGAAGATCCAGCAAAGTAGGGGCCAGCGGAGGGAGAGGGTACTAATGCTTGGGGGAGGACTGTGGGCACGTCAAGTCAGACTTGTGGGGCCCCAGCTTGCAACCTGACCCGTGGCCCTGCAGCCTGCCCCCCCCCCCCACCGCCCCCGCCAAATCCTGGTCACTTGCAGCCCACCCCTGTGGCTCTGCCAGACACAGGCCTAATCGCCCAACCTGCAGGGCCGAGTTCATGAAGCACGTGTTGCCCAGGTTGGTGAGACCACAGATGCCTGGCTGGCCCTGGAATTCTTCATCCTCCTCCGATGCAGTGCTCCTGGGGTGGGTGAGAATCTCTTATCAGCCGAGGGCCAATGACGTGCAGGTGAAATGGGCTCATGAGCTCAGCCATTCTACCTGCCGTGGGACCCCACCCCGGGCCAGACCCCCCGCTGGGCTTACACGGCCTGTTGCTGGGCACTGGGCCAAGTGCCGTCCTTGTTTCGGGTCTCCATGATGATCAACTGGGTTGAGAAAGAAAAAGAAAAGCAGGACAGGCCTTCACGGAGGGCCTGCGGGCACCGAGCCCTCACTTGCCCCAACCCGAGCACTGCCGGTGAGCAGAAAGGCCCTCCCCACCCTTACCTGCCCAGTCTGGAGGGCAGCCTCGAGCAGTGTGACGCGGGTGTTGCACAACCTCTCAAAAGAGCCCTCCTCGTTCTTGATCCACAGCCTTGTCTCTTCCTGGGGATTCACCAGAAATTGCTCTCGGGCGGTGCGCAAAACTAGGTCTGTGGAGGGTAATGGAGCACGTTCGAGGTCTTCCTGGAACCCCGAATGACCCATCTCAGCATCACACCCTGACTCCTCCTCACAGACCCTGCACACTCGGTCAATACCTTGTGTCCTCGAGGGGTCTCCAAATGACTGATCCACACTCAGGACTTGAGACCCCCAGCCAGTATCGTCTGGCGTACCATCTAAGTCACTGGGACGCGGCTCGCATACCCTGAGGACTCCAGGGCACTCGCTCAGGGCCTCTGCCCAACCTGATGGATACCTTCTTGGTCCTCTGAAGTCTGACCAATGCCTTCTCAGTCTGTCACAGCCAAACCCCACGCATTCTTAGATCCCTGACCTGTGGGCACGCCCACTCACGCCGCAGCCCTCAGACTCACCAACGGAATCTGTATGGCTGAATTGAGCCGTGTAAGGTGTGTCCATATCACTGTGCCGGACAAGCAGCAGTTCTACTGGATACACCTCGATCTTGCGGACGCCGAGCAGCTCCACGACCTGGAAGGTGGAAAGGTGCAGACACAGGTGTCCCCACACAGCACACACACACAGACACAGGCACGGTGACCTCGGAGATGGGAGGAGCACGCCCAACAGACAAGTGCACACTCGGGACACACCGAGATACCTGAGGGCAGAGGAGTGCAGACAAGGAGTATCCACGCAGCGCGCGCGCGCGCACACACACACACGGGTCTAGACCCCTCTTGGGTCTACAAGGACTTTCTCCTACCCTGACCCCCAAGAATCTCCCCTGAGCACCTCCCCATCCGCCGTACCTTGCGTTCAATGGGGGGCTGGCCATGCTCTAGACCATACCAGTTGACCAGGCAATGCCAAGCAGCCGCTGGGAGCAGCACATAATCCTCACTTTCCACTAGTCCCCTCTTGAGGCGCCAGTTTACCTGGTCTGCAGGGGGCGGGGTGTCGGGGGGAGGTGGCAAAGGAAGAATCAGGGAAGGAAAGTGGTAAGTCACTCTGGCCATCTCACCAATGACGTCCCTCGGACGGAGAGTTTTCTGATTATTGGCAGGGACAGAGGGGACAAGAAACTCTTGTTTCCCAGCCCAGGGCTGGGCTGCAGGGGGGAGGGAGGAGGGAGGGGCCTGGTACCTTCAAAGAGGTCAGCATTATTGATGCAGCCAGGGAAGGCGGTGGAGTCCTTGTCTCCTCCCTGCACATACACTTCCCACTGCTTGTACCAGTGCTGCTCCACGAGGAACCTGCACAAGACACGGAACACGAGTGATGCACGTTTACCCGGGCTTAGCGGTACCGGGTCCCATGGATATTAGACCAGAAAGATCAACACATCGGAAGTCAAGATGCCAAGTTTCACGTACACCTACAACTGATACGTCGTGTGTTGATTCTATCTCAACAGAAAAAGGAAATTCCTCCCAGAATTCAACATGAAAGATAAAAGTTTCACCATCATATAAAAATAATTAGAAGCAAAATTTATTCAGTGAAACCCAGATTTGGATAGATTACCTACCTGCTTAGGATACTAAAAGATTCCATTAAAAACAGAAAAGGGCAAAAATTAATTAATTAATTAATTAATTAATTTAAAAAAAAAAAAAAAACAGAAAAGGGCAAAACCCAAAACAAACCACAAATCCATACTCAGTGCCAGGAAATATGAGGTTTTATTATAGAATAATTAGGCTGAAAATTATGTTATTTACAGCTAATTTTGTAAGGCTTTAACCACTCATTAAGTGTGGAGTGTTTGTAAAGGACAGATAAATAGAGGATAAGGAATAATCACTAAATTCTGGAAACCTGCTCAGAAATTAAGAAGAATCTAAAATGCTAAAAGAATCAGGTTTTCCTTCAAAAACTACATATCACCATTTTTCATCATTTTTGTGTTTAGGATTTATTTTGGCTTTATAATAGATTTCTTTGTTTTAACGTTTATTTTTGAGAGAGAGAGCGAGAGCGAGTGCACAAGCAGGGGAGGGGCAGAGAGGGGGGGAACAGAGGATCCAAAGTGGGCGCAGCACTGACAGTAGAGTCCGAAGTGGGGCTTGAACTCACAAACTGCAAGATCATGACCTGAGCCAAAGTCAGGTACTTAACTGACCGAGCCACCCAGGCACCCCTGTAATAGATTTCTAAGCTTATAGTGACTAGCTCGTCCTTTTTTAAAAATTGTGGTAAGTGTACAGCTGGGCCAGCTCTCTTTTTAAAAGAGAAACTGTTGTATCACTACACCTATGATAAACATTTAGGACTGCTGAAGCCTGCCTGTGTAAAATGTCATGAGCGATTCTCAAGTCTGGAAAAGACAACCTAGAGTAAATGCTAACTGAATGTTTAGCAGTTAACTGTTCCGACCCCAGGGCTTGGACCTCAAAGCTTACATACACGGACACACAACCCTGGTCCCACGCTCACCCACAAACCCACGCTGCTATGGGATTTTTGATACATAAAAAGGCTGTCTCAAATAGGCACTTTTTAAAATATTACAAAATTGATGAAAAACATCTAACACTGTATTGATTCATTTTCCACCAATTTAACCCTATACACGGGATTCTTTAAAATGGCAACTTTCCTGCGCTTATGAAAGGATGAGGGAGGTGGGAAAATGGAGGGCTGGCAAAACCTTGCAATAGTCACAAGTCACCTGAATAGGCACACGTTTCTGTGCGATTTCACTGTTTTTGCTACACCGAACCCCACAGACCTGCACATCTCACTCATGCCAGGAACGCGCACCCCCCACCCCCGCCCCAGTGGCTCATGCCACAAACCTCCCACTGCTATTCTGGAATACCCCATCACTGGCCCTACCCCTCCACCACTCACACCTGTAAACCCGCCGCCCCCCAACCCCCGTGGCTTTCACTGCCTCCACAGACGGTCTATGATGTTAATTTCTTTGGAAAAGATCCATGCAAAGGGATCTTGACTGTTCTTTAAGAGCTCTTTAAGGAGAATTAACATTAAAATCGCTCTGTGCATACACCTGAAACTAACATAACACTGTGTATCAACTATACTTCTATTAAAAAAAATCACTCTGCAGTGGTAAGCAAAGCCCCCATACCTGACAACATCCTGGATTTCTAAAGGTTTCACAGAAGACCGAAGCTTTATGCCAATTTTAACAAAATAAGACTATCTCGCTTCTTCAATTCAAGGACACTTTACAAATGTTTAACATCTCTGAAACTGGGATGCCTCATAATCTGTCAGCCCAGATGGCAGTCATGACAGAGTTGCCACTGTCTGATGGGAAGGCACCCACAATGTTATATTCACCCCTAGGTAGTGGATTCAGGAGGATGCTATACGTGTTGGAAATTTCAATTCTCTAATTTCTTGTTGCTAGTATCTAGAAATACAACCCATCTTGCTAAAGTCACATTTATTTGTGTTTCCTCAAATATTTTGAAGTGATTATGAAATAGATGCTTATGGGAAAAAATTTAGTTACGAAACAATATTTTCTGTCCTCTGGTTTTCTCGTGTCTGGAGAAAAGGAAATTAGTCATTTTGGTTAAGATAGCAATTTACCTAACAGATTTGTATCTACACTAGATACAATTTACCTAACAGATTGTATCTACACTAGATACAATAATTACACAGAGAGGGACGCCTGGGTGGCTCCGTCGGTTAAGCGTCAGACTCTTGATTTCGGCTCAGGTGGCAATCTCTGGGTTGTGAGATGGAACCCAAAGTCGGGCTTTGCCCTGAGCATGGAGCTTGCTTAAGATTCTCTCTCTCCCCCTCCCTCTCCCCTGCTTGTGCTCTCTCTCAAAAAAATATGGATATAAATTAAGAGAGGATTTCCTACTTGTTTATTAAAAGCTTTCTTACGCAGATGGGAAACGTAATACTACATTGTTCTAAGTTTATTATTTATGTGTCTGTGCAAGCCTAAATAGATGTACATAAAGGCATATAAATTAATCCTTTAACCACACGCTGTTACATGAATGACATACCAAAGGAGAAAAATTAGAATTTGGGCCTTTTCTGTAAAATGACATTTTTTTTAATTAAAACTTTTATCTATCCTGGGGGGGAGGGGCAGAGACTCCCACGCAGGCTCTGCAATGGCAACGCAGAGTCCGATGCGGGGCTCAAACTTATGAACCGTGAGATCATGACCTGAGCCGAAACCAAGAGTCAGGTGCCTAACTGACTGAGCCACCCAGGCACCCCTGTAAAATGACATTATTTTATGCCCAGATCAGAAGTTCCTTTTGTATCACCAAATTATTAACTCTTGGTGTATTCTGACATCCTCTTAACTCGTTTAAAAAATACTTTAGCTCATTTTTAGAAGAGATCCCTTACTTAAAAAAACGTTAAGCTTCTAATAATCTTTGTTACTTATCACTGCAGTTTTTACAAAGTTGACTCTAAGTATTTTTTTTGTCCTTACTTCAATTTATATCTTTTCTTTTCTAACAACTATTCTTGATTTGTCTTTGCCAAATTCAGAATAATAATGTTGTTAAAATGTTCTTTTATGGCTAAACTGTCTCTGGGACATAACACAAAGATTTGCTCCTTTGCCCTATGAAAGGAATGACAACAGGTATAATTAGGTTTAATTAAAATTCTCCAAGTTTCAATGACCCTAACATTTTTATAAAAGTTCTTTCATTTTCCAAACTTAGTATTTTTTAAATTTTATTAAGTTTGTTATTTTAATTCTAGTGTAGTTAACATACAGCAGTATATAAGTTTCAGGTGTACAATATGGTGATTCGACAATTCTATACGACTCAGTGCTCATGATGATAAGTGTACTCTTCGGCAAAGAGTATTTTTAAAAACGACAAATCGAAAAATATATCTTCCTAGCTTATAATTATGTTAATTATAGTTAGGCACGCTAATATACATATCTTTTGATAACTGCATACTTTTCAAGCTAAAAAGCATACTCCTGTTCAAGCAACAAAGACCGGTACAGTAAGTGTCTACCAAAAGATTCACCGCTCCAGGATTGTAAACGCACAAACCCTTTCCCCCTGGTTCATGAAAAGTCTGAACAAGTACTAGAGGCACGGACTCAATGAAAAGGGAATTACCAGAGGCCTATTGTTTAGTTCAGTCTTTCATTAGCTCCAGAAGTCAAGGCACAGCCACATTGTTTAAGAGCTACAGCAGCAATCACCAACCAAACGTGTGAAGAAGCACTGATCTAGTTCGAGGGTCTTCATTAAACTTAATGGTCCCTTGGGCCGTGCAGACTTGTCCATTGACAGAAAACCCTCAACATTTCTAGGCTAAGTCCTTAACCTCTAACAGAACACTATTACTTGCCCTTCACACATCACTATCCATTCCGCAACACTCAACCCAGCCACACTCCTTCCTTTACCTGAACAAAGAGCCCATTCCTTGCCTGCTTAACTGTTAGACTACCCACACCCTGCACAGACCTTCTAGAGACTCTCTCAGCTCTCCCTGATTTAATTATGTTTGCGGATGGTTCGTCCTCAAAAAGAAAAGTTGGAATTTGCCAAGGAAGCTATACTATCATAAATTTGAATTTACTCTTAGAATGTAAGTTTCTATGGAGAAATCAAATCGGTTCAGATAGCCAAATTAATTAATTGCCCTTGCCCAGATCTGCCAGCTGACAAAAAGGCACAAAATATTAATAATGGTATTAGATATATGATTTGGGGATCATTCCATGACTTTGAAATGCTTTACACATAAATTTCCTGACCACTACAGCAAATCTCTGTAAAATGAACGGCACATTAAAGAACTTTGAGATGCTTTGCTCTTACCTAAGTAGATAAACATTTAAAAAATGGAGTTAAGGAAAAATGCTTCATGATATCAGCCACAATAGCAGAGATAAACTGGCTTCAATACTGAACCACCATTTGGTGGGGGGTAATTTTTTTTTCATGGACAGGATGTAATTTTTAAAATCCACATAAAATTAACCATTTTCAAGTGATCAGTTTAGTGGCATTTAGTACATACACACTATTGTCCAGCCACACCTCTACCTAGTTCCAAAACATTTTCAACACCCCAAAAGGAAACCCACACATGGGGGGGGGGTGTGGAATTTAAAGGGTACTGTCAGAAGGAGGCTGTAAAGGCAGGATGCAGCAGGAACCAAAGTCCCCACGCCTTTCTGAACACATCCAAATGAACTATAAAAAACATTCCAGTTATTGTTTATTCTCAGGATGAAATGAGGCTTTTCCTTGCTGGAGAGCTATAGCGTTAAGGGTTAAGAAAAAAAAGATTTCGTATTCTCTATTTGGGGAATCTCAACTTGTCTCTGTACTCTCCAGCAACAGGGATATACATTCACTAGCACTGTGATTAAAGAACTCTGCAAAATGAGCAAACCTCACTTAGAAAAACCCTCAGGTGTGACCATGCTTGCGATGTTTGAGGAATATCCAATATGGCCGGATGGAGAGAGTGAGGGGGTGGGGGGCAGGAATCAGAAGCGAAATCAGAAAAGCAATCAGAGCTGGGGACCAGCCTCTCTGCAAGTCGCTGTAAGAATTTCTGCATTTACACTGCAGGAGAGGGGAAGCTACTGAAACGTTTTTGAGGAATAGATGGGCATAAATAGGTTTTTAAAAGAATTACTGTGTACGGAAAGAGAAAAATAGTTCCTTCACAGCGAACAAACAAGGCAGATACCACCTTCACCGAATGATCAAGGCTAACGTCACCAATGACGTCATGTGGATACCATATACCACCTGATATGATGCGAAGGGCACAAGGTACGCATCCAGTACGATTTCATATATATCCTCCTAAAATAAAAGCTCAGACCACAAATACGATTTAGGAGTGCATACATTAGTGGAAAACGTTGACAAATTTAAAAATTCACGGTAATAGTTTCCCGTGGCACACAGGAAGGGGGATTTTCATCTGGGAAGGGCACAGGATTTCTTAAGGTAACGGTCTGAATCTTAATCTGAATAGTGAATTCACAAATTTTTGTTTTATTATTCTCTATTTTTTTTTACTTTGAAACAGACTTGAGGAAAAAAAAATGCAAAAACAGTTTTTATAGAGAATTCCCATATGCCCTTCATCCAGATTCCCCAAATGTAACATTGTCACCATTTGCCCAATCATTGTTTCTTTAAATACATCTTTACATACACTAGTTTTTTCCCAGCCTTTGCGAGTAAACGGCTTACACGATGGTTCATTATCCGTAAATATTTCGATACGTATGCCCTTAAAAAAAAAAAAGATACTCCCTTTCATAACCACAATACAGTCATCCAAAGCAAGAAATGATCAGTACTAATAGCTAATCTGCAAACCTCAGTCAAATTTCGCCAATTTTCCCATTAACATCTTTTACAGTAAAAAAGAGAAAATTAATTTTATGGGGAAAAAAACCCCTGATTTCTGAGTAATTTATTTTTTCTGCTCCGGGATCCAATCCAGGATCACACTTTGCATTTAGTTATCATGACTCTTTAAATCCCATTAATTCCTTCAATCTGGAACAGTTCTTCATCCTTTGTCTTTCACGACCTTGAAATTTTTTAGGACCACAGGCCGTTTACTTTTACAGAATGTCCATCAATCTGGGCTACGTAAACGCTTTCTGCAACCGTTTTAGGTCTTACGTATTTCACAATTTAACAAATGAGATGCAACTCGGCGAGCAAGAAATTAAACCCAGAAACAGTACATTACATGCACTGGTTAGCCAAGAAATCAGTAAAACAAACCGATTTATCAAGATACGCATAGACATTTTTCTAAATAGCTATTTCTCCGGATTACAAAAACAAGACAGTACTAAGACAGAAAACAAATGTAACATCGAAGGCCCCTCCCGTGCCAATCACCTGCACTTTCTCCCGTCCTGGGAAGAGGGCCTCGGTCAGAGGCAAAAACCTCGCCGCGTCACAAACTTTGCTCATTCGCAGGCGCCATTTTCTGCTTCACAGGCACCACCTCCCCTCTGCAGTCTTTCCTCGGCCTCAGGACACGCCCCTCGGCCCACGTCACAAGCCTCGTTCCCAGGCGCCAGCTCCCTCACCGCGCAGGCTCCGACTTTCTTCCCCCCGCCCACAGCCCTAAGGTTTGGATTCCGCTCTCCTGCCTGACGTCACCCGCCCTGCCTAGCTCTCAGACGCCGCCAAAAAACCGCAGGCCGCCCCAGCCGCCAGAAGCTACTTTAAGCCACGGAGACCACACCCCCCAAGCCTCCGCCGCCAACACCGCCCCCTTCCCAGGTTCCGAGTTCCACCTCGCAGGCCCGGCTCCACCCCCATGGCCGTTTCCTCTCAGGCCCCTCCCCTGCCTCCCCACAACAAACCCTCTCCTGTTCTCAGGCCTCAGGCGCCACCGTGCAGGCCCCGCCTCTTTCCCAGACAAGGCGATCCACTCTCAGGCACTTCCCCGCCCCCATGGCAATTATTCGCCACGTCCCCCACCGCCGCCAACGCCCCCCACCGTCCCTTCTGCGGAGGCTCCGCTTGCAGCCCTGCCTCACCAGCTTTCCCCGGCCCGCAGTGGACGATCTCGCCCACTCTCCTTATTCTCGATCTGGAGCCACTGGCTCTCCAGGCCCGGCACCGCTTCGTCTTGTGGCTCTTGGTCCTCGGCCGCAGCCGCTACATTCGCTGCGACCGCCGCCATCACCGTTCGCCCTCCTCTCCCAACCACCGCAGCTGGAGATAGGAAGAGGCCCCTCAACTGCCACTTCCGGATTCTGGTCCCGGAAACGGAAACAGAGCCCCCCAAATAGCCGGGGGTCTACTGCCATCTTGGAAAGGGACCCCGCGCTCGGACGCGTGGAGTGGCTAGGCGGGCATCGGGACTGAGTGGGCGGTGACCTCTGCGGCCAATAGGCGGGGTAAAACCTCCAGTTGGGAACTAATAAAGACAAAGGTGTCTTGTAGGATTCTAACGCCATGTTGAGTCGGGGCAAAAGGTTGTGTGGAAAGGTGGAGGCAGAGGTCCCCGATATGAACGAGGACATTTTGGGGAGTACTTAGGGGCGCAAAGGCTCCAGGCTTTCTCGGTCCCGTGCTCTGCTGGGGACCGCGGCCCCTACCCTGAGAGTTTTTTTATCCTGACCAGAATGCCCTTCTTTCATTGCACTACTCTTCCCGTCCATCAAAACCTAATGCAAAAAAAGGTCACCACCCAGGCCTGCGGGCCACCTAATGCAAAAAAAAAAAAGGTCACCGCCCAGGCCTGAGGGCCGCTTCCCTGCCTGAACTAGATTTATTCTCTAGACAAACGTGTTGAAGGCAAGTCAGCCTCAGGCTCAGTGTATTTGTTGGCGTCATGGCAATGATAACTAATGATAGTTGGCCCTGTTTAAGTGCTTTATTGCACGGTAAATAGTAGCGTTAGGCAACAGATAAATATCACTGTCCCCTATGGGCATCAATGGGTCAAGCTGAGGACTGGAAACGTTAATTCATTTTGCCCCAGGTAGTAAACTGCTGAGCTGTAGTTCAAACTCAGCTATGATCTTAAGCACCAGGCCAGAGATTCTCAACCTGTGGTTCTAGGCTTCCTGCTGGTTCAGGAGACCTTCTCAGGGGGTTCACAAAGTCAAAACTATTTTCACAGTACTTCATTGTTGTTCTCTCTTGCGTGTGCGGTGGAATATCCTGAGAGGCTACATAAGCAAAAGCTCTTTAGAGGTCTTCAGTTTTTAAGGCTATAAAGGAATCGTGACCGCAAAGTTTAGAACCTTTGCACCAGGCCAGGGACTTCTCGATCTAGGCACTATTGACATTTCTCTGTTGTAGGAAGCATTGTACAAGGAAGCATTAGTTGCATCCTTGCCCTCTACCCACTGGATAGCAGTATCATCCCCTAATTTGTCTCATCCCCAAAAGTGTCTCCAGAGATTGCCAGTGTTCCCTGGGGGGTGGAGATGATCTCTGGTTGAGAACCACTGCACTAGGCTCTGGCATCTGCTAGGGCTCCCAGCCCTACCACTAGATAACTTTAATATTTCACTCTCTGGCTCCCTGCATCTGCCTGCCTATTGGCTGTCTCCACCTGGCCATCCCACAAACTCCCCAAGACAGGCTCATGATTCTGGCTCTGGTTCAGCGACTTCCTTATTATCATTCATTCCCACAACCAAGACCACAGCTCGCCTCCCCCCACCTCTAGGTTGCTGCACATAGCTCACTGGGTCTGGCATGTCCAGAACACCCTCTTCCTGCACAATTGCAACCCCCCACCCACCCATACACATCATAATTCACCTCTATTGTCGGTTAACCTCTACAGGGCAGGGATGTGTCTTTGTTACTGTGATTCCAGCCCCTAGCCCAGACCTGGCACAGATGAGGGTTTGCAACTCAGTTGTGCAAACTGAGGGAGAAAAGGGAGCAACCCTTTCACCTGGGGGTGGGGGGTGCCTCTAAAGTGGCACGGAGTTGGGTCTGGCACTTGGCAAGTAGCTGCTCTTCAAGCCTAGCTGAATCTTGTCAGATTCTCTGAACTGCCTCTCCTCTCCTCGTTGCCCCTCTACAGACCACCCCACCCCACTTACCAGGTAGCCTGCCCTTCCTACAATCCAACAAGAGTCCTCCCTCCCCAGGCCTAGACCGTTTGGTTTCCAAAGGCCAACCACCTCTGCACACACCAATGCCCCTACCACTTCCCAGAACAGTTGGGTGAATTCTAGTCCTTCTAAGTCTGGCCTGGCAATCCTGTCTCCTTTTGCAAGGCCCTCATCTTCCCAGCCTCCCTTGTTGCCAGAGGTGACCATATCATCTTATTCTAGCCACAGAATGGCACAGGAAGCCTGCTGAGGGGCTTGTGGAAGGTTCAGCTCTGTTACAAGGAAACAGGGAGGGTGTCCTGTTTTCCTTGCTTGCTTCCCCATCTCTGGGAACATGAACCCTTACAGTTGTAAGGCTGCAAGCAGAGAGCTCACCAAAGTGCTTACAGGGACACAGTGGAATGATCCTTGGGCCACCACTGTTGAACTTCAGTAACCAGCCTTAGTTAGGCTTATTCTCTGCAGTATTTGCCTGGCCCTGCCCATGCTCCTCTCTTCTGCTTGCAATCTATCCTTGGCTGTGCCCAGAGGTTGGGACAGAGGCTGGAGCTCCAAGGATGGAGAAAATCAAAGCCGCAACTATCCTCACACTTGAGGCCAAGTCCCACGGTGCCATTTGACCTCTGGTCTCTCACAAGCCATTGCATCCTTCTCGGGGTTCTCTCACCCATGCCCATGGTTTGTTACTTCCTGGACACCAACAATCCAAACTTCCAGCTCCATCCATCCACCGATGGCCCCAATCCTGACTTTGACCCATGTATTAAGATCCCCCTACCTACTCAGCAATCCAAAATCTACCCTCCTCTCATATTCCCTCTCCAACTGGCCTGCCTCATGGTGTCCAGGTCTGACGCATGGTGGTCATACTGGGCCTGCCTCACCTCCCCACCTCCTGGTTGTATGGGGCCTTGCAAGTGTCTTTCAAACAAACAGCCTCTCTACATACACCTGTCTCCCATCTATCTGGCTTCCTCATATTCTTGAGTAAATCTCACTCTTCCTTCTGCTTCTTAGTTCACTCTCTATTCAGCCTGCCCTGTTTCAACTTGACGTTCTACTATTGCATGTGCAGCCCCTCCAATGCCTTCCATAGTCGTGACATGTCCCTGGCCAGGTATGAATTCTCCAAAGTCCCAGGACTCACCTTGGACTGAGCCCACCCCCACCCTTGCAGGGACTTGCAATCAGGTTTTTCACTTTAGACTTTTTAATATTTCATACAGCGATTATGGTGCATTCAGGAACCCAACCCTCCAAACCCCACTAGGAGGGCCCCCACCCCAGCCCTCCCACCCCATTTGAGGGCCCCAGGGTTTAGAGTGGAGGACGGGGAGGTAACCACCCATCTGAGACTGACCCCAGAGACTGCCCCTGCCCTGCCTCACCCTCCCCAGGGGTTAGGGGCTAACGCTTGGGCACAGACCCCCATGCGCCCCTCTGCCCCTGCTTGTGCACATATATACACTATGGCTCCTTGAAGAGTTGGTCAGTTCCTGGCAGGGCCCCTACTCAACAGCACCGAGTGGGATGGGGGCAGGAGGGTTGGGCTAGGGAGACCCTGAGAAGGAAGGAGGCCCCAGCTATGGGACTGTAGGAGGAAAGAGTGGGGGCCCCCCCACCTCGTCCACCTCCCAGAGAGTCTCCAGTAGTCCCCAGGTCCCCCTGCAGCTGAGGATGGCAGGCGGGGGGTAGGAAGGCGAATGGTCGAGGCATGCTTTCCCTTAGCCGACCCCAGGGTCTGGTGATGGTCAGGGTTCCAAATAGGGGCTGTGTCCCTGCCTTGGAAAGGCTGGGAGCGGGGCTTCATTGCACAAAATACTGTGGGAGGGCCACACGCAGGGGGTGGGGCCCAGCCATTCTGTATACAGAGATATTGCATTTAAAAAATGAAAACCTCATTTAAAATAATTAAAAAACAACAATGAATGAAACAAACAAAAAAAGGCCCACACAACATGAGGCAGGTGGGGCAGGCAGGAAAGCAGGCAGGGGAAGCCTCAGACCCAAGGCATTGTCACGTCTTGTCTGAGTCGAGATCCCCAGCCTGGGCTAGCTCCGGACCCCTGGCTGGCCATTGGGGTAGTGGTCCTGGGGGAGGGGATGATGGGAAGGGGGATAGGCCTGGCCTCAGTGTGGGAGGCTGACATGGCCATGCTGTCCGCCGGCAACTACCGAGACAGAGAGAGACAGACATACAGACAGACAGACAAACCAGGCGAAGGAGCGATGAGAGCTTTGTTAGCACCCAGCAGACAGGCCAATGGGTGGGTTGACAGGCCAATGGTCGGGTGTTTGGACAGGCAGCAGGGGACATGTGGGCAGGCGAGCATGAGTCAGGCAGGTAGGCAGGCAGCAAGCAAGGAGGATACAGTTGGGGGCTGCCCTGTGAGGGGGAGTGGCATCCCTCCAGCTGCTGCCTGCTGGGGCCTCGGTCTCTGGCTTAGAACTCGGTGTCCACCACGCGGAAAGCTGGCCTGCCTGCAGGGGAAAGCAGAGCGGATGGCTGTTGGTGGGTAAGCAGGTAGGTGGCCAGGGCGGGGAAGAGGGCAAGGGCCACACCTACCTGAGTCAGGCATTGACGAAGACCGAAGGCCGGCCTCCTTTTGTAGCTGGATCTCCTTTAGTGCAAATATGGAAGTAGCTGTGGGTGGAGGACAGACAGTGGGAAATGACCCATGGGGCCAGCCAAGGACCACCTCCCACATAGCCCCATTGGGGGAATTACAAAAAGCTGTCTTGTCTTTGAGAAGTTTGACTTTTTCATCTGTCATATAATCCTTATACACAAACCAGCTACAACCAGAGAAAATGGAATATGGGCTATTACACGAAGAAGTCAGTAATTCTGTCAAGTGTGATAATGGTATTGCAATTACCATCTGTTGAGTCTAGGTGATGGAGATGGTGTTTGGGATTTGATTTAGATTAATCCAGTGGGGAGATTCAGGAAGTGGGCCAACATTTTGAAGGTAGGATAATGATAGTTATTAAAAAACCTCTTAAAGATACATGCTGAAATTTATAGGTGAATGATATATCCAGGATTTGATTCAAAATAATCAGAGGGAATACAGATAAAATCAGATTGGCCCAGGTGACTCACTCAGTCGAGTGTCCGACTTTGGTTCAGGTCATGATTGTACGGTTCGTGAGTTCGAGCCCCCCATCAGGCTCGCTGCTGTCAGCACAGAGCCCACTTCGGATCCTCTGTCCCTCTCTCTGTGCCCCTGCCCTGCTTGCGCGCTCTCTCTCAAAAATAAATAAGCATTAAAAAACAAAACAAAACCAGATTGGCCACGAGTTGATGACCTGCTAGAGTGCTTGGGGACTTGTTATTGGGTCTAATTTTATTTATTTAATAATTACTTATTATTGACAGCGCGCATGACCAAGTGGAGGAAGGGGCAGAGAGAGAAGGAGGGAGACAATCCCTGGGCCACTGAGGTGCCCCTATGTATTTATTTTTTAAAGTAACCTCTACACCCAACGTGGGACTCAAACTCACAAACGCCAAGATCAAGAGTCCCATACTCCACCGACTGAGCCAGCCAGGCGCCCCTAAACATATATAATTTTAAAGTGTCCATATGAAAAAGTTTTTTAATCAGGTATAAAAGGAGAACACCACGTGTGATTCTGTTTCTGTACAGTACAAGGATGGGGAAGACTTACCTATGCTGTGAGAAGTCAAACTAGTAGTAACCCTTGGCAAGGGGCTGGGAATAACTAAAGGAAATAAGAGGGCACTTCGGGGGAGCTTCTCTCATCCTATTTCTTGACCTGTATGCCAGTTACATGGGTGTGGTTAGTTTCTAAAAATTCACTGTGCCATATACTCATGACCTGTGCGTTTCTCGGTATGTATTTTACAAGGAAACGTTTGCTTTAAAAAAAAAAAAAAAAAGAGGAAAATGATGTTACGTCTATTTTCACGTATGTTAGAAAATTCCCGTGAAAGGTAAAAAGGAACTGAAAACTAAATAACTTGTAATACACATAATATGTCATATGTGTGATCAAGGGTGTGCCCCGCACAGCCCACCCAGCATCCTGTTCCCCACAGGTCCCGCCAGCTGCACTCACTGTCAGGAAGTTTGTGGATCCGCTCCCCCAGACTGAGGAAGAATGGATGTTTCATGGCATCCTCTGCGGAGATCCGATTGCGACCTTCAAACTGAGTGGGAGGACAGGCAGGGGTCGGGGGGGTGGGGGGGGTGTATTGACCCCTTCAACAAGTAGACCTCTCTTTTGCCCCATCCCAGACCGTACCCCGGGAGCTCCCTGTCCCCCTACACCTAGAATCCCCTAGCCCCCAAGGCTGGTCTGGGAGGGTGGTCTCACCTGCAGCAGCTTAGTGAGGAGGTCAGCCCCGTCGCTGTCAAGTCTACCGCAAGGACAAGAGGATCTGCTTTAAGTTGAGTTTGGGCACTCCAGCCCCTAACACCCACCTACCCTCCCACCCACCAGCCTCACCGGGGTGCATGGCTCAAAAGGGCCTCGGCTCGATACTTGGGGTAGTTGTATGTCTTAAATTCTTCGTTGGACAGAATGCCTGGCCACGTCTCCTCAGTTGGGGTTCCTGGCAGGGAAGGAGAATTACCCTAAGGATCCACAGGGCATCCCTAAATGTCCCCACAGTTCCTAGGGCTCGTTCCTCCTCACCTAAGATACGGAAGATGAAATGCAGCTGTTCCTCCACCGTGGAGCCTGGGAAGAGGGGCCGGCCTGTGGCCATCTCATAGAAGATGCAGCCCACACCCCTAGGCAGGGAGGGCACAGTGAATAGAGAGGCAGTTGGCTGGTTGGCCATTGTGACCAAGCCACCCACTTCACCACATGGCTCCTGCCACACTTCCACCTGTCCTCACCACATGTCAATCTGGGTAGAGTAGTCTGTGGACCCAAGCAGGATGTCGGGGGGCCGGTACCACAGTGTCACCACCTCATTGGAGTAGGTCTTCGTTGGAATTGACTTGGCCCGGGCCAGGCCTGGTAGGTTGAGAGAAGGGGCAGCTGGAATTGAGGAGGTCCCGGGCAGCCTCGGGGAGAGCACAGCTGGGACTGAGGGTGTCCTAAGCAAAGCCTGGAGAAGCTGAAGGGGACTGAGATAAGGCAGTCATGAGGAAGGGGGAGTCTGAGAGGGTAAGGTGGGGCGATCACTGGGAAGAAGGGGGAGGCCAGGGTACCAAAGTCGGCCAGCTTGAGCTCTCCTCTCTCGTTGATGAGCAGGTTTTGGGGCTTGAGGTCTCGGTGTAGCACCTTCTGCCGGTGGCAGTAGGCCAGGCCACGAAGCAGCTGGAACAGGAACAGCTGGGGACCCAGGAAGGGCAGGCAGATGTCAGAGAGCATCCAGCAGCCTGACCCCCAGCAGACACTGTTCCCCCTCCCAAACACAGACACTGAGCCCAGAGCTTTATCTCACAAAAGAGGACAAGGTCCCAATGCCCTCCAAGGGCTCCCAGCAAAAAAGCCAAACGGGAAAAGTCTGTTTCAGGGAGATTTGTGGGGTGGAGTGGGTGAGTGGGGGCCCCCTTGTGCCCCTGCTTCCTGCCCCACACCCACTTTCACGTTGTGCATGTTGATGACGTTCCCACAGTCATCCAGGTACTGCTTCAGGTCCTTGTCCTGAGGACAGAAGAGGAGACGGGAGGAAAGAGGGCCACATCCCATGGCTCCTGGCCATCTCCCCACTCCCCACCCCCACTGCCCCCCAACCTTACCAGGTACTCAAAGACAAGGGTGAGGGACTTCTCCGTGTGGATAATGTCATGTAGCGTGACGATGTTCGCATGTTTGAGGTCCTTGAGCAGGGACACTGCAGGGAGCATGGGGAGGAGGGGATGGGGGAAGAGTCAGGGCCCCACCCACCCTCAGGGTAGAGGCGAAGAGGACCAGACAGGGACAAGCCCAGGGTTTCCTTCTTTCCCTGTGCAGCCTGAGGTGGTGGCTCATAGCCACTGGCTCTATCCCACCCAATGCCAGGAAGGGGTGGCTCCATGTTCCGGATGTGGACACTAAGGCTCAGAGAAAAGTATGGAGCAAGGACCTGGGATTGCCACTCCAGGCTTACAGGACACTAGATCTTCACAACCTGTTTTTGCTTTCCAGAAAGGGGTTTTGCGTCAACCCTCAGTACAGAGGCCTGCAACTTGGTGCGAAATTCACTTTGCACACATAACTTCTACACAATTCAAATTCATCCTACGTGATATTCTGACTAGAAATTGTTGTCAAGTAAACCAGTGAGCACTTTCACGGGTGCTCTCAGACCCAAAGCGAACACCCTGCTGTATAATTCTTGGTCTTTTCTCCAAACGGGAACAGATTCCTGGTTACCTTGATTATCATCTAGATATGTGCATAATGGGCACTTTCGCGTGAAGCCCAGAGTGTCAGGAGGGAATGTCCCAACCCCCAGTCCCTGTTCCTACTACAGGGTGTGTGTGTATGTGTCAAGAGGTGAGCCTGGGAAGCCTGGGACAGCCTTCCTGTGTGTCTGTACCTTCCCGGATGGCGGTGCAGGGTGCCCCTTCTTCGTGTTCCAGTCTGATCTCCTTGAGTGCCACAAGGTTGTCCGTGAGCTTGCTTTTGCCTTTGTAGACGGTGGCATAGGTACCCTGGTGTGTGAGGACGAGTGACAGGAGAGGAAGCTGCAGGAAGTTCTCACTGACCCCCATCCCCACCATGTGCCTGACGATGGTCTCTCACCTCTCCCAGCTTGTCTAGCTTGATGTAGGTCTCCAGTTTCCCAAAGCCAATCTCAGACTGTGGGGTAAAGGGGCAGGTTGAAGAAGGCTCATAGGAGGGGACAGAGGCGGGTGGGCAGTGAAAGGAGGAGAGGACAGGCACAGAAGACACTCACCAGGCTGACACGGCGGAGGCGGCGGCTGAGGGGCTTGTCGAAGATGGGGCTATTGAGGGTCAGCTTCTCAAGGTAGCCCTCAGGCAGCCGGATGTCGGCTGGTAGTGATAGGCGCTTGTTGATGTCCTAACAGGCAAGATGGGTGAGAAACGGGACCATGAGCTCCACCTCCCCACATTTAACCCTCTTTTCTAGCCCCACCACCAGCCAGACAGGGAGTTAAGCACCTCAGTGGAGATCTTGCGTGGGGGATGGTTGCGCATGCGCACCCTCACTGGCGACTGCACCTCATCGGAGGACGTGGCTGAAGCCTGGTCACTTTCCCCATCAGACCCCATCTTCAAGTCCTCGTGTACAATTTCTGGTAGTGAGGACAGGGGGAGGGCAGACCAGTTGAGGGCTGAAGCCCCAGGACACCCCCTCCTCAACGTAACACAATCCCCTGATCACACACGTACACACAAACCCCCAGAACAGCCTAGAGTCCCTCAGGGAGAGGGTGGCAAGGCCCAGGGAGGTTCAGACAGGTCAGGACAGGTTGAATGGGGGATGGGGGGGGCAATAGTCAGCCAGTGGAGCACCCTGTTTCAGGGGTGAGCTGAGACTGGGGATGGCCCAGGACCAGGAGGCAGGCAGCGGCACAGTAGCCAAAGGCCCTGAGAAGGCAGGCCCAGGGTAGGCAGGCACCAGTAGGCCTGAGGGGGGCCATAGCAGAGCGCAGGAGAAGGGCAAAGGGAAGGTTGGGGGCAGCTGCAGCAGGCAGGGCACTCTTCCTCCCCGAGGCCTGGGCACAAAGCCAAGGAAAGGGGCACAGATAGAGAGAGCGTGTGCGGAGAGGATAGCAGGGAAGGGGGAGAAAACGGGAGAAAGGAAAATGGAAATAACACAAATCTAAGGGGAACTCGGCTGGGAGGTGGCACCTGGGGACCAGTCTGGGGGCAGAAGTGGTCAGTGGACCCACCTGGTGCAGAACTGAGAGGGCCCCGTCCAGAGCGAGGTTCCCCAGGAGCGGCACGAGTGGGTACCTCTCCGAGGTCATTGCCGCCACCACCCCCACTCTCATCCAGGCCTATCTGTTCAGGGGCACCATTGGTCTTGTCCACACCTCGGCCCCCTCGGAGTGTCATTGACAGCTGCCGCTTGATCTTCTTCATCCGATCCATGGCGACCTGAGCAGGGGGTATAGATGGCAATGGATCCCACATTAGCACTTGGCCTGACCACCACAGGCCCCCTAAAACCCAAGGTTTACTGAGGTATACTGACATGAACTTGTGTCAGTATCCACCCAACCACTGTGGAGCCCTGGAACCACTCAGGATTCCTGTAAACCTGGCATAGATACGGACCTTTGTCAGTGCTTGCCCACCTACAGCCAGCCCCTGGGTACCCTCTTCCTAAGTAGCACACCTGGGTATTGAGGCCTGGGTGGCTGGCTGAGGGTAAAGGACCAACTGGTGAAGTGCTGGCCCGTATGGGGGCAGCCTCACTGTGGGAGCAGAGGCCTCCACAGCAGGCATTTTCAGGTGTGGCGGCAGAGATGTACCCATCTGTAGATGGGGCTCCGGGCTCGCCCAGGACCGGGGGGCCACTGATACGGCCCCGGGCACGCCCGTGGAATGGCATATTCCGCCGGCACCAGCCCCACATAAGCCCCAACTGCCTAGGCAGAATGCTCCCCACAGCCACAAGGACCTTCGCGGCGTGCCCAGCAACCATCGTCACGGTGATTGGTGGACCACCCCACTGGTCTCCCCAAGTGAGGGGTGCAGAAGAAGGGAGTCCTACCCAGACCCAACCACTGGCTAGGGTTGTGGAGGGGGGGTGCTCAATGCACACCAGCTGTCCTGAGGACTGCTCGCAAGGTTCGATCAGGTTGGGACCCTATGGGTCCCACCCACATTTTTACAAGCCAGGTCTCATTTCTCCTCTAGTTGAGAGTGCTCATCTCCCTTATCACCCTGAATAAATGTCCCAGTCCTCAAGGGTGGCCCATAAAGTCTTACCCTATTCATCCCTATTATCTCTCTGGCCTCATCTCCCCTTCAATCATTGCTAGTTGCTGTTCTGCAACCACACCCAGCAGTCCCACCTCAGGGCCATTGCACAGGCTGTTTTTCCTGGAACCTGGAAAACCCTTCAAAATAGGTCATTCCCTCACCCTCTTCAGACCATTGCTCCAATATCACCTTTTTCATGGATAACCCTCCACAAATAACCCTATTTAAAATCTCAACCATACCGAGCTCCCTCACTTTGTCAAATCATCCCCCCAGCACTATCACCTCCTCAGAAATGACACCATCTACTTATTGGTTTCTTTATTCTTAACTGTCTGTCTCCTCACCGCCATAACTAGAAGATCAGCTCCGCCAGGGTAGATTTCTGTCTGTTTAGGTCACGGCTAGATCCTGAGGACCTGGAACAGTGACTGACACAGAGTAGATGCTCAAAAAGTGCTTATGGCAGATATTAATGAATGGGGGGCTGAGGGCCTAAGACCAATCTCTACCAGGATGGGCGGGGTAAGTCTCTGCTATTCGTGAATAACTCCAGAAAAGGTGGCCCGGGGACGCTGGCATCGGCAAGATGACCTAGATGGGGCTGCTGGAGGGAACAGGGCCACCAAAACGCTTAAGCTGGCCTTCTTCTGCTTCCTCCTGGGCTCTAGGCCAGCAAGGTGGGGGAAAGACCTGGCCTAGGAACCATCTGGACTCGCAGCAGGGCCTAAGATGGCCCTGGGCCCAAGGGAAGTGGAGCTAGATAGGAGGTGGGAGGATGAGGCTGGGGCTGGATTCGAGGAGAGAAGTGGGTCATCTGTTACCTTGAAATCAGGTGCTTACCCCAGTGGTCCCTATACCTTACTTTCACCTGCCTGACCTCACCACCACCCCCAGGAGGGGAAGAGGAAGCAGTGTAGCAGAAAGACCCCAGTAAAGAGGATGAGGTCCGTTCAGAGAACCCAAGATAACAACAAAAATCCTGAACCAGTAGGCCAAACACTGGACCTGAAGCTGAAGAAGAAGCATGGCCAGCCCCCAAAGGCAGTCTCGCCTCCATGGTACAAATCCCCAGTTGCTTTGCCTGTTGTGGCAGGAAATGGGGGATCTAGGGGCAGGGGTAAGCAGGACTGGACGGAAGATGAAGAGGGAGCCACAAGGAGCCATGGGTCCATGACCTCTAACTGGAAACTCCAAGGGCTGGACATGTTCCAGAGTTCAGTTGTTTTGAGGATTTGAGGAAGACGGGACACAAAATCTGTGTATCATGCAATATTCCCATCAGGGGTGCCCTGGGCAGACCTTTGTGAACAGAGACACTTGAACGTTAATATACAGTAAAACTTTTAAAGATTATTATTTCCATTTTCTGAGCTTTTTAGATCCCAGAAGAGTGAGGGATGGAGCGAGAAACTAGACACACAAGTCCACTCAAAAAAGGGCATTTTGTCCTTCCTGACCTCCGAGGTCACACACCCATCCTCGGAATACTCTCACACCCAAGGACACTCATCAGCGCACACCACACTGACCACTGAGGACACAGTCATTACACTCTAACTCCCACAGAAACACACCATCCTCATCTGGTTCAGACCCCCATAAGCACACACTGGACCCTCAAGTAGGCCTCGCAACATTTTAACTATCAGCACCTGCAATTTCCCCACTTATTTCTAACCCCCATCAGCATACGAAGCCCCAACAGAGCACAAAACTCTTAGCATACGCTCGGACCCCTCTAAGTTAACTCTTACTGCCACATTCTTGGGCGCCTCCCAGGTCCAGCTGCCTGTTAGCTTCTCCAAAGCACTCACCCCATTAACACACTGTTCCCCGTGCATGATTCTGACCCCTATTAACATGCACTTGGGACCCTCTGTGGCTGACCCACATTAGCACTCACTGGACTTTCACAATGCCCTGAATCTCATTAACACAAAGTGAAACTTGCCAATCCCTGACCTGTTTTTGCCCACACTCAGACCCCTCCACAGCTAGAACCATCATTAAACACACATTCTGGTCCTCCCACTACCCTGTGCCCACCACCTCCCATCAGCACAAGCTGGACGTTCACTTCACCCTGACCTCTATTAGCACGCACTGAGCCTCACACACTGTGTGTCCCCATTAGCACACCCTAAACCCTCACTCAGCCCCATTCTCCAGGGATACACAAACACACTGCTCTATAATGGCCTGACCCTCATTAGTGCACACAGGTCTTCATTCAGCCTGGAGCCTCATTAGGACACAGCCCTACATGGTTCTAATCCACTTCAGCACACCTAGACCATCACACATCCCTACTCATTTATTTCTTTTTGCTTGAACTCCCGCACAGCTATAATGCCTGTTGGTTCACACTTGAATCCCTTCACAACCTTCCCTGATCCTCCTCATTGCACCCCACGGACCCTCAACACACCCCAGTCCCCTGTGGACACAAGCACACACTGTCTTCACAAGGTTCTGATGCTCACCAGCATTTTCCGGACCCCGTACTGCCCTGGCTCTTCCCCCCAGTGGCACACGTTTAAGCGCCTCCAAGGCTCTAAGCCCATTTTAACGGTCACTAGAGTTTCATATATACCTGTCCCTGAGCGCATCCAGTAGTCTCACATGCCCTGTCCTCACGGACATGGACACACACACACACCCACACACACTGATCTCACACCATCTTGGTCCTTAATATACTGGACCTCTTACAGTGCTAAGGCACTTCCCTCACCACCGTGCCCTCCCACCCCACATATATCCACAACTTCTGATACCCAGTAGCACAGATTCGGGTCTTCCACCACTCTGTCCCCATTAGCATATACTGGGCCTCATCCTACCCAGACCTTTATTACCACACGCATGTACCCTCTACGGCTATGATTGCCATTAGCACGTTCTCAACACTGGACTTCATCCACTACCCTGACCTCCGCGAGCGCTCTCTGGACCCTCACGGACAAATACACAGAATTACCACCACCCTGACGCTCATTACCACACACAGGACTTCAGAGCCCTGATCCTATGAGCACACCTCCTGCTATCTCTACCACCCTATCCCCCATTAACACACACGGGGTCTCTCCACACCTATAACCCCGTTTGTACACCTCAGCATTCCTCTGGCATGCTCTCCCCTATCACACACCCTTGGGGTCCTACACACACACACACACACACACACACACACACACCCCATTAGCACACGCTGGGCCTCAAGCCCTACACAGCGGTTAAGACTTATTATCACATGCTCCGACCCCTCCAAAGCTCAGGCCACTAGCAAACCTCGGGCCTTTCACCACCCATTTCCACACTCTCTGGTCCCTTGATCACCCTGCTCCCAATTAGCACCCACAGGACTGCCCATCCCCAGCTCCCAGACCGGGCCCAGGGCGGGGCCAAGGTCAGGGAGGCCCAGAATGACCCCCCGCCCCGGTGCACTCTGGGAAATTCGCTGGGGGAGGGGGCACATGCCAGCGGTGCAGCCCAGACCCCTAGGCACCGCCCGGGGTCTGAGTTGGTTCTGCAGGAAAAGGGCAGCCCCCACCCCGTGTCTCGGAAACGCGCTCACCGGCGGGGGCGCGCGAGCAACCTCAGCGCCGCGGGGCCGGCGCGGCGGCGCCTGGGGCGGCGGCCCGGGCTGAGGCCGCGCGACCTCCTTCTCCTCCTGTTCGCCGCAGGCGCCCGTCCCAGTAGTCTTCGGCCATGGCTGCTGGGCCCGGGCCGCCGCCGGCTGAGGAGGAGGAGGCGGCGGCGGCGGCGGCGGTGGCTGAGGCGGAGGCGGCGTCCCGCTCAGCCGGCCATGAGCTTGGCCGCTGCGGGCGATGCCCCCGGGCTCGCTGGTGCCGGCTCGAATCCGAGAGCTCACGGCGGCTCGCGGCTCAGAGCCGACCGCTTGCGGAGACGCGGCGGATCCCAGGGCCGAACGCCCAATGGCCCAACCGCCGCGCGCGCCGCGCTCCGCGCATGCGCACGCACGCGCAGCAAAGGCTGAAGTGGGAAGGAGGGGACTCACCTCGGACTGCCTGTACCAAAAGACCCGTCCGCAGCGGGAGGGGGCGCAGCCATTGCGCGCCCACCGGGGAATGTGGCGCCAGCCCTGGAACGGCGCCAGGGGGACGTGTAGAGGTTGTTTAGTACTCAGTTCCGATCTTGCTAGAAGTTTGCTAGCGCCGAAGTGGGCAGCATTCAGTAACCAGCGTGCCGATCACCACTTGGTCCCCCTACTTGGTCTCATTTGGTACATCCCCATGGTGGCAAACGGGACTTTTGCAAGGAAGAAAAAGACAGATGAGGCAGTCTGAGTCCCTTGAGGTGCCTCAGCAGGCAGGAATTTTAAATGCTCGCGAGAAGATGACTTTTCTAGGAGAGGCGGCCTGGAGAATCATTGGCCTTTTAACACCTTAGATAGGACACAGTCTAGCCCCGCCCAGATGTGCTTCCCCCACCTCCCCGCTCCCTCCGCTAGCTCATTCTCAGTGTGAACGTGTGCGGCCCCGCCCTTTGAGGTTGTCGCCCAGCCAATCAGATTTGCCCCCTGGGGTGAGGCTGAGCAAGAATGAAGGGCGTGGCCGAACTGAAGAGGCGTGATTTCACTGTTTTCCTACCACGCCTCTGCCCGGTGTTCATTGGTTCTCACCGCAGGGGGGGCGGGCACTTCTTTTTGTTCTGAGTTCTTCTCTCACTATAGGCCGAATATTCCGCAAGGTAATTGGTCAAAGGAATGTTCAATCGCCCTCGTCCCGCCTCTAGCCCCTCCCATCTCCCTCAGCAAGACTCACGGAGGTGGAGCCTAGGCTGAGAAAAGAAAGGCGGACCTTTAGAGGGAAGGGTGCATTACTGCGCATGCTTGGGACTTTGGGTTGAAGAAGATCTCTTTGCCGCCTCACGCGAGCATTTGCGTATGCACCCTGGGTTGGGTTTTCTTTCTTGCCACCTCTCAACTACCTCTTGCCTGCCAGAGCCCCGCCCGTGGCTCTCCCCAGGTCTGCGGTTTTCTGTTTTATTTATTGGGCGTCTGTTGTGTGTCAAGCACTGCCAACATAACTAATCCCTCAATTCCTCTATGCCTGAAAAACTCCTACACTATCACCTAGCCCAGCTCAAATGGCGGCAGCTTTTGGCAGGCCTTTCTGGGATATCTTTACACTGCACCCCAGCCCAAAGCCAGCTTCCCCGCCTCTTCTGGGCTTCCTTTAATAGCAGCCTTGGTCACACTGGTTAGAGTTTTCAGTAAGTTTCATACTAGCGAGAATTTACAAGGGCATGATGGGAGTGGAAATACTTGAGAGAGGCAAAAGTGCACCGCGGGCTATAGGATCAGGTTCCTCACTTCTCTGACCTCATCCTCATCTACCCTTCTTCCTCGCACTCCACTCCAGATGTATCTCTTTCCTTCTGTTTCTGAATAAAGCAGGCATAATCCAGCCTCAGGGACTTTGCACTTGTTTCCTTTGCCTGGAATATTCTTCTAGATATCCACGTTTCATCCCTTAATTCCTTCCAAGTCCTTGCTTCAATGTCACCTTCATGAAGCCTTCCCTGACTACCCTATTTACAAATGCCTACCTGCACCCCCATCTTTCTAGATCCCCAGACCTGGCTGTACGGACCTTTTTAATGGCACCGGTCAACCTCTTACAATCTACTTGTTGGTCTATTCTGTGTCTCACCCGAGCAGAACAGAACCCCTCCCCCCACGCACATACCCACACCCCTCAAGACAGGAATTTTTAATTTCTTAAACTTTATTTAGTTTGACAGAGAGAGCAAGCGAGCAGGGGAGGGGTAGAGAGTTGAGAGAAGAATCCCAAGCAGGCTCCGCACTGTCAACACAGAGCCCGATGTAGGGCTCGAACTCACAGACCGTGAGATCATGACCTGAGCCATACCAATAGTTGGTCGCTTAACTAAGCCACCCAGGTGCCCCAAGACAGGGACTTTTTGATCCATTGCTGTCTCCAATGCCTACAATAGTGCCTGGCACACAGTAAGCACTCAACAAATGTGGCAAATGTTTGATGGCAAAGCTCTAGGCTGAGACAAGAGACAACCATGTACCACTACATGGTGCCTGCTGGGTGCAGGGGACTCGATGAAGTGACCCAAACCCTGCCCACTGAACCGTGGTCTTCTGTCTTGGTGGTATTATAAAGGTAGACAAACATGACAAAAGTAAAATAGCATTTGGGGAAACGAGGATGCAACCAAGACTCATGGGTTCTTGATGAAGTGTTGCAGGGGCGAATTAAGGTAGTAAGGGATCTGGGAGCTGGGGTGGGTGGTGAAGAAAGAGACAGAAGTGTCCAGACTCAGGAGCTATAATGGGGTAGATAGCAAACAAAGAGCTGGGACAGTGGAGAAAGGGGGCAGAGGAAGTTTGTGTTTAAGTCTCAGATGCTGTAACATCATAGCAACAGTGGACAGGAGGTATGGTGTTTGATGTACTCTTGAGCAGCAATAATGGAAAAAGTATCCCTGGTGAGAAAACCTCTCTGCTTGACCTGAAACAGGTAGCATCACCATTAAATAGATGCCACAGGTAAAACACTCAGTCCCTAATGTCCTGGAGGGAGATAAAAAGGAAGCATGGAAGGATGAGGTCACCCAAGAAGAGCAGGCCAAGAAAGAGTCACGAGACAGGGTGGACAAGGGCATACACTGTGCCTGGGGTCTGGAGCTGGCCCAAGAAGGGCAGCAGATGTCAGGACACTCTGTGAGGAGTGTCAGGTCCGGTTCAGGGATAGGTTGCGCTATTCCCAATACCCAGGGTTGAGTGAAGGAATGAGGGGTCTGTTTCTAAGAGGGAGAGAGAAGCTGGCCTTCTGGTTGGGTGACGGAGAGGCGGGAGTGGCATCCTCACACACCAGGTGGCCAGTCTGCCTGTCCGATCAGTGCTTTCAATTGTCTACAGCGCTCAGCCATGAGCCACGGAGGAGTGTGGGGAGCTTTGTGGTCCTGGTAGGGCCTGTGGTGAGCCTGCTGTAACCAACCACCCACAGCTGGCTCTCTTCTGTAAGGTAGGAGGCCTCCTGACAAGCAGACCAGGCCCAAAGGAGAGCAGGGTGGAATGGGAAAGGGGCTTTTCCTCCACAGATGTTCTAAGCCAACTATTTGCATGAAAACTGCAAAGTCTGCACAGTCACGGGCATTCCTCAGTCCAACAGAGTTGTTTAGGCCCTCGTGCAGCTGGGAAGTTCAACCAGGGCACCACAGGCATTCCTGGCACTGGGAACCATGACGGTAAAGACTTGTCCAGGGTCTTGGGGCTTTGAACCAGGTGGGAAGGGATCAGCCCCAAGGACATTAGCCACGTTGACCAAGCCCTGGCCGACCAGTCGCAGTAACTTTCCTCTTCACAGAGGGGGAACAAGGTTAGAGAAGTCACAGGACTTGCTCAAACACTACTCTATACTACCTCTCAAAATCAACATGGCAGGGAGTTAGGAGCTGGAGCAGATGAAATCTGAACCCCCGCTCAAATATAGTCACATGGGCCTGGGTACCCGCATTCTAATTTCTCCCTAAGCAGGGAGGGCAGGAGGAAGAGGTGGCAACTGCCATGTTTTCTCTGCCCAGGCAACTGGCAGCTGGGGGGGGGGGGGGGGGCGGCGGCGGGCGCTGAGCCCTTTGGGCTACCACCTGAACCAGACAGCTCCAGGAAGTCTCTTCCTTCCCTGGAACCAGCAGGGCATGCCACATCTGGGTTAATTCTTTATTAGGATTCAGGTTCCAAACAAGGTAGAAAGCAGCGGCAAGAGGGGTGCAGGTAGGGGGATGAAGAGGGAACACCAAGTGTGGCTAGCTGGGCCACTGCCAGAGGCCAAATGGGAGCCCCTGGGCTGGAGGGGGTGGGGCTGGGGCCAGTCTACGGGCATGGACAGGGTCAGCGGATGGCGTATCGGACGTAGGGGACCTCGACGTCCTCGCCGCTCTCGTCGTTGCAGCACAGCTCAAGCACCAGCGCCCGCACGTGGCGGCCCAGCTTTCGCTTCGACACGCGGCTCACGATCTCAGTCATCCTGGGCGCGGGGGGAGGGGCAGGTCAGAGAGGCAAAAGGCAAGGAGGGGGGCAGGGAGGCAGAAGCGGAGGGTGGTGAACAGGGGTGGAGTAGCTGCAAGTGGAGGCCCCCCGCCATCCAACTCACGGCTGATCCAACCGTTCCTTGAGCTTGGCGGCTGGCATGAAGAAGGAGTAGAGCATGGACACGCCCTGAGATAGCATGGTGATCTCCAACTTATGCTCTGTCTGGAGGAGGGAGAAGGGGACAGCAGTGTCATGGGGATTGACAGACCAGTGAGTCACCTGAACGCGCTGCCGGCAGGTCGGGGGAGAGTGCGGGAGGGACCTCACCTTAAAGTAGTCGAGGAACTGTTTGAGCGTCATCTCCTCCCCGTTAGGCTGCAGTCCTTGTACCTCAAAGCGATCCCACAACGTCCACTCCTGGTTATAGTACTGCGGGACAAGGAGCGGTCCCATGGGATGGGGGCCACCAAAGGGTCAGTCCTATCTTCGGCCTCTGCCCCACTCACCACCGCTCATGCTAACACGCTAAGTCAGACTGCAAGCTTCTTTTGTCAAAAACGTGTGGCTTCTGTCAAACCCCGAGTTAAGCACGGAAACCCTTCGAAGACCTATGACCCACATGGCCTAATCACTGGGATCCTGTTCTGTTCTCATCTTCTACCCCCTCAACCTCTCACTCCTGCTCTAACGACTTAGTCTTCCTCAACCGTGCCAGGCATGCTCCTACCTCAGAACCCTTGGAGACTGATCCCACTGCCTGGAATGCCCTCCCCCCAGGAGCCTGCCTGGTCTCCTCTCCTCCAAGTCTGGGCTCAAATGTCATCTGTCCAGCAAGGCCTTTCCTGACCATCTCACATTTAAAATCCCCGACCCATCCCCTTGTCACCTGGTACTCAAGTCCTCCTTACCCTGCCCTTTTTTGGGGGTTCTAAAACCACTTATCATGTCATTTATACACTCTATTTCACAATAGAGTTTCTTGGCACCTATCAAGAGTACCTGGCACACAGGTGCTCAATTAATGAATGAAACATGTAAAAGTAATTAGAATAAGCACCCAATGGACGTTGGTTGCTCTTTTTGTGTCATTAATAACCTCCTTGGGTACAATTAAAATATCCCATTGGGGCACCTGGGTGGCTCAGTCCGTTAAGCGTCCGATTTCAGCTCAGGTCACGATCTCACAGCTCGTGAGTTCGAGCCCTGCATCAGGCTCTATGCTGACAGCTTAGAGCCTGGAGCCTGCTTCAAATTCCATGTCTCCCTCTCTCTGCTCCTCCCCCACTCAAGCTCTCTCTCTCCTTCAAAAATAAATAAAAACATTAAAAAAATTAAAAAAAAAAATCCCATCTTTTCTAAGGGCTTCCATTGGCAGATTCAGACCAATACTTAGCACAAAATATGGTAAGTGAATAAACGAATACGGGTGCACAAAAGAAGGTACACACTGACAGAAACTCTCACCTGGTGACAAGCTATGAAGCAAACTAAAGCAAGCTCTACAGAGAAACACCCCACTCACAAACCCACCTAACCTGATGTAGGCCCTCACCTGGTGACGGGGTGCGGCAAGGGGTTCAGAGAAGCCAAAGAAGGGCAGGGCCAAGTTGAGGAAACCATTCTTGTAGGAGTCAAGTTGTCGGTGCCCCTGCACCACCTTATACAACTCCAGACACACAAGGCCAACCACAGCCGCCGTGGTCGTGGCGATGGCTGGGATGATCTTCCCTGCAATCAGCTTGCTCTGTGAGGCAGAAGGATCAAGAAAGGTGGTAGTCAAGGTAGAAGAAGCTCAGAGCCCACACACAGTGAATGGGATGTGGAGAACTCAAGTCTGGGAGGTTTAGGGGGGGGGAGGCAGGAAATCAGGTCCAGACTCCCCTCACCTTGTGCCGGTCCGCAGGGGGAATGTCATAGTTCTCTGCCCGGAGGTTGGATGCAGCCACAATGAAATCCATATGGAAATTGCTGTCATCATCCTTTTACGATGGGGGGACGGAGAAGGGGAAGGGTGGGGAGATGATGACAGGATCAGAGGAGAAAGAGGATTCCTGGACTTTAGGGACACAAGTATCCTCCACTGCAATTACCTGCTGGGCTCTCTCAGATCACAAACGCATGGCTAGGAACGTCTTTTCTTTCAGGGCCTGTGGCAGGCCCATGATCCAATCCCCATAAAGGCCTGGGGCTGCCTCCAGATTCCCACAGACCTGTTCTGTCTAGCCCATCCCCCTGCCTGCCCAGGGCCCCCACCCAGCACCTTCTCAAAGTCGATGGGGTACATCTTGAATCCAGGGAGCTTTTCTGGGCTGGGCAGTGTGGCCTTGAGCTCCTCTAGACGGCTGTCATCTGCAGGAAGAAAGGGATACCATCAGCCATTTAGATCCCAGGCCAGCGTCTGAGGGGGAAACAGGAGCCCAGGGTGGGGGGCAGGGATGGCAAAATATGTTCAGGTAGAGAAAAGATGTGAAAAGGAAAACTATCCTGGGAGAGAGGAGGCGCAAGGGGAAGAGGTAGGGCAGGGCAAGAGAGCATAAACCTGAAGGAGACAGAAAGGGGAATGGGTATATCAAGAGGGAGATCTCCAGAGACACTAAGCAAGACATCAGGAGGAAGTGGACGTGGACAGACCCAGATGGGAGAGCTATACGTCTTGGGGAGAATGTTACAAAAGAAGTGGGGAGACATGGATAAGACTATGGGGAGGGGACGGGGGGGCGACAAAGATATACAGAGGGAATACTGGGGGGGAACATGCAGACATGGAGATAGAGAAAAGATATGGCAGAGGAGCAGAAGATATAAAAAGGGGAAAATTGGGGGCATTTGACAAGTAGGAAATTTTATGTATGTTGTATATTTCTTTTCTTTTATTTTTTTTAATGTTTGTTTATTTCTGAGACAGAGAGAGAAAGAGCATGAGTAGGGGAGGGGCAGAGAGAGAGAGAGGGAGACACAGAATCCAAAGCAGGCTCCAGGCTCTGAGCTGTCAGCACAGAGCCTGACGCGGGGCTCGAACTCACAGACTGTGAGATCTTGACCTGAGCTGAAGTCGGTCGCTCAACCGACTGAGCCACCCAGGCGCCCCTGTATGTTGTATATTTCATACACGCCTTACATATTGCTTATATACACTTTACATATACCATATGTACATTATACAGGTGTAATATGCACTATTACATCTTGTGTCCACTTACACAACTATACGTACATACCTACATATGTGTATGAGGAGAAAAATGGAGATGTGGAAGAAAAGATGAGAATAAACATACAGAGAGGAATATGAGGGGGTAGATATGTGGGAAAGGAGATGGGGAGATGACAGGAGAAGGGAGATCTGTGGAGAAGATGGGGGGGGTGGTGATGGTAAATGCGGGGGGGGAGGGCGGGTCACAAAGCTATAGATGCAGTATCTATTCTATGGACAGGGACAGGTACAGAAGGAAAGAGATAAATACATAGAAACCAGGGGTCAGCACCCTGAACCAAATTCAGCCTGCCACCTGTTGTATGTGTAAAATTTTCCTGGAAAACATACACACTCATTCATTTACATGTTGTGTATGGCTGCTTTCATGCTTCAACTGTGACAGGTGATTAGCCACAGACACTATGTGGCCTGTAAAGCCTAAGAGTTCTTATCTGGCCCCTCACCTGATATTCGGCATGAGCTGGAGGAAAAGAGATGGAGAGAGACGGGGAGTTGAGGGGAAGAGATATGGAGAGGGAGACGGTGGGGGGGGCGGGGAGTGCTGAGGGGGAAGAGGAAAGATATATGGAGGGCAATACTAAGATGAAGACACAGAGGAACGCGGGGGGCAGATATCAGGGAAAGAGACCATTGGTGGAGTTCATACCCCCCAGAGAAACATAAAAAAGAAACAGAAAAGTTTTTCTTTCCAAGGCAAATACACATGGAGCACGAGAAACAAACAGCTAGTTCTCTTAAAGGCAAAACATCAGGGAGGAGAAGAAGGAGGGAGACAGAGAGAGAGAGAGAGAGAGAGAGAGAGAGAGAGAGTGTGTGAGAGTGAGAGAGAGTGTGAGAGAGAGAGAGAGGGAGAGAGAGAGAGAGAATTTGCCCAAATGAACTTCATCATTTCAGAGGAAGGATCAAAGGAAGGTGTGGGGAAGCCTCAGGCCTGGGGTCGCAGAGCAGAGCCAAGGGCCAAGGACCGGTGGGGAGGCTGGCCCAGGCCAGGCACAAGGTAGGTGGGGACTCCAGGCCAACTGGCCAAACACCCTTACCAACTGAGGCATTGGCGCTCTGCAGCTCCTGGTCAGAGACGTGGATCTTGACGCCAGACTTGGGGGTAAACTCGGGGACTTGCACAGACCGTAGGAGTGTGGCGACGGCAGCTCGGTCCTGAGAGCCTGTCAGCCCGTAGGTCTGGGCAAACAGGTTGGCGGCAGCCACCACATAGTCCAGATGCAGGGGCTGTGAGAAGGCAGGGCCCGGAAGGGTGAACCCATCAGCTCTCACCTGATGTGCCTCAGCCTCCTTCCCTTCCAACCCCCCACCCCCCACCCCCCCACCCGACCTGAGGAGACCCCAGGGAGGAGACTTACATTGCTGACATCAAAGGTAAGCGGGTGTGGACAGCGCTTGGGCCCAGACCAGAATGGAGCTCCCGAGCTTGTGAGCTAGAGGAGTAAAGAGATTTTTGAGGGGCAGGACCTGAGAGGAGAGGCCTAACAGGCCTGCCTCCTCACACTGGCCCCAGACGTGCCCTGACTCTCTGGGCACACATAGGGCGCTGGAGTCAGTCACGCAAGACCCCGACTGCAGGGTCCTGGAGGTGGAAGCTCCGATGCCAGGTTGAACCAGGGACCTCACTGAGGCGGGTGCTCACTCTGTGCAAGACACACAGCCATTTCACCAACTCTTACAGACGGCCAGGCACCGTACTAACTTACTATTAGTAAGTATCAACGAATCGTCACAAAAACCCCCACGAGGTAAATTACTACCAGGTCTACTTCACACAAGAGGAAACGGAGGTGCAGGGAGAACTTATGTGACTCCCCCAAGTGCAAATGGACCTGGGATTCGAACCCATATGGATTCCCATACTCTCAACGACAAAACTTCTCCCCCATAATCGTATAGCCCTGGGAATCAAGTGTGACTCAGAATGCCACAGGTAAAGGAGACAGAAACGAAGTCTCTGGCTCAAAGGCAATACGACGGGAGAAACAGGTCAGACTTAATCATTCTTCTGAGATCCCCGTGCCTCGGGGCGCCTGCCACAGCTGGACTGGTGACTGGGAAGAGCACGTGGAGAGCCCACAGCAGGTTCCTATCTCGGGAAAACGCACTGCGCCAAATGGACCTGGCAAGCGGGCATTACCTGGTCGGGAGGGAAGTTATGCAGCAGCTGCCGGATGTTGTTAGAGTACTGGGTGTGCCAGTGGTGGCAGGCCCAGGTCACACAGTCGGCCCAGGTCTGTGGCCGCTGCAGCACCAGGCTGCGCTGCACGGCCTCCAGCACCTCCAGGGGTTGGGTGCCCGCCAGCCGCAGGGTCCGCTCCACAAACTTGGGGTCTCTATCAGGAATTGGAGGGGTCAAAGGGGCAGGATTACACAGCGGCCCCAGGAGTGGGCTCCAGGGCAACCCCACTTTCTCCACGGGAAGCTAGTCCTGACCCCCAGGATTCACGGATTCATTTGACAAGTGTGCCTGGTGCTGGGTGTTACTGGTGAGGAAAGCAGAAGGGACGCCTTGGCTGGCAGGCAGGGGTGGCACGGGGGCGGCGTTTGGGTACTTACGTGAGGTACTGGTTGACGTTTTCTGCCGGCTGCTTGAAGAGGCCTTCAAACTCGTCCCGAGCCCACTGCAAGACAGACCAAATGGACTACATGGAGTGATGGTTGACAAATGGGTGTACGTCATTAGAAAGACCATCAGTTGAGGGGCTCCTGGGCGGCTCAGTCGGTTAAGCATCCGACTTCGGCTCAAGTCATGATCTTGCGGTCCGTGGGTTCGAGCCCCACGTTGGGCTCTGTGCTGACAGTTGGAGCCTGGAGCCTGCTCTGGATTCTCTGTCGCCCTCTCTCTCTCTGCCCCTCCCCCACTCACACTGTCTCTCCCTCTCTCCCTAAGATAAACATTAAGAAAGAAACAAGTTTAAAAAAGAAAGTGAATAAATCCAATCGGAAGAAACACAGCTGCTCTGGGAAAAGAGAAGCCTCCCACCACGGGTCCCCAACCTTCCACCCCACCCCCCCACGGCCCCTCAATTTAAAAACCAATGAACTTGAACTGACCAGCGGCTATGCTCTACGCTAGTGTTCGTGTGAAAACAAAGTCATTCTTAAGGATCTGTGTACCTTACTAGAGATACGTTACATCTTGATTAAAAAACAAAACAATTTGGTCATGTATTTTTTACCACAATTTAAAAAAGGAAAGAAAAAGCCAAAACTTCAGACCCAAACCTAAACGCTCGCTATACAGGACCCAGGGGCTTGGCAGCAAACAAGACAGCCACTCAGCACGGTGAAAATTCCTAGGACAATAAACGCACTCACTGGCGAGGGGGTTTGGAGGGTAAGACATCTAGGTTCAAACCCCAGCTCCGCTACCTAGTATATGGTTTTGGGACTTCAGGAGCATATAGTAACACTTACCTTTATACCCTCCTCTCTAAAACAGATGCTGTAACAATAATACCTGTGTGGTGAGGTTGCAAAGAAAAAACGAGCAAGTGTGTATATACTGAGTTTCCTAAAACAGCACCAGATACACAGTAAACACTAAGGGCTTTACAGCTGTGAAGCAGACACGCGGTCAGCCCCATTTCACAGAAGAGGAATCCGGCACAGAGAGGCGGAGTCCAAAGTCACACGTGGCTTAGTGAGCCCGAGGTGGGTGCTCAAATATGAACACCCCCACTTGAACTATAGGTCAGAAGGGAAGGTGGCCGAGGAAACCAGTTTTTCTCTATTTCCCTATTCCTGGTCTCGCCCCACACCCCTAACTAAACATCCTGAATGGTTTGCTCTCAAAGACCACAGGGCCATTCTGATTGCACAATGGTTATCCTCGGGTTGCCGTTTGGCTCTGGTTTGTGGCCCCAGGGCCGGTCACCCAGGTGTGTTCACTTTGTCATAACTCAGCCTGGTGATAGGCTCACTGTGCCGTATTCTATTCGCACATGCATCACACAAACAGAATCATCCTGAGAAACTTGCTGTTAAAGCCACTCTGAGCTACAGCTGGGGACACCTGAATAGGGACTAAGCATTAGAGACAAATAACTGGAGGAGGCAGTAAGAAAATACTGTTAATTGTTCTGCGTGAAAGTGGGGTTTTGGCTGGATAGGAGTTGTCACTTGGGAGTGCTTTTGTCCCCCGAAGTTGGCGGGGGGGGGGGGGCATGTGGCAATGTGTGCAGACATCCTGAGTTGTCGCAACTGCAAAAGGATGCTAGTGGCATCTAGTGGGCAGAAGCCAGGGATGCTGCCAAGCACTGGACAGTGCAGAGGATGTCCCCGCAACCCTGACAAAGAAATATGTGGCCCCACGTGTCAGCAATGCCAAGGCTGAGAGACCGTGTTATGCAGAACATACTAGAGGTATGAAGGAGTGAAGTGCTGTGCAGTCCGTGATAACAGTCCAGCCCAAACAAGGAAAAATACAGGAAACGAAGAAAAAAATGCACTTAAAAAAAGGGTCCTAACGTTAACAGTTACTATAACATCTAGGCGAGGAACGATATCTGAGTATTCGTCATGCCACTCTCTGCAGTTCTCTACATGTTGAAAACTTTTCAAAATAAAAGAAAAAGAATGAATGAATCGCTCTAAAAACCCAGGTTGCTGGATGGGAAGTGAGGGAGGCCAGTGTAGAGAAAAAGCACATCTTGAGCTCAGGAGGCTTGGGACCCCTGAGGGGGCCCAGTGGCTGCTCCCTCCCCTCTCCCCACAAAGCTGATCACCTGCAGGGTGTGCTCAATGGCGTTGGGGAAGTTCTTCAGCGTGCAGATGGGGATGGACTTTTCAGGCGGATCCTGGCTAGAGCTGTAGGACTCTGTCAGGAAGGGGATCACCACCTGCACGTTGCCTTTGGTGCCCAGCGTGCCAGACTCCAGCAGCGGCTTACGGTAGTACACGCAACGGCGGTCCATGTACATGCCTATGGGGGGGAGGCGGGGAGACAACAGGAGTGTCAGGAAAGGAATGTCAACAGAGAACGGGAAGACAGTCCCCCGACACGCACGCGCGCACGCCTTTGCCCTGACCACCTCACCCGCCTCCAAACTCACGGGCATCCACGTTGTCCAGGGCATTGGCCACACCATCCAGGTTTTGGAAAAAATCGTCGTCATAGATGCGCTCCGTGTCAGGGCCCACACGGTTCTGATGGCTCGTCACCCGGATGTGCGGATTCATCTGGCGTACAGCTGCAGCGGCCGTGTCAGACTTTAACTTCTAGGGGGCCGAGGGTGGGACGGGAAAACGGAGCTCAGTTATTCACGCACTCATCCAACAAACCTCGATAGGGCTGTCTTCCTAAAAGTAGATTTATTTAATGCCTGGGAAGAACCAGGCCCTGAGTTCAGAAAGCTCCCCGATTTAGAAGGAGACAGTCTGTGATAGTGCCACACGGCTAGGGCTGAACAGAGATGGCAGGGGCTCAGTGGAAAGAGAAGCAGTTAGACAAATGCAAACTGGAGACAAGAGGCCAGGCATCTGTGTTTATGCCTACCCAATACCTACCGCTCTTTCAGGGAACGGCACCCAGGGCTGGGGCACATTCTCTCCAACAAAACAGGATCCTTTCAAAGCCTGGGTCAGGTCATGTCCCTCCTCCACTGAGGGGAAAATGAATTGGCTCCCACTTCCTCTAGCTCATCTCCTACCCACCGCCACACCATCAAGATCCTGGCCTGGAATGCTCTTACCCAGAAAAAGGGGCCCTACTTCTACCCTCCAGGTCTGCAGAAACAAATCCTTCCTCAGCCGTTGTAATGCAAAACTGCCAACCCATCTCCTGGGCATGCCTGACTTCCCTTAGCTTGCTTTCGTTGTTTCCTTTGCACAGCACTTACCAACATTAACTACAAACTGCACCGCTTTGCTGTGTTGATTGCTTATGGCCTGTCCTCCCTCTCCAGAGCCTTTGTCTCCTTGGCGTATCCCAAGTGCAAGAGCAGCACCTACGCCCACGACTACCTAGTGACTAAGTCAATAAATGGAAGGGGAACAGATCCTGGGCAGACAAACATGGCACTGTCCCTTACAGAAGGCTTCCCAGCTCGATCCCTGAACAGCCCGGGCTCCATCTGGCAGAAAAGTGTGAATGTAGCACAGATGTTCTCCTAAGGGAAGGCTTGCTGGCAAGGTCGGCCCTTGGTTGGCCGGTCTAGGAACCTGGATTTCAGGACGGTTCTCACCATTCCTTATCTGATTAGGGTGGCTCACTGTGCCTAGACTGCTTATGCAAACAGTGTGATGTGTGCCGAACTCCTGCTTTCCTTCTAGGAGGCTGGAATTTGGGTATGTGCCCAGCAGACGGTGCCTATGTGACCAGCCCATAGTACAAACCCTAGGTGCTGGGGCTCTAGTGAGCTTCCCTGGTTGGCAACATTTCACGTGTGTGGTCACAACTCGCTAGTGGGGGAAGTAAGGGTGTCCCATGCGACTCCACTGGGAGAGGAGTCTCGGAAGCTTGTGTCTGGTCTCCCCTAGACTTCGCCCCGGGTGCCTTTTCCCTTTGCTGATTTTGCTCTGCATCCTTTTGCTGGAAGAAATCATAGCCGTGAAAATGGCCACAAGCTGTCCTGAGTCCTCCTAGTCCAGCATCGGACCCGGGTGTGGTTTGGGGGACCCCTACACACTGTCCCAACCAGCACTGATAAGAGATCAAGGAAAAAGAAAACATAAAAAATAAAAAAAGATGAAACACGGCAGATCCGATGGAAGGGTACTCGATAAATGCTGAACGAGAGACACAGAGAAGCTGAGGGAAAGAACTGAATGAAAAAGGTGGAAAGGCCTCCTTTCCAGAAAGAATGGAAGCGAAAGACAGGAGGAAAAGGGAGATGACAAAATCTCACCCCCTCTCCCCAGCCCACTCACCGTGACGTCCCAGGGCCGGAACAGAAACTGTCGGTTCAGATTTGACTTCTCGATAGTGTCCATGTCTGTGACCACAATCTCTCCACCTTCTCCACAGCCCAGCCCAATCATGGCGAAGTTTTTGAGCAGCTCACAGCCGATGGCTCCTGCACCCACCTAGGAGGCAGTTGAGGAGAGACAGGCTGGTTAGGGTGGCACAGGTGAGCGTGACACCACATATTACTCCTCACTCTCCCCAAAGACAGCAGGAGAGGTGAAGCGACTCTAGGGGCCACATCCCCAAGTCTCAGGGCTAGAAAAAACAACCTATAGTCGTCTGAGGAAAGGCACAGCCAGGGTGGGGGGAAACAGAAGGACACACCAGGCTTTCCCTCGAGATAAAGAACATGGCAAAAGGCACGCGACAGAGGTACAAGAACCACAAGACTCTCCCTTGAGAGGTGGGAGACTCTAGAAGAGATAGCCGAAGGCCCAGGGAGGTGAAGGTTCCAGGCATCTAAGGGGATTACTCACTAGAAAGTACTTCTGCTTGCCCAACTTCTCTTGCAGGTCTGAGCCAAACACGGCCACCTGCCCATCGTAACGGTTCTGGCGCTGAGGAACACGAAGGGACGAGGGCCAGGTCAGAGGGAGCCTCGCCAGAAATGCCCCCAATGATGTCTTCCCCATGGGCCCCCCCCATGGGCCACACACACATACCGGGTGGCACTTGTCCTCCGTGAGGGCCTCTTTGTCCTCAGGGAGACACTCCAGGGCATCAAAGTACAACCACTGCATGATGGGCATAAACTTCCCGGAGCAGGCCTGGGGATTGGGGAGGGGAGGGAAAGTGGTCAGTGGTTACTTGGGGACTGACACAGATGGACAATATATGATGGGACTCAGGGAGGTGCCTGGCCTGCCCCTGCCCCTCTCTACCCATCCTGACCTTCATGACCTCCTGGGCAGCCAGGCCCCCAATGAAAGCGTTTATAGGCGCCAGATCCCCAGCAGCCACATATGCCAGCTTCCGGATGAGGTCCTCATCCAGGCTGTCCTGCTGCACTGCTTGCAGGGCTCGAGCATTCACGGCCCGCGCTAGGGTCACCAGCTCTGCTGCATCCTCCTGGTGAGGCAGAAGGAACCAAAAAGGCACCTGTCAGGCCACTGGTGGAAGAGGGATGGGGAGGGAGGAAGGGGACGGGGAAGAGTAGACCGGTAGAGGCACGGTGCGCCCTCAGTGCCAAGGTCATCTGCCCTGGTTGGCCCACTGAGTCACCCACCTCATTACGGGGCCGAGGGGGCCGGCCATGCTGAGCACAGAACTGGTGTAGGGCCTGGAAGCCAATGTGCAGCTGGGCAGGGCGGGAATACTTGGCGAAGTCCGTCATCACAAAGTCAGGCTCTGCCAGTGAGGCCAGCAAGGATTTCTGTGGGGGGCAGGGCATCATCAGAGCCTAGAAATGCCCAGAACCACCCCCCACAGCCCACTCACTACCCCCCACACTCACAAAGCTGATCTTCTTAGGTACTTTGACCTGACTGACAATGCCTCCACGGATATAATCGGAGAAGTTGGAGGTGTCACAGATGCTAAAGGTGTAAGGACCTAGGTAGACGGGGAAACTGTCAGGCTACCCGCCCTCCCTAAAACCCACAACACCCCCAAGATAAGGGAAAATCCATCCCCGATCCAGCGCAGTCATCAGGAGCCATCTCTCCACCCCAGATTCTACTTGGACGTTAGAAATTATCTCTCCTCTCCCCAAGACCCAGGCTCAGAGCCCACAAGAGCCTGTGTCCTTGGACCCAAGTCCATACTAGAAGACGTTTTCTGCTCCTTGTCCAAATTGGCTGAGACACAAGTGGATCCTCTGATCTGCTCTGTTCAAACACCAGAGAACTTCTCCCCCTCCACACAGATACTAGGGACCTATTCTAGGAACAGCTCAAACATGAGATAGCGCCTCTACCCCATGCCCACCAGCAGGGGACTCTATCTCCGGTTTACCTCAGACACCCAGGATGGGTCTCCCCTCACTCAGAGCCCAGGGACATATCTCCTATCTTCCCTGATTCCTCCAAGGCCCTAGCTCACCCAAGACTTTGATCTCCATGGGCTGACTTCCGTTGAGTTCAACCATGCCCTGTACTTCTGAAAAGGAGACAAAGTCGCCACTCTCAAATCCATGGCGGGCCTCATCCAGGCAGGTGACCACACCGGGGCTGTCCTGGTTAAAGGCAGAGTGAGCCTCAGAGGCAGGCTCAGGGTACCAGGAGCAGACGGAAGGCCTGCTGCTGCCCACCTGCCTGCCAGGGCCCCCGAGGCTGATCTCACCTTGGTGACCATAGAAACCATAGCGCTGAGTGGCTGCTCCCCGTTGGAATCTGTGAGGATCATTTCCTCTCCAAAGTCACAGAAGAGCTGCCTATAGAGGGAGGCAACAGGGCTAACGCTCGAGAGTCCCATGTTCACGGGGACCTGTGTGTCCCTCAAGGTGCAGCGAATACTTGCTGAGCAAATTCAGCCCATAGCTGCTGGGAATTGCACAGTGCCCATGCCACGTGGGGGGAGTTGGACACACAGAATCCAAAACCTGGGCGGCTGAGCGGGGTGCTGAGGGCAGTGAGAGCTTGGGGGTCTTGACCTGGACCTGGCAGGGGTCGGGGGACAAGGCCGGGGGCACTCACCCGAATAGGCCCCGCGTGTCTGCCACCACCAGCTTGATGCCACGGCTGTGACAGAACTCACCCACCCGCAGCTGTTCCTCCAGGGGGGTGTTGGTGAGGACCACCACCTGTGGAGAGGTGGAAGCTCAGGGAAAGGGCCCAGGACTGGGGCAGAGAAGAGAGAATAACGGAGGAAGGTTGGTGCCGGGGGTGGGGGTGGGGGGTGGGGGGGTGGTGGCGGCTCAGAGAGAAGAATCCTTAAAGCTCTGCCTGTTCAACTCCCTTTCACAAAATATCTACGATGAGGCAGACCCAGCCAGGGTGAGACGCAGCGAAGAGAAATGCCAATCCTTACGGCAGGGCGGGCAAGGTAGCAGGCAAGGTGATGAGGCGGCCAGGAGGACGGAGTGCGGAGAACAGCTGACTCATTTACACACCAACGCCCACTGCTGCCTGCCCACAACCCTGCCTTGGCCCGGGAGACACAGCAGTAAAACTCCCTCCGCAGCCAAAGTCTGAGCTCACTCCTACCACACCCACGTGCTCCCAGTTTTCGAGACAATGCCCGCTCAGCCGTGTTCCTTGGGACTTTGCTTTCTGCCCAAAAGCCCGCCCGCCCTTCCCCGCCAGGGCGAGCTCCTACGACTGCCTCAGGCTCAGCGGCAGTGCCCTGGCCCACGGGGACACCCAGGGCACAAATCTCCGCTCCCATAGCTCCTCTTTCCGGCTCAGAGTTTTTATTTAACGAATAACCAGATGGCCTTTATCATGTGCCAGCTGCTATTCTAAGCCCTTAGCCCTCACAGAAACTCTACGAAGTAGGTACTACTATCGGTCCCAGGTCCACAAATGAAAAAAAGTAAAGCCGAGATGAAGTGACCTGCTTGAGGCCACACTAGTAGACTAGAGGCTCGTACCACAGCAGCATGGCGCCGGCCCGTGCTCACAACCATTACGCCACAGGTCTTGCCCATTCACACGCCCCGCTCCCCAAAAAGGCAGGCCCAGGGTCCAAATCCCACCTGCATCCCTAGCATGAAACCTGGCACACAGCCCAGACCACTTAATAGAGAACTAATGAACAAAGCAGAGATGTACTCTGAGAAAACTGGGAAGGAGGCTGGGTAGCACCCCCTGCACCCCCAACCCCAGGTACCTGAAAGCCACTAAGGAAGTCCTCGACCAGGGGCCCGGTGTAGGCACTGACAGGCACATAGCTGTTGAGCTCAGCGAGGCGGGGCTGTGAGACTTCAGCCCGGTTTTTCCCGATGTCCTCTTCCCGCAGGTAGAACTGCAAAAGGGAGCCAGGGAAGGAGGGAGTGGCGGCGGAGCCCGGGGGACCGGCACGTCAGCAGGGAAGAAGGGCCAGGGAGAGATACCTGGGAGGAGAGGTCAGCCCACTGGGCGGTGCCTTGGTCATGTAGGGTGACAGCCTTAACCCCACCAAGGATGATGTTCTTGGCGATCTCCACACCTAGGCCCCGCAGGCCTGACACCAGGACGCTCGATGTCTGGAGCCGCTTCATTGCCTCATGGCCCAACACATACCTGCCAGGTCAGGGGGTGATTCCAGGTCAAGGCCTGGCCCTCCTGACCCTATCCTCCCGGCGCCCCTCCCACCGCTCGGCCCAACCTAGGCCCCACTTACAGCTGCCGGGAGTAAAGGCCCTCATCTATGTCTGCTTCACTGCCGTTCTTTGCCATTCCCTAGGGACAGAGAAGAACAGGTTGGGGGAGAAATGGAGGAGGGCGTGGACAGATGCACAGTGATACAGAAGGCTCTCCCACCCACCACCGCCACCACCCTGCCTGCCAGGGTCCAGGGAGAAGACACTTACGTTGGTTGGCACCGAGGGCACTTCGGATAATACGGAGTGGGCAGGGGAACAGTTAGAACCCGGCTTTGGATCAGGCCCGGACACGCGACGTTTCTTGGACAGCGGCGAGCTGGACATCTGGAAGGGAAAAGGAGGGTCAGAGGTGAGCCTGGGGCACATGGGCGTTTCAGTTGGTTAGCGGTGACTGCGGGGGAAGGGAAGACTTAAGGGCTAGTGTCTCCATTTTACAGAAGAGGAGGCGGGTACAGAGAGGTGAGGTGACTTGCCCAGGGTCACACAGCTGTCAGAGCTAAGATCTGAACCCAGGTGGTCTGGCTTGCAATCCATGTTGCTGACCACTAGGCCATTCGCCTTTCTCCCCAGCCCAGCATGAGGGAGAGACTCCAGTCCTGCAGGGTGAGAGGAGTGACAAGAAGAATGTCCTTGTGGGAAAGTCAGAGGAGGGTGTAGGCTCAGGTCAGACCCTGCCGCTCCTTGACAGGCATCATTTAACCCCTGTGGGCTCAGGTCCCTCACCTGTGCGACAGGGCTGACAATGCAACTTACCTACCCCACGGAGTTGCTGAAGTGATGAAATAGAGCCCAGACCACAGAACCTGGCACAGAGCGGGCACACAACAACAAGCAGCTGTTCTCCTCACCCTTAACCCCGGCGACAGGGGCGCAGGAGGGAAACATGGCTTAGACTTCCATCAGGAGAACGTGATGGCAGGAGACACCTTGCCGAAAACCCAGTCCCCCCAGAAGGGCTTAGGAGGCAGAGTTTTACAAAGCCCACTCCACCCCTCCCCCCAGCTCCGGGAGGGGAAAGGCCCAGGCCAACAAAAGAGGTCACGGTGAGAGATAAAACACATGCTTCCCAAGCCCTGTCTGCATACGGAGCCCCTTACACAGGTGGACAATTACAGTGGATGAATATTTATTAGAGATCTTCTTTGCGCCAGATGTCACACTGAGCACTTCATCAGCCTTGCCTCACTTTGTCCTTAGGGCACCCCCATAGGGTTTGGGCTACTATCGGCGACATCTCTCAACTAACAGAGGAGGGAAAAAAAACTCACTCGGGGACATCTGGCGACCTGACTGAGGTTCCCACAAACACAGTGGCCAAGCGGGGCCCAGAACAGATCTGCTGACCCTGAAGTCCAGGCGGCCGCCCGGTGTGCTCACATTTCATCCCCTCAATGGTCCTGACCCTGCAAGGCAGGGTTGAGTGTCCTTGCCAGACAAATGAGAAAACCTGAGCTCACGAGGTCAAATTAACTTGCCAAGCATCACACACCAGGTCTCAGAGACAGAACAATACAGCCTGCTGTGGGAGTGAAAGCTGTGTGTGGCTGCATCCAGATGCTGGAGACAACAGGACCCTGAATCATTTCCCCTCACCCCACAGTGCTTTTCTAAGCCCCTGTTCTCCTCCAATGAGCCATTTCTGCCTCCCCCCACCATCACACCGAGCACCCCCACTGTACCTAAGATTTCATCTTGGCACCTGTCATACTCTGACACTAAGCAAGTGGACAGGAGCTCCCTACCATCTACCAGAAGCTTACCGCCTGTCAATCACAGGGCTTTGTCTAATCCTAACAATGCCCACGAACCAGATAACCTCATTCCCACATCACACATAAGAAAACAAAGGCTCAGAGAACTCCAATCACTTGCCCACAGTCAGGCAACTGGTGCAGGCCTGTTTGCCAAACGCCCCCTGGAAGAAGAGAGTCAGGACCAAGCTCAGGGCCCAGCCCACAGGGCTAAGGGATGAGCCGTGAGGGAGGAGGACCCAGAAGGCAGGAGGCTGGCTAGGGCCCTGGAGCCAACCAACCTAATTACTTGGAATGCAAAGCACCAACCTAGACAAGAAAAAGTTGGTGAATTAGTATGCAAAGTAAACCATATTTTTCCATTTACGGACCCTCTGACCTGGGGAAGGGATCTCATTTACTCTGAGCCCCATTTTCTCCAAAAGTAGGGACAAATGGGACTGTCCTCAAGGGGCTGCTGAGAAGGTTAAAAATGTCTACTCCTGTGGTCAGAACTCAGCAACTTGAAGACATAACTAAGCTCCTCCCTGGGCACCTGCAGTGGCCTCCATTACTTAGTTATCTCCTTGCCTTGTCACCCATTTCCTTGTCTGGGACACACCATCTCCCTTGCTTCCTAAATCTGAGAGAAGATCCAGAACCAGAGAGATCTTTAATATGTGCACTTTTTACCTCTGGATTCCTGTTGCCACCAGCAAGGGTCTAATCAGGCTTTGGGTGATTGTTCCAGAGAGGATGTCCATTGCTAAGACTTGGAACAGCCCAGTGCTAAGACTTGGAACAGACCAGTGTCAAGGCAAGCAGAGGGATTCTGGGGCAGAAACCCCAGAGAGGAGTTAAAGATTCCCCACCCCCAGTACAAAATTGATACCTTTTCTCCCTCAACATATGCTCAGGCCCCAATTAGGACGCATGTACTATCCATTGTTCAGCAAAGCTGAACTGGGGCTTAGAGAGTTTCAGAACTTGCCTGAGGTCTCCAAACTGGTGATTGTGAAGCCTGAGCATTCTCTACCACCCAAACCAGAGAAGAAGGTTTGAGGTAGGAGTCCTGGAGCAGGTTTGAGAGGGGGCAGGCACAGGGTCAGGTTATCAGGATGGGGAAGCTAGGGCACAGGATGCTGGGGCCTGTCAAACCTCCTGGGAGGGATTAACTGAGAAGTCCCTGGGAACATAAAAGAGAGGAGTCAAGAGGTGGTTGTCTGAGCCCATAGAGGCTCAGAGGGAGATGGGATAGGGGATTAGAAGCCCTAGGGGGCAGGCAGAGCAGAGCCAGGCTGTTAAGACTCATATCTGGGTCTTTGGAAAGGATCTTTCAGAGAAGGACCAGGAAATTACACTAGAGGTCCCCAGAGGCTGCAAGGAGGAGGGCAGTAGCCAGGTCCCCTGAAGTGGCACAGGGAATGGGTAGGGGATTCTGCGGCCCAAGGAGGCTGTAGGAAGATGCTGGGGTCTGGGGGGAGGTGTGCTCTCCATCAGGAGGATGCTGGGGACCTAGGGGTCTCATCGGGCAAATGCTGGTGGCACAGAAAAATCTTTGACCAAAAATAACAGGGACTTGTAGGGAGAGAGATCTCTGACATCAACATCAGAGTCCCAGGAGGCTACGGAGGTGAATGTAAGTCCTCAGGTAGGGTTGGGGAGGGATTTCTAATGGAGCACAAAGGCTTGGTCTTATCTCTGATTGATACATGCTAAGTACAGCAACTGCTCTGACAGCGAGGAGACGGGAAGCTGAGCCCAGACAGGTCCAGCCCTAAAAAGTTCATACGTAAGCAGGGGCGCCTGGGTGGCACAGTCGGTTAAGCGTCCGACTTCAGCCAGGTCACGATCTCGCGGTCCGTGAGTTCGAGCCTCGCGTCAGGCTCTGGGCTGATGGCTCGGAGCCTGGAGCCTGTTTCCGATTCTGTGTCTCCCTCTCTCTCTGCCCCTCCCCCGTTCATGCTCTGTCTCTCTCTGTCCCAAAAATAAATAAATGTTGGGGAAAAAAAAAAAAAGTTCAGTAAGCAGATACTGATTAGGTCTCCAAGCAGGGTTGGGTTTCTCTGACCAATTATGTGGAATCCCATGGAGGCTCTGCGAATAGATGCTGAGAAGAGGGTTTTCTACTCTGACTGAGGACAGACAACTGGGCCTGTTGGGGAAAGGGACATCTGACAACGATGTTGGGGTCCTATGAACCTGAAAACAGAAGCCGGGGGCCTCTGACTGATGCTGGGAACCTTCAAAGACTCTGAGGGCAGATCCTGAGGCTTGATGTGAGGTTAAGGGAGCTGTGAGAGAAGCTGGAACCCTGGTTGGCTTTTGAAGGCAGAGGATGAGTGAAGGGTGGGGTTTGAGAGGAGTCTGATGGACCGGCCAGGAGGCAATAGGGTCTGCCAAGGCAGGTGGATCTGTGATGGACAAGTTATGTGTCCAAACAGTTCTGCCCTGGCTTCTGGTCCTCTGGGAGGCTCTGAGGGAACATCCTGGGAGTTAGGAACCTATGATCAGGGATATGCCGAGACCCGCAAGAGGCAGTCTCTAAAAAGAATACTGAGCATGAAAAAGAAAGCATTCTCTTAAAGTACAGAAAGTCTCTAAAGGCAGATACTAGGAATTAGAGGAGCCTCTAAAGGTAAAGGTTGAGAACTTCGGATTAGAAATGCTGGGCTTTCTGATGGAAGACGATAGGGCCAGGTTGGGGTTGAAGACGTGAATGGGTCTCTGACATGGAGGCCAGGCCCAAATCGTCTTTCACAGGGTCTAGTCTCCCTGGAAGCTCTGAGGGCAGATAATGCGTGTGTGAGTTGGGGGAGGGGGGGTGGCCTGAAGGAAGATGCTAGGGAAGATTTTCAGAAATGAAGGCCATTCCCGGCGGTCTAGCCCCTCTTGGAAGGTGCAAGAGCAAATACTGAGAAACTAGAAGTGTCTGAAAGAAGATTCTGGGGTAGGTCTTTAATGGCTTGCATTGTGTGGGGGGGCTTCGACCAGGAATGTCAATCCCGTAAGTCTCTATTGGTTACTGGGGGGCGTTCTGACCTGCGATACAAGGTTCGGGACAGGGTCCCGAACCCTAAGGATATTGAGCCTGAGTCTCTAAAAGCAGATCCTGGGGGCGGGGGGGGGGGGGGGGGGTCCTGACCCCAAGGTCAGATTTCAGAGCCCGAGGGACTGGGCTGGTCCAGGATGGGAAATGTGGACCCCGCCCCAAGATCTGTCCCCCCCCCCCCCCCACAGATCCCTAGCATCCGAATCACCACCGCCAAGTCACCACCACCAGTCCCGACACCAGCCTGGCCCAGCGCCGACCCAGGCTCCTCCAATGCCTCCCGAAACCCCTGCCCCAGCCAAGGCGCTGAGAAAGGCCGTTTGTTACCAATGCCGGTTCCCCGGGTCGCGCCGCCGCCAACTCCTCTAGGAGCCGAAGCCAAGCCCGGCCGCCACCCTCCTCCTCCTTCTCCTCCTCCTCCTCCCCGCCGCCTGGGCCGCCTAGAATCGCCTCCGCCTGGGCCGCCTTCTCCTCCCCCGGCCGTAGTGGTTGCGCTCGCCCAGGCCACCTCCTTCACCTCCGCCGCCGACACAAGATGGCGGCTGCGGAGTCTGAGGCCGGAACAAAACCTTGAGCCCCACCCCCCAGGAACCCGGATGCAGGCAGGCCGCGCCCATTTCATGAATCATGTATGATGGTCCCTGACTCATTCGAAGAGGAAGAGCTCCACCTGGTGGTGAAGGTGGCAGTAACTGGGAAAACAGGTAAAACAACATAAAGGCTACGCCCCATGGAACTGTGAATAATGAATACATTGTTGCAGCCAGGAGGCTAAGGAAAAGAAGGACCTCAAGGCCACACTTCCCAATCATGAATTATGCATGAGGCCTGGTGGCTGGTGGACTAACACCCGGCAACCAGAAAGCCAATGTTAAACATGGAGGCCACGCCCCCGTAGCTTATGAATAATTAACGACCTTACAGCAGCCCGGAAGCCAAGGAGACCAAGGCCACATCTTATCATGAATAATGCATGAGGCCCGGTGGGCTGGAACAAAAGGTGCCGGTCCGCCTATTGCTGCATCTAATACCCCATAAGCACAAGTAAGGAAGTAGTGCTACCAAAGGGAAAACACACTCCTCCCCCCGCCCCCCCCCCCGCCCAGGCTCATGAATAATGAATGACGATGCTGCAGGAGCTCAACCTGGAAACTCAGAGGGGTCAAGAAAGGCCCCACCTAGTTACTTATGAATTATGTATGAGGCTGGATGAACGGAAACACTCAAGACAGCCCTGCCCAGCTAGTAGGGATTGTGGTACTCCAGCCAAGGCAACACAGCCACACCTTCCTGTTCATGAATAATGAAAGATGATGCTGCACAACCAAAGGGGAAACCCAGGGGAAGTGCAGCTGCCTCCTCCCCACCCCTGACTTAACTGAACAGGAACCAGGGCTGCCTTGGTCCAACCAAATCTAGACTCAGTATATGCCTTTGGCAGGTGCATCAGCTGCCACAACTGTAACATGGGGATAGTAACAGAACCCATCTACCTCATAAAGGCAAAATGTGCTATTAGGAAAATGAGAGAATATGGATTACAGTGTGAGCTCGGAGCAGCGCTGACACAGGGCACTATTAAATTTAAGTATTATATATTAACATGAAAGAACTATGTAAATATCTACCTCTATCAATATAAAATTAGTAAAAAAAAAAAAAACCCAAAATAACATAAAATAACATAACATAAAATTAGTTATGGGTAAAAAAAAAAATTAGTTATGGGTGACGGTATATCCAGTTGCGAGAGAAACTTCCAACGTGGGGCATTATTTAAAAAACAATGCCTTGGGGCCCCTGGCTGGCTCAGTCGGCAGAGTGCACGACTCTGGATCTCGGGGTTGTGAGTTCGAGCCCCATGTTGGGTGTAGAGATTACACAAAAATAAAAATTTTTTAAAATAATAAAAAATAGGGGCGCCTGGGTGGCTCAGTCGGTTGAGTGTCCGACTTCAGCTCAGGTCATGATCTGACAGCTTGTGAGTTCAAGCCCCACGTCAGGCTCTGTGCTGACAGCTTGGAGCCTGGAGCCTGCTTCAGATTCTGTGCCTCCCTCTCTCTCTGCCCCAACCCACTCGCATTCTGTCTCTGTCTCTCTCAAAAATAAATAAACATTAAAAAAAATTTTTTTTTTTTTAAATTTTTTTTTCCATTTATTATTTTTTATTTTTGGGACAGAGAGAGACAGAGCATGAACGGGGGAGGGGCAGAGAGAGAGGGAGACACAGAATCGGAAACAGGCTCCAGGCTCTGAGCCATCAGCCCAGAGCCCGACGCGGGGCTCCAACTCACGGACCGCGAGATCGTGACCTGGCTGAAGTCGGACGCTTAACCGACTGCGCCACCCAAGCGCCCCTAAAAAAATTTTTTTAATTAAAAAAAAAAAAAACACAAAACACAATGCCTTGAGACAACCGTCCAGAAGGACACTGGAAAACAGAATGCTAAAGCCGCCACAATGTCCACTGAATAGGTAGGATAGAGTAACAGGTCACCAGAGATACAACTGTCGGATACACAATAAGCACCCGAGAGACATTTCTCTCAAATAATAACAGATCACATTAACAGGCGGCATATTATGGTGATGGGTCCTTTCCATGCATTGTGTCGCTGGTCTCAGGAATGCAGAGCAGGAAATCGGTTCCTTCCTGGCCTTCAGGTCTTAGCTCGAAGGTGACCTCCTTAGAGAGCTCTTGAACCCTCACAAAAATCATTTCTACCCACCGATGACTAGCTGTGTGACCTGGGGCCAGACACTTCACTTCTCTGGGCTACTGTTTCCTGCTACCCCCCCGCCCCCGCCATAAAATGACAACAATAGTAACCTACCTTGAGATGTAGTTTAAATGAGTAAATAGGCAGAAAGGGCTTAGAACAGTGCCTGGCACAAAGTGCTGTGTGACCAACATTATTAGTACCTGCCACTAAACTGGTGGTGGTGGGGACACATTATGGCATCTGATTAAGACTACAGACTCTGGAACTAGATTAACTGGGTTTGAATCCTGGCTCAGCCACTCACTGACTGTAAGTAACTTTAGGCAAATTAGCCTCCCGGTGTCCCAGTTTCCTCATCTATAAAATGGGATAATAATAACCTACCTCCTAGGATTGTTGTGGGGATTAAATGGGCTAATAAAGTGTGAAATGACCTGACCATCATCATGCCCATACCCATTTTCAGGCTCACAGAAAGATTTGCCAAAGACCACACAGCTGACAAGGATGGATGAGATTGGAGTCTAGAGCCTTTGTTGATAATCTGGAATTACTGAGCGATGAGGAATGAACAATGCAGGAGGCCTCGTTCCTTTGCTTAGATTTAAGGCTTAAATCTGGAACCCGTAAAGGGAAAGCTAACAGCCGGTCATGCAGATGAGACCGTAAGAGCTACGCCCCTCATGAATTATGCGCAACGCCCCTAGAAAAGCCAAGGAAAACGGGGGGCGGGGGGGGCGCTACTCACCTTTACGATTAATCAATGAGTTCTAGTTTGCCCGGCAGACGGCAGAACGCCCCTTCAGCACACCCCTCCAGCACGCTGATCCGCCCTCTCGTGAATAATTCACAAGCCGATACTTCCCGCGGACCAGGTGCGAAGGAGGCAAAAAATAGGCTTCCTCAACAGCCCCACCTCCTCATGAATAATGAAAAAAGCCGCGGCCAACGAAGGCCCGGCGGCACGCTGTCCCCTCGGGAAGAGCCTGGCACACTGGGTTCCAGTGTCCCTTCCACAGCCTGGGCTGGGGGCTCCTCTCCTTAAAAGCATATGGACCGCGACGTGTCCACTCTCCTCGCCCCGAGTACCCAAGCGCGGGGGGACCTCATCATACAGCCTGAGGTCACAAAGGCCACAGATAGATCCACAATGCCACGTCGGTCCCGAACGTTCTCACTGTCACCAAGACCTTTCCTGAAACAAGCTCTCCCCAAATTCCGCCCTGACTTCGGGATGCTCAAACTTCGCCTCTCTCTTTGGGGAGCACCCCGAAACCCTGCCCCATGGACAGAGTACTAACACACGGACCTTAAGGGTCTCCTCAAACATCCCCTTAAACCCTGTCTCCGAGAGGTATAAAAACCCTGCCTCCCGGTGATACTCCCAAAAACAGACTCAAAAATCCCACCCGGGCGTCCCCAAACGCCACTTCCTAAGGGACCCCTCGAAAACAGCCACCCCTAAGCGCCACCCCGGGCCCAGAGCCTCCCAATGTGCCCATTAGGGGATCCCCCCAGTAGAGCCCCCTCCCCCAAATGCTGTCCAGGGTTTGGGGGCACCGTGCTCCAGCTCACCCCCTGCGCCGGGCGGAAGCCTCGCCTTCCTGCTGGAGATGAGCCGAAGCCACGGGGCAACGGAAGAGCAAACCACCTCCGTCGTACAAGAGCCAGAGTTTGCGCGGAGCTCGGAAGCGCGGGGCCTTGGAGGGCGCCCGGTTTGGGACGTACCACAGATGCTAAGCAAGAGGGAAGCTGGCCCCTGCTCCCGCGCCGTCGGCGCCCGTGTCAGACCCAGACACCCCTACGGGTTGTGGTACTTCCTAAACGCGCGAGGCATGCTGGGGGTGGTAGTCCTGTCTGGCCAGTGCCTGGTGCACGTGGTGGGCTACAGCTCCCAGAGTAGGGGAAAATGTAAACCTGGGCTGTGGAATTGCAGGAGCTATAGGCTCCGGGGGATGGGAAGGGGGAGTGGAATATGGGGTGCCTCCAGATGGAAAGGCACACCCATCCTACAGATGGGAAGGCTGAGGCTCAGATGGCCAAATGAGTTCATTCATTTGACATTTATGGAGCTCAGGCTGTGGGCCAGGCGCTAGGGATTCTTCCCTTTGCCCTCACGGAGCTGACATTCTAGCGAGAGAGATAGACCATACATATAACAAATAAGTAAAGATTATTGTTTTGCATATATTTATTGTAACAGATATATATGACTGTATAATACAAATTATATGTAACAAAATAGACATATAAATACTACTTAGTGGACATAACATGATAACTAGTGTTAATATGTAACTAATTTACCTTTACATACATATAATAAATGTCTTGAATACGTTGTGTCTATTCTATATTCATATGTGAATATATAATTAAATATATACGTGTGTTGTATATATGTGTGTGATAACTGCCAAATGCTATGGAGAGAGATAGAACAAGGTAAGGGGAAATCTGTGGGGTCAGGTTGCATTTTTAGTGTGGTTAAAGAAAGCTTTGCAGAGAAGGTGATGCTTGAATGTTTGTGTTTACCACAAAATTCTTTTATCACCTCATCCCAAATTCTGGATCTCATATCCTGTCAACAACCTCCAAATTTATTCATTTGAAAAAGACTTCTTGAGTGCCTACTAAGTGCAGGGCACTGAGAGAACATAGCAAAGAACATATGGAGGAGACTGCCCTTGCAGTAGTCCAGAACACTCTCCCATCAGATCTTTTCCCTTTTCTTTTTTTTTTTAATTTTATTTATTTTTGAGGGAGAGAGAACACGAGCAGGGGAGGGGCAGGGAGAGAGGGAAACACAGAATCCGAAGCAGGCTCCAGGCTCTGAGCTGTCAGCACAGAGCTCAATGCAGGGCTTGAACTAACAAACCACCAGATCATAACTTGAGCCGCACTTGGATGCTTGACTGACTGAGCCATCCGGGTGTCCCAGATATTTTCCTTCTTATTTATCTTTTGCCTCACTTCAGAGAGACCTCCCCTGATACCCCATGCAAAGTAGTTAAGGGACTGCCTCCCTGAGGAAGTGGCATGTGAAAAGTGAGGAAGCAGGCCATGTGTCACATGGGGGAAAGAAAGCATTCCTGACAGAGGGAACATTAGGTGCAAAGCCTTGAGGTTGGAGGTTCTTGTTTGAGGAAGAGCAGAAGGCTGTGTAGTCAGAGAGGGGTGAGGAAGGGAGAACACAGGGTGATGAGATCAGAGGCCATGTCAAGTAGGGTATTATAAGCCAGGCTGAGATGTTTGGTTTTTGTTCTAAGATTTGTGGGGAGCTGTAAAAGGACTTTAAGCAGAGGGGTCACATTATATAAATTACATTTTATTTTTTGTCTTTATCTTAAAGATTATTTATTGTTGAGGGAGAGAGAGAGACAGAGAGCAGAAGTGGGGGAGGGGCAGGGCAGAGAGAGAAGGGACAGAGGATCCCGAGGGGACTCTGTGCTAACAGCAGAGAGCCCTATGCGGGGCTCGAACTTACAAACCATGAGATCATGACCTGAGCCAAAGTCCAAAGTTTAACTGACTGAGCCACCCAGGCATACCTAAGCTATGTTTTACAATAAACAAGCTGGCTGCTGTGTGTGTGGGGAGAGAGAACTATGAAGGAAAAGACGGGAGCAGAAAAACCAGCAGAGAGACCACTGCAAGAGTCCAGGAAGTCGTGAGAGAGGATCAGACTGAGATGGTAAGGGGCACCCGGGTGGCTCAGTCAGCTAAGCGTCTGACTTCAGCTCAGGTCATGATCTCACAGTGAGTTTGAGCCCTGCGTTGTGCTCTGTGCTGACAGCTCAGAGCCTGGAGCCTGCTTCGGATTCTGTGTGTCTCTCGCTCTCTGCCCCTCCCCCACTTGTGTTTTCTCTCTCTCAAAACTAAACAAACTTTTAGGGGCGCCTGGGTGGCGCAGTCGGTTAAGCGTCCGACTTCAGCCAGGTCACAATCTCGCGGTCCGTGAGTTCGAGCCCCGCGTCGGGCTCTGGGCTGATGGCTCAGAGCCTGGAGCCTGTTTCCGATTCTGTGTCTCCCTCTCTCTCTGCCCCTCCCCCGTTCATGCTCTGTCTCTCTCTGTCTCAAAAATAAATAAAACGTTGAAAAAAAAATTAAAAAAAAAAAAAACGAAACAAACTTTTAAAAAGAGATGGTAAAAGTGGAAGTGGTGAGGAGGGATTTGATTTTGGATTGATTGTGAAGGGAAAGGCGCCAGGATTTGCCAAGAGATCAAATATAAACAAAGGACATGAAAAGTAGAAAGGAGTCCAGGCTAGACCCCCAGGTTATTAGCCTGAGGAGCTGGGAGGATGAATGGAGTTGTTATCAACTGACGTGGGAAATCAGGTGTGGGGCAAGATCGGGAGTTTGTTTCTGGATATGTTACATTTGAGATGCATGGTGGACATCCGAGTTGTGGTATGTGTTGGTTGAGTGAGAGAGTTGGGGACCAGATGCGAAATTCAGGGGTTGGAGGGAGGCCTGGGACAGTAGATACAGGTTTGTGGACCATCAGAGGTGACAGCTGAAGCCATGAGTGTGGCCGAGTTCTTCTCTGAAGAATTGACTGCCCTCAAACGGATCTGGATCAGTGGGAGTAATTGAGGCGGGATTTGCACTTTCCCAAGCAAGAGGGAAGAGCAATCATTCCAGTTGGAGGGAATAGATTGAGCAGACAGGGAGACAGAGAATCCCAGGCAGGCTCCACACAGGCAGCGCACAGCCTGACACAGGGCTTGAACTCCCAAACTGTGAGATCATGCATAACCTAAGCTGAAACCAAGAGTCGGATGCTTAACCAACTGAGCCACCCAGGCACCTCTAGCTTTTTTTGTTTTTGTTTTTTTGTTTTTTCTCTTTTTAAGTGAGAGTGATTTGAACAGTTGTGATGTGCGTATTTACTCATGCTTCCCAGCTCTGGTACATGCCAAGCCCTGTTCTAGGCACTAGGGACACAGCGGTGAGCAAGGCAAAAGTCTCTTCCTTCGTGGTGATTTCGTTCCAGTAAAGGAGACAAACAATATCGAAAAGGAGGAAAATCTAGAGGATGTTAGAAGCTGAGAAGTGTTATGGAGAAAAGTAATGCAAGGAGGGAGGCACAGGGAGTTTGGCGGGGGAGGGTTTGGAATTTTAAACAGGGTAGCCAGCACAGGCCTCATTAAGGAGGTGACATTTGAACTTTCAAATAGCATGTCTCTTGCAGTCTGGAACAGTTCTTCAGTCTTCCCTTGACCTTCATGACCTTGATGCTTTTGAAGATGACAAGCCAGGAATTTTGTTGCATGCCTCTCAGTTTGGTTTTGTCTGATGTTTCCTCATGGTTGGATTCCGGTTCTGCACTCAGGGAGGAAATATCCCAGAAGCGACCCAGACTCCTTACTTCATGCTATCATTTGGCTTGTAATTTTAATACTGATAATGGTTGCTTTGTTCCTTTTCCCTTTGGAATGAACTCACATGCATTTCGTGGAGAGATACTTTGAATCTATGTAAATATCCTGTTCCTCATCAAAGTGTAACCGACCTGACCCACCGACTGCTAGTGTCAATGCTAGTTTTAATTTAGCATGTATATATTTTCTAATTCCATCATTGCTGACAATTATTATCAGTTGACATTCTCCTGTAAAAATATTTCCCTTCTCTATTTATTTACTCTTTCACCCATTCATTTATATAGGCATTCATTCATGGTTTCTTAAACCTTTATCAAGTGCTTTTTCTGTGGTTCAGATTACTATGTTTGTTTACTTTGGGTCCATTAATGTAGAGAACTACATTTATAGCTTTTCTGATACAGACTCAATTTTTGAATTCCTGGGATAAATTCTATTTGATCAAAACAGGTTTGCTAAATGTACTAATGGATTCATTTAGCTAAGATTTTGTTAAGGATTTTGACATCTACAGATATAAGTGAAATGGGCTTGAAATGTTCATGTACTGTCTCATCTGTTTCTGGGGGATGCCTGGGTAGCTCAGTCAGTTAGGCGTCTGACTCTTGATTTCAGCTCAGGCCATGATCCCAACGGTTTGTGGGTCCGAGCCCCATGACGAGCTCAGAGCCTGAAGCCTGCTTGGGATTCTGTCTCTCTCTCTCTCTCTGCCCCTTCCCTGCTCATTCTTCTCTCTCAAAATAAATAAACTTACAAAAACAAAAACAAAAACAAAAAAAACCCATTTGGGCCCTTTTTTGGGTGGGGAGAGGAAAGCTTTTGACTACTGTTTTAATCCACTAATTTTTGCTCTACTAAATTGATCTGTTCATGGAATGGTTTTGGCATGTTATATTTTTCTAGGAATGTATTCATTTCATCTAGGTTTTCGGGTATATGTTCATTATTTTTAAAAGTTCTGTTACAACTATATTAAGTTCCCATCTTTAATTTTGTATTTGGTTTGTTTGCATTTTCTATCTTAATTCATCAGTCTTGCCAGAGGGTGTGTCTTTCCTCTGAATTTTTGTTTCAAAGATCCTGCCTTTAATTTTATGAATCTTGTTTTTCCCTATCTCCTCCATTTCTGCTCTTTATCATTTCCTTGCTTCTCATTCAGGTTTGTTCTGGTGGTCTTTTTCTAACTTTGGGTATAATTTACATATGAGGAAATGCTCAGATTTTAATTACACAGCTTGATTTTTTACCAAAGTATACACCTATGTGACCCATACCCCAGTCAAGATCTAGAACCTTTTTATTATTCCAGAAAGCTACCTTGCAACCCTTTCTAGTGGATACCCTCCCCACCTCCACCCTGCTCTATCACCAAAATGTGTTTTTTTAAGGATTTTTTAATGTTTATTTTTAAATTTTTATTAATGTTTATTTATTTTTGAGAGACAGAGACACAGACAGAGTGCGAGCAGGGGAGGGCAGAGAGAGAGAGGAAGACATAGAATCCAAAGCAGGCTCCAGGCTCTGAGTTGTCAGCAGAGCCCGATGTGGGGCTCGAACCCACAGACCTTGAGATCACGACTTGAGCTGAGGTCGGATGCTCACCTGACTGAGCCACCCAGGTGCCCCATAATGTTTATTTTTTTATTTTTGAGAGAGAGGGAGAGAGAGCGCGTGCACGTAAGCAGGGGAGAGGGCAGGACGGAGGATCTGAAGTGGGCTCCTCACTGACAGCAGTGAGCCCGGTGCGGGGCTCGAACTCATGAACCATGACATCGTGACCTGAGCCGAAGTCGGACACTTAACCGAGCCCCCCAGGCACCCCTTAAAGATTACAAAAAAAAATTTTTTTAATGTTTGTTTATTTATTTTTGGGAGAGACAGAGACAGAATGCGGGTGGGTTAGGAGCAGAGAGAGAGAGGGAGACACAGAATCTGAAGCAGGCTCCAGGCTCTGAGCTGTCAGCACAGAGCCCAATGCGGGGCTCAAACTCACGAGCTGTGAGATCATGACCTGAGCTGAAGTCAGATGCTCAACCCACCGAGCCACCCAGGCGCCCCTAAAGACTTTAAAGTAATCTCTACACCCAACATGGGGTTTGAACTTACAACCTTCAGATCAGAGTTGCATGCTCTACCAACTGAGCCAGCCAGGCACCCCACCAATATGTGTTTTGAATGAGAACTTCACATGAACAGAATCGTATATAGTGTCTTTGTGTGTCTTTTTTCATTCGTTTGTGAGATTCATTCATGTTGATATTTGTAACAGTACTTTGTTCCTTTTACTCCTGAGTTGTAGTCCATTGAACAGACCCTAATTTATCCATTCTCCTCTTGTTGGATGTTTGGGTTCCCAGTTTTTGCTGCGGTGAACACAGCTGTTCTCCATGTACATATAACAAGTCTTTTTATTGACACATTTGCATTATTTAGGGTAACTAAGAATGAAATTGCTGGGTCATAGGGTGTTATGTTTACCTTTATATGAAACAGCCCAACAGTTTTCCAGAGTGACTGTACCATTTACTACTGCCAACCATGTACAAGGCTTCCTTGTTGTGGGATTCCAGAGCCCTGGGGGGTGGGAAGAGGGAAGGGAACATGTAGGTGCCTCCAGACTAAAAGTCACCCATCCTGAGACAGGTGGCCTCTTTCTATTCCTATTTCCTGTCCCTCTCCCCTCCCCCACACCCTCTTCCCTCAGTCCCTGGGCAATACTCCCACCCCAAATCAGCAGCATTATCACCTCTAGGGGACCCCTTCTTTCTCACCTCACCTCCTACAGCTGGTGCAGGGAGATGTCACTACGCGGGCCAGTAAGTGGGGGGAGGGGCTTTGTGCCGACTGCTCTCCCCTTACCACCTCCCCTTCCACCTTCTGGTTTCACAGACAAGTATTTGGGGGAGGGGCCGTTCCTGGCCCAGTTTCTGGCGCAGCCCTCCAAGGCCGGGAGAGGGCAGCCCCAGCCTCATTTTCCACCGCACCAAGACCAGTGCTGAGAGTACGCACGCACGCGTACTTGGGAATCACAGAGTGCAGATCGGTCCCTGGTGACCAGAGGGGCAGGTGCTATGCTAACAGCCATGGAAAGCACAGGAATGAGCGTGAACCCAAGCAGTCCTGATGGGGCAGCTGTGGGACCAGGGACTGGCAGGCTGAGCTTCTCTATCTCCACCCCTCTGGGGCCATCCGTTCACTGAGGGCGCAGCGGCAACTGGTGCCAGAGTGCCCACTGTCGTCCAACTGGGAGATGCCCTTGGACAGTCAAATGCAGTTTAGGTTTAGCCCTGAGATTGCACAGCAGGTGCAGGGTTCCCAGTGCTGGCGGGTTTCCTGGTACATCGAGACTTACTAGACTTGACGACGGTGAGGGGGGCTGTGACCAGGATCCTGTGGGTTGGGGCACAGGCCAGAACTTCATGTTCAGTCCCCACACACCAGACACTGCGAGTGCCAGCAATGCCACCCACCTCAGCCCGAGGAGGCCCCTCGTCCATCTGCGTTTATGTCCCTGTGTCTGTATGGGTCACAAACCGTGCTGGCGCATGAGAAAGAGACGTGCAAGCTACGGACTTTTCAGCTTTTATTACAAAAAGAAGAGCATGATTCCAGCCCAGCTTTCCAACAAAAGTCACCAATTTAAAGTCTGACTTGGTCAGGGCCTCTCTGGCTGGGGAGTAGGCTAGCAGACAGGTGCAGGGCCCCACTCAGACCACCCACCACTCACCCTCCCCTGCCCTGGGCCGGACACCCGACATATGTAGAAGCAGCTCTCACAGCTGCTCACTGGGCCTCGTTGAAGCGGGTCACCATTGTCTTGTGCAGTGTCTCCTTGTAGGACTCGGTTGAGGTGACCCCGTAGGAGCTGCCTCGGGCCCCCAAGCCGGAACCCCGCACCCGTGTCTGGGCCTATGTGAGGGAGGTAGGCCGTCAGGTGAGCGGTGGGATGGGGGTGCAGCAGAGAATGCTGGAAGACGGGGATGGGGTCACAGAAGACTCACCTCAATGGGCGTCACGATGCCCTGCTTCTTCCGGCCCAGGCCACTACCTTCTTTCCAGCCCATGGCCTGGAGCATACGACTGCCAATGTTGTCGCTGCCCAGCCCGTCCCGTGTGGGCTGCTCAAAGTCCCTGCGGGGCCAGTGGTACAGTGTGAGTGACCAGCCTGCCAGCCCCGGGTCCGCACTTCGGCTCTGGGCACTTACACAGAAGCTGCAGACATGCCGCCGTACTTCCTCCGCTTGGGCTCCGGTGGCTCAGGGATGCCGTACTTCTCTCTGCGTTCGGCTGCACGGTCCCGGTACTTCATTTGCTGAAAACGTGTGTGCGCGTGCGTGTGCATGTGTGTGAGGACGGGGGAACCGGTGGCTACTCGCAGGAAACATTAGGGGCCCCATGGGAGCTGGATCTGGCTAACAGGTCTGAGGTCCCGTGGGCAGGACATCGTGGGTACGAGTAGCCAGCACAGGGGGAGTCGGGAAGAAGCCTCGCAGGGACAGGAGGTGAGACGGCTGATGGCAGCCAGGCAATATCCAGCTCAGGGACTTGAGCGCCAGCTGCCTGAGGGGACAGGCACTTGGCAAGGGACAGAGGGGATGGAGCCCAGGAGTGGGTCACACCTCACCTCCATGTCGTTCTTCTCCAGTGCTTCCAGCTCATTTTCCGACAGGTGAGCTCGTCGGTGAATCTCAAGGTTTTGCTGCAAGGGGACAGGCAGGAGGAGGTGTGAAGTGGCTGGGCAGGGCTGGGCAGGGCCGGGCCGGGCTGGGCCAAGCAGAGCCGAGGTTCCCTGCCAATCCTCCCTCAGCCACCTTGTGTAGCCCAGAGAGCTGCTGGTGGCGGATGAGCGCCTCCTTGCTGGGGAACTGGCGCCGGCAGAGCAGACAGGCCAGCTTCTGCCAGTCAGTGAGCTTCTCCTCCCGTTCCGGACCCCCGCGCTCCTGCTCCTCCTCGCTGTCACTCTCCCCGCTGTAGGCTGCCACGAGGCCCCGAGGTGGGCTCTGGAGAACATGAGCGTAGGGGTGGGAGGTCAGGCCTGGCCAGATCGCCCCCCCCCTCCACCCCTCTTCCTGCTCCGACCACTCACTGGGCGGTCATCGCTGGCCAGTTTCGGGAGGTCCATGCTGGTGTGCTGTCTTTCAGCTAGTGCTCCCTGGAGAAGATGGACACACAGATTCAGGGACTCCACAGAGGGACCGTTGAAATGACAAGACTTGGGACGGGGAGTGGGTAGTGGAGGGGTGGCCACAACACACCTTCTTCTCGAGGATGGCATAGCCAGCATCTGCGGTAGCTGATTCCCGCCTTTCATCGTCTCGCAGGGAGCTGATGGGCTGGAAGCTGTTTTTGAAGTTTTCTTTTTGCTTGTTGAGGCTGCGGGCCCAGCGTTCCATGTCCTTGGCAATCTAGGGGGAAGGGTGGGGGTGAGGCTCTCGGGGCCCCTCCGACTGCTGTAACCGCCAACTCCGTCCACTGCCCCTTCCCACCCCGCAGCCTCAAGCAAGAGGTGAGGAGACGGCCGTAACGGTCCCCCCTTGTCGTCATTCTATCACCGGTGGCCCCCATCAAGCCCTCTTGGGCCGTGTCACCCGTTCTCCTGACAGGCACTCACACGATTCCGCTCTCTGTGGGCTTTCATATCGTCTTACCATTCCACACTGCACAAAATGGCTTTCTCTGGGTAGGATTTTAACACACACCCGTGATACTCTGCCACACTCCACATTCTGCTCCCCCCATCCCAGGCACAACATGACTTTTAGCATTTACCAGGTAGTCAAGGGAACACTTAGTTCTTACTCAGCACTTGGTTCGGCACTGAGCGCTACACCCAGACTGTCACACTCTTCTTCCCCAGGCAGACGCTGACGTTCCCTCCAACTGCCCACGCCCACCAAACGCTGCTGTGGCCGCATTCCCACCTGCACCCTGAGGGGCCCATGAGAAGTTCTCTGCGACAGACAATCGGACACATACTCACGAGTGGGGTTCTGGGCCCAAAGGAGGTCTGCCTGCCCGTTCGTTTCCACAGGCAGGGTTAGCCTAGCTTCAGGCATGCAGGCAACCTGAGGGTTCCCACTGGGGGACAGGAAGGCTGACTGGACTCGCTTGGATGGATGGCACTGGCCACGCAGGGAGGTGGGTGGCCCTACCACATACTGAGGAGACTGCCCCGGCTTGAGGTCAGTCACGCATCAAAGAGCAGAACTGGGCCAGGAGCCTGGTCTCTCTTAAGCACAATCACTGCCACCACGCACACATCTGCCCTCCGCCCTTGGTAGTGGAAGGTTAAAGAGGATAGAAGCACGTTCTTCATCGGAAGACACCACACAGCCAGCCAGTGACTGCTGAACCCCCAGTGTTCACCTGTTGGGCTGTCTTGGTCTTGTGCTTCTCCTTCTTTTCTTTACCCTCTTTCGAGGGGGCCCCCGTCTCCTTATGCCCGTCGGCTGACTGTTCCAGCGCAGGGACGTAGGTCCGTCTCTCCCCGTCCCAGTACAGGTACTGCTGGCTCTGAGCGTTGTAATAATACTGGGGGAGGGGCAATGCAAAGGCATGAGGGAAGACCTTAAGGAGAACTACAGACCCCACCCACTCCCTGGGCCACCCTATCACCTGGGAGTTGGGGTCATAGTAGAGGCCAGTCTGGGGGTCATAGTAGTAGCCAGAGGTCTCGTCGTACTGGTAAGTAGACACGTCTGGAACAGCTGGGGGAGGGGAGGGGAGAAGGGGCGTCACGCTCTTCTGTGCTTTGCTAAGGAACTCCCCCCCCGCCCTCCCACCCACGGGCCGTGGCTACTCACGGTACTGGTTGTAGGACTCCTGGGCAGTGGGGCTGGTGGCTGGTGGCAGGGCAGAGCTGGGATGGGTAGGGCTCTGGAGCTCAGATTTGAGCACAGCGGGTGACATGATGGTGTATGACTGGTCACAGGGCCAGACAGGGGAACAGGGCTCAGTGTCTGCCAGTGCCCGCCCCCCCAGGAACCCTGCCTGTCCCCCAGCACCCCCTGGGCTCTCTCACCTGGCTGTTGGCAGCGGCGCCCTGGCTGCCGCTCGCCTCGGCTGATTGCTGGTAGATGCCAGGTGCGGCACCAGGCTGGGCACGGGAGAAAGCCTGCAGTGACACAGAGTCTGTCCCAGGCTCCAGGGAGGCCTCAGGACCTGTAAAGAGGACCAGGGAGGGAGGGGGGGAGAATAGCTGTTAGTGGTGGGGCCCAGGACCCCATGCCTGTTGACCCCCACCACGGGCTCAGGGAGAGATGCTGGGGCTCACCTGCTCCAGCTGGGTCCCCTTTGGTTCCAGTGATGCCGGGGCCCTTGGTGCCCTTGAGGTAGCCATGGGCATAGAGGGAGGACTCTGTGCCCTGGCTGCCGCCATAGCCCTCATCCTGTTGGTAGTAGCTGTAGTCGACCGGTGGCTCCTCGGGGGTGGCCCAGGCACCCTCCCCACCCTGGGAGGCCTGAGGGGCAGTGGGAGGGGCTCATTAGCAGAGGAAGGGGCGCAGGGGGAGGGGAACCTGCTAAGAAGCATCTGCCCACAGGTGAGGCTTGTGCCGGTCTGCCGACAGAAAGCATGCAGGCCTCAGACAAGTGAAGTGTGAGGGCCACCCGGGCACAGCAGGGCAGAACAGCGGCAAAAACAAGAAAGGAACGAAGACTTGTGCCAAAGTGCTCCCACGGCTGACACTGGTACGTGTGTGGCGTGGTTCGTGTGCTGGGTATCAGATCAAGGAAGACACCGTCCTCCCCTTCTTTACTCTCCTCTCCCAATTTTCTTTCAGCCACTTATAAACTCCGTTTCATTAAAGAAGTTGAAACAATTCAGGACGATAAAATAACCACCAAACAGAAGCGAAAAGCAGCTGTGATGGTGTTGAAGTTGAAAGCCTGGGAGGAGGTGACTGGGGAGGGAGCTGCAGCGAGGCGCCCAAAGCCCATGGCAACCACTGTGACAGGGTCTGGGGTCCACGGAAAGCCAAAACAGCAAGCCAGCCCTCCAGGCTGTGCAGAGAGGGCACGGGAGGGTCGAGGTGGCCCCGGTATGGGGATGCTGGGGCAGAGGGGAGTCTCTGAGTACCTGTGAGATGGCCCACTGGGCCGCAGCAATGGCAGTGCTGGCCACAGAGGCAGCATTGATGCGGCTGCCTTCATTGGAGGCCATGTCCCTGGAGAGGATGTCAGAGACTGGGAGTGAGACGCGAGGCCCCAGCCCAGGGGGCCAGCTAGGAAAGGACACAGGTGGAACCCTACCTCTTAGAACCCTTGGCGAACTCAACGTTGATGGTCTTGCCGTCGATGGTGAGCGGTGGGTGCAGGGCCTGTAGGATCTGCAGTAGCTGGGCTGCTTCCTGGGGGGAGGAGGGGGTAGGTGGAGGCAGAAGGGTCAGGCCCGGGGAGGTCCCCGGCTCCACTGCCCCATTTCTAGGCTTGGAGCCGCGGCGGGGGGGGGGGCTGGGCTCGGGGTCCCTCCTCCCCGCCCCGGGGGCCGGGACCCTGGCCGCCCGGCCCCCCCCTGTGCCGCCCTCACCACGATGGTGGAGAGCTGGATGAAGGCGAAGCCACGATTCAATTGGGTCTGCTTGTCCTTGATGACGCGTACGTTGGAGGAGGACAGCACCGCATAGGGTGCCAGGGCCCCCAGGATGGAGTCCATGGTGCTGTGTGGGTTCAGGTTGCGCAAAATGATGGCTGTGGGAAGGGGCCCAGCATTAGGGGGCACGCCTGACACCCTGCTCCAGCCCTACCCTCTGGTGGCTCCCCACTGTCCCTCTTCTCTGGCTTCCATGTCTTTGCACCTGCTGCTTCCTCTCACCTCTTCCTCCTGGATGAACTCTGCTTGTCAGTCCAAGTCCCAGCTCAGTCACTCACCTGCTGAGAACCTTCTCAACACACCCCCAAAGTCGAGTCGGGCAACGCTCCTCTCCTGCTCTCCCTACATCACATGTGTGTTCCCCCACCAAGCAGAGAGACCCTGGGAGGGCTAAGTCCTGGTCACCACCATCTCTCTGCGCTTGGAGAGTCTAGCCCAGACAGACACCCTAGGGCAGGGAGAAAGGAAGGAACAACTGACTCACTGTCATTGGCGTTCTCTGAGCTTGGCTCCGAGCCCTGTGACAGGGCTTGGGAGGCCAGCACTCCCTGGGCCTGGTAGGGCTGAGGCAGGGGGAGCAGGCCCTGGCTTAGCTCCCGTCCACCCAGAGGCAGCGTCTGCTGATCCAGCCTTGCGCCCAGGGGCAGCTTCTGCTCCGCCTCTGTCAGGGATGGCACAAGACAGGCTGGTGACGAAGAAGGAGGCTCCAAGGCTGGCCACCCTCCTCCCAGGACACCGGCCCCTCCCTCTCCTCCCCTCTCCCACCAAAGTCCCAGGGAGGTGGGGAGGTAGGAGGGCCTCACCTGACTTGGGCACACCACATTTGAAGCACTTCTCGCGGCGTTTGAAGTTCTGGACGCCACACTGTGAGGCACAGGCCAGGCCGTCAGAGCAGGTGGGGCTCTCCACTGTACCCTCCAAACTTGGATCCAGAGACCACCCCTCCCTCCACCTCAGGGAACCCCACGATGCTCCAGGAAGGAAGGTCCCGGGGTCAGGGGTGGAAGGGGGCTCCAGCTGTCATTCTCAGTCTGTGGATCTTCCCTTCACACAGTCTCAAGTCTGTCCTCAGGGCCATCCCCTCAGCTCGGGAATCAATTCCCCCACCCGTTACAAGTGCCACCCCCTCCTCGTCCCTTTAGCAGGTTCCTCTTCCTAAAACTTGCTTCCCTGTTAGAGACCTTCAGTGTCTTCACCCCTAAAAGCCAGTGGCCGTTCTCGTCAGACTCCCATCCCTCGTTTATCTCAAGAACTGGGTTGATTCTCTTGAGAAACCAGCCTTGGCCATCCCAGCCTCCAGAAACCCCCAACTTCTACCAAATCTCTCTCTCTGTTCCGTGGTCATGTAGTGCGCACTGGTCCCACGCCAGGCTCTGCCCTGTAGGCCAGGGCGTGGCCTCTGTCATCCTCGAGGCCTCACAGCAGGGGGCAGATGTAGCACAGGGAGGCAGGTTAGTCTGTGGGGACCCACGGAGGGGAAGAGGCCAAGAGGGGTATGGCTCACTTAGCTGGGGACAGTTGGCAGGGATGTTTGATCTGGGAGGCCCAGAAGTTTGCTTTGGTTTTGCTGGGAAGCTATGGCTAGCGAAGGGAACAAGAGATTTTCTGTAGCTGGTGTAGGAAGGTGAGGCCAGACAAAAGCCGAAGCTGGAGAGGGCAGGTGAAGTTAGATTATAGAGGGTGGTCACGCTTAAGTTCAGAGTTGGCGAGGTCCTAAGCAGAGAAGGAAGGATGTGGTTAGAGGTGGTTTCGAGGAATGTTACAGATGAGAGGGTGAGAGAAAGAGGCAAGGCCAGAACAGCAGAAGAGGGGTCCACAGCGGGACAGAGCGTGTGACAACTGGTCTGGGTGGTGGGAATTGCAAGGGAGGGCATTTCTGTGATGGAAGTGACAGGACCTGGTGACCAAGAGGATGTGGGGAATAGAGGAGGGGAAAGGAGGGAGTTCCCTGCTTTTGAGGAGTCTCTGAAAATACAGGAGAGACACAGTGCCACTGTCACTTCGTCTGTACCTCTGCAGAGACATCGGACACCCTGCCTTCTGGTAACACTTTCTTTTTAAACCAACGGTGCCACTCCCCTAGTAGGCAGAGTTCTTCTCGGGGAGCAAGTCGGGGCGTCTGCCAGCTCTCAGGACCACCGGCTGGCTGTGGGGTCTCGGGCTGCCTCGGGGCTGCTTGTGAGGCTGGCCCCAGGGGAGACCTGAACCCAGGGTGGTGTCCGGGGCCCCTGTGATCAGGAGAGGCTCACCCACAGTGGCACCCCTTTGAGCCTCAGCTTCCTCGTAGGGAATACGACTCTAAGACCCCACAGCTTCTACCCTGGGCCTCTGGTGGACATGGCCTTGTCGGAGGGGCCATCAAGGTCGGGTCACCTGACTCAGGCTCTCACCATGCCCTGTGCTTTCTTTTGGGGGGGTATGGGCAGACATTAAAGGGTGCTAACCATGGGTCAGGTGTCGTTCCAAGTGTCACCCTCTCATCGCCACACTAGAATCCTCCCAACCACCTCTGGGGAGAGGTGTCATCGCTATTCACATTTTAGAGAGGAGGAGAGCGAGGCAGAGATCAAGGAGGATCCGAGAGGGTCTAATTCCAGCCAGACTGGCTCAGAGGTCCACATTCTGACACACCGCATTGTGCCTCCACTGTCATTAGTTGGTCCTTTACGTAAGTATTTGCTGAAAGCCCACTGGGACTTCAGCCAAGACCGTACTACGTGAGGGCAGAGCCTGGCGCCAACGAGAGCCCAGTACGCACAGGCGGGCGGGTGGGTGGGTGGGTAGACGGCCAGGAACGGTGGCTACTTGAGCTCAGCCAGTCATCGACGCCTATGCCACCCCCAGAGGCCCCAGGGAGACAGACGCTGCCGCCGCCGCCGTCTCTATCCATGGCAACCGCTGCCCACCGCCCCTGTACCTTATTACACAGCCAGTCCTCATTGATCTTGGGCTTGGGGTCGCTGTAGTGCATGGACACCTTCTGGCCCAGGATGTTGAGGGAGTGCTGCGGGAAAAAGCAGAGCACAGTGAGGCCCGGGCAGCAGTGCCCCACGCACCGTTTCAGCACAGGAGAAGAGAGTGAGCGAGCCCTTCAGCTGGATGGATGAGGGACAGGGAACGGAGGGAGGTCGGAGAACGGACGAGGGAAGAAGGAAGGGAAGGAGGGAGGGAGAGCGCCACAGCCCTCGGGCGCAGCTGTTTGCTGCCTTTCCGGGCACGCGCACGCACACGTGAACACACGCCACCAGGCACACAGTGCTCGGCTGACCGACGCCTGCCGGACAGTGGGGGAAAACCCCCCCACTCGGCCCTGATGCTGCCAGGCCACACCCAGGGCCAGCACTACACAGGCTACACTCGGGATGAGGGGGACAGGGAGGGGAGGGAGAGGAGGGGAGAGAAAGAGAGAGAGAGAGCGCACGCGCGCTAGTGCTGGAGAAGGGGAAAAAGAAAGAGCCATATTTAAGAGATGGAAGTTCCTGCTGTGAGGCTGTCTTCCCGGGGCTGGCTGGGTCCTGGGCCCACAGCATTAGGGCAGAGATGGCCCCAGGGCCGCCCTGCTGAGCCCTGCTTCCACCTCTTCTGCCCCTTCCTCCCCTGAGGCTTTCCTTCGGTGCCCCACACCAGTGAGCCGGGCTCTGGGTGGGTGAGCAGAGCAGGTCCTTGGGTCTCTGAAGGTCCCAAAGCTGCTGGGTGGGGAGACCGTGCCAGGCAGGGGAGCAGGCTCCCTTCCCTTCCCTAGAGCAGGACTCTCTGCTGAGAGGGCAGGTCTGCCAGCAGCGGAATGGGGCAAGCGGTGACTTCCGTGGAGGGGTTAGGTGCAGGGGGCGGGCCGGGGCACCTGAAGTGAGTTCTATCACATCTGACTGCTACTTTAGATCAACAGAGCAGTGCTGGCCGCTCACACCGAAATCAAAAGGCCGAACTCACATGCAGGGAGAGAGCTGGCCAAACGGGACTTGCCAGTTAGTGTGCCAACAGCTAAGTCCCCCAGTGGCTAGGCTTCCAGTGGCGCCTGAGAGTGGAACGAAGTCCTGGCTCTGCCTAACCCCTGAGCAGGGTGGTCCCCGGGGACTGGGAGCCTCGGTGGAAGAACCTCCCCCCGCCCCCAGCAGCCCTTTCTCCAAAAGCTCGGCTGGGAAGTGGAGGGGCAGAGCTAATAGCATCTGGTAGGAAGGGGCCAGCGGTGAGTGTGGGCTCTTGATGGGAAGCCCAGTGGGTAGCAAGAGATGGGAAGAGGAGATAGTGAGGGTCAGGAAGGGGGAGAGAGAGAGAGGGGGCGGGGAGGGGGGATGGGACACAGGGCCACAGGGCAGGGAACTGTGTCCATAAGAATCAGGCGATGGGGAGCGCTCGATTACAAAGTAGTATTTGTTTGGGGGGGGGTTCAAGTGCGGCAAAGCAACCTGATTGGCTTCCATCCATCGTGTAGCGTCCTGCAAGTGACTAAACTCGACGAAGGCGAAGCCCCGGCTCTGACCTGGAGACAGCATTCAGATACAGACGCAGTGGGTTAGTCAACAGCTTTGGACACACGGCGTTCCCGGGGGTGGGACCCGAGGGGAGAGGACCAGGGGGGCAGAGAGGGAAGGGAGGAGAGAAAAAGAAGAAAGGGAGAGAGAGAAGTAATCAGAGAGAGAAAGACCAGGGAGTGGGAGGCAAGGCAGAAGGCCGGGAGGGGCAGGAAAGAGGAATGGGGGGGGGAAGTGGGGAGGGAGGGGGAGAGGAGATAACACACACGCCAACTGGGAAGAAAGAGAGAGGAGCTCAGGCAGACCTGCCTGGAGTGACAGAGACAGAGAGAAGGAGCTAGGTGGGAAAGGGTACACGTAGAGGTCTGTCTCCTGAGAAGGAAGGAGGGCAGATGGGCAGGCTGTTGGCTCCACATGGGCCAGAATAAACACCTGAAGGGCGGGGCCCAGCACAAGGCTGGGGCACCCAGGAGGGGTCCTGTAACAAGTGCTTCATCAAAGAAACAAAAGAGAACCTGGGCCAGGCTGCTCGGTGAGGCTAGGAAGGCTCCAGGCCCATCAGGAACCAGGGGGAGTTGGGGATATGATGTCACCCAGCCTCAGCACAGTAAGGGGATGTGGGCCTCACCAGGGAGCCTCACTCAGGGCCAAGCTAGGAAGATTATGGCCACCCACAGTGCAAGTCCTCCGAGACAGCAGGAGAATGGGGGCCAGGATTGGCCTGGCGGCCCTTAAAGAATCAGTGAGGGCCTGGGAGAAGCGCCCAGGGCTACAGAGGGGGCCACACCTAGGACACCGCCTATGGAGAGAGAAACCAGAACCCTGTCAGTGTGTGGCGTGGCTGAGGTGAAGCAGAGCAAGACCTACACGCTACCGAGAGACTCCAGGCCTGGCCAGGGCTAGGAAAGGGATCCAGGGCTTGAGGCCACAGGAAAACAGCTCCTCCTTTGGAGGTGTACACACAGGGAGGGCTTAGATGTGGCGGGTTTGGGGGGGGGGCATGCTTGATCTCCAAAAGAGTGACTATTAGGATGCACAGGAGGATGAAATGGTATGATTTGGGGTGAGGTAGGAAGGGACGGAGGGAGGAAGAGGGAGAGAGAGGGGGAGAGAGAGAGAGAAGAAGAGAAATAAGGGGAGAGAGAGAGAGGGAAGGAGAGAGAGAGGAAAAGAGAAAGAGAGAAGGGGAGAGAGAGAGAGAGAAGGGGAGAGAGAGAGAGAAGGGGGGGAGAGGGGGAGAGAGAGAGAAAGAAAGATAGATAGATATGGAGGTGTGGGGAGGAGAGAGATTGAGAGATGGAGAGAGAAGCCCAGGCAGTGAAGCCCCACTGTGCCTGCCTTGGGAAGCCTGGGCCAGAGGTCCTGCAGAGACAACTCCCCCCCCACCACCCTGCTAATCTCAGGCCAGCTCCAAGCAGCCTGCAAGAGGGAGGGAGGGAGGGAAGAAGCAAGGCCAGGAATCCTGGCTGCTCCTTGGGATGCACCCTGGGAGAAGAGCCATCCCCTGCCTCCCCTCTCTTGGGACACGAGGGTGGGGCCGTGTCAGACCTACTTTCTGGTCACAGGCTGTTACCAGAAAAACGTGAGGGGGATTGAAGGGAGGGGAAGGAGAAGAAGGGAGAGGGAAGGGAGTATATGGGGGTGTTACCACCTCAGATACTCAGAATCCCAAAGAGGAGGTTCCCCGGAGCCTGGCCCTGGCCCTGCCCCCGGGGAGCACTCAGCTCAGCGCTGCACCCCCTCCCCAACAGCCCCGGAGCTGTGAGGAGGGTGGGTCGAGGGGAAGAGAAGAAGAGAGGGCACCCCAAGCTGCCCATGCCCAGCCGTGGAGGGAAGGCAGGGCAGGGAGGGTGAGGGAGAAGACAGAAGCAGGAGGGAGACTGGAGGCTGAGGCTGGCCAGCAGAAGGGGAGGCACTGGGAACAAAAGCTCACCTGAGGATTTGTTCCGCATCAGCCGGACCTCCCGCGCTTGCACTCCGTGGGACTGCAGCTGGCCCCGGATCTGTACGGGGAGATACGGATTGGGGCAGGCTCAGCACACGGGGGGCCCCTGAGGGGCTGCCCATGAGTGATGTGCATGCACTGCCTCCCCTCGCTCTCTCGGGGCTCTTCCCCGAGGTGCCGTGGCCCCGGCCCCATACCAGTACCCAGTCTCGGCGCTCGGCCCCAGACTTGCAGAGAATGAGGGAAACGAAGGGGGCATGGTACATGGTACGAGGTGGGGCAGGGCAGCACGGAAGACCCTCAGAGGCGAGAGCAACGAGAGAGCAAGCCAAGCGGAGCCCGCAGCTCAAGAATGGCCCAAGGGGCTGGTCTGATAACAGGCTTGGTGCAGCTGTGGGGAAGAGAGCTGGGATGCAGCTCTGGGACCGCCCTCTGGCTCACACCGAGACACCCAGGAAGCAAATACCAAAATGGGAGGGACTGGGTCTGGGCACAGCCCAGCCACGCGCCCTAGGCCGTGGGCAGATCGGTACCCTGGGCAGAGACAAAAAGGTGTGCTCACAGGGTGTGCAAAGCTTCCTGGATGAAGCCAGAGGGAAGCTGTAGAGGCAATTTGGGGTTTGGGCCAGGTGAGGCAGGGTCTCTAGGCCAGTGGTGCCTCTAGCAGAAGCCTGGGAGCACGTGCCAGGCATTCTCAGGTGGCGATCTTACTACCTCTGGGCCTCAGTTTCCTCATCAGGTGAAAAAGAAAGGAGCGCTCTCACTCTCGCATGCGCTCTGTCTCTGTCTCTCTCTGTCTCTCTGTCTCTCACACACACACACACACACACACACACACACACACACACACACAAGATCATGAGGACAGCGAACGTTCAGGGAGGGCTCCGGAAACAGCAAGAATGTGGCCTCTGGAATCCAGCTGCCCAGGTCCAGACCCCAAGTCCACTCTGCCACTCACGGGCTGAGGGACCTGGAACAAGCTGCTTCACTGCTGGGGGCCTGGCTTCCTCATCGGTAGGATGGAAACACACAGAGTGCCTTCCCCGCAGGGTGGCTGTGAGGATTACATGAGACCTGGCATGTGGCCCGACCTGTGATAAATCCCCAACACATGTCAGCACGGAGCTACTGTCTGACCCTGAGCAGCGTGGCTGGGCCAGACTGGAGAAGCTCCCGAATACACACGTGGGATTTTCTCTTTGACAAAATGGGCAGCCGGTAGATTTCGAAGGGGAGCTGAGCAGAGAATTCGGCGGGGTCAGAGAGGAGAATCGGGGAGGCTAATGAGGAGACTATTCTAGTGGCCCTCTGGGGTTTTACTGGGGCTCGTTAGGGAAAGTCTGTATGAGAAGGAAACAGAAGCAAAGGGAGGAACAGGGAAGGAAATGTGAGAGAACTGAGCAGGGAGGCTGCCAGTAGCAGCAAAGGACATCAGAGAACATAGGGGTCTGTGGCCAGGCCACGGAGATCTGACGCTGCCGACAAGGGCGCGGGTGAGGGCATGGGGAGAGAACGTGAATAAAACCTCAGAAAACCCCATGGGGACCCTCCCCATCCCCAGGACTGCCGGGCCCTACATCATCTCTGCCACCAGGAATACCTGGCTCTGGGCCTGGAGAGCATCTGGCCCTCAGTCAACACATGCAGAACGGACGGATGAGCAGTGGAATGTTCAGGAGGAATGCTCTGTTCCCTCCCACACCCCACTGCGGCAGCCCCTTGGCCAAGCCAGCCTATCCGACACTCCTCCCTTCCAGACCAGGAGAGGACAAGGGCCTGCCCAGAGGACGGATCAGTGCTGGGGGAGAGAAGGGATAAAACGTGCTGAGTTCGGGGTGAGGGAGAAGCTGAGGGCCCTGGAGGAGACCCAGCCTGGCCTCCTGCCCTGCCACCTGCCCAGGGCCACGAGGGGGGGGCACGTACGTCATCCTCAGTGGCTGCCTGTGGCAGCATCCTCAGCATGACGATGTTACTGGCCTTCTCCTCCTCCTCCTCCTCCTCATCCTCCTCCTCCTCCTCCCCTTGCTCGGTCCGATAGTCCTGGTCCCGATAGTCGCCGTCTCGGGGGAAGCCTGGCGGGCCGGTGGGGCTGTGCCTGTGCCGCCGCCGCCGCCTACGCTGAGTCTCGGAGCCCGGGGAGGCCTCGTAGGAATCCTGGCCAACAGAATAAGACGAGAGACACCAGACGGGCAGTCAGTCTGGGGTGGGCCTAGGGGCTGGCCGCTGGCTCTCTGAGGCAGGCAGGCTCTGAAAGCCAGGGGTGGGCGGGCTCCGGCTAAAGGCTCAGGGCAAGCAAAATGGGTAAGCCCTGGACTGCAACCCTTCTGGGGTGGGACACTGTCCCCAGGATGCCTGTTGGGGGCTGCCTTGGTGGGGAGTGGGGAGAGGCTGGTGGCAGTCCTGCTGTGGGGGAGGAACTCCCACAGACAGGTGACCAGATACCGCTTAAACCTCCTTGGGTCTAGGGTCAGCACACTAAATCCTGCCCTCTGTTTCCCCCTCTTCCTCCCTTGCAGCTCAGCCAGTATGTGCTCAACTGTTCCTTGATATCTCATCCAGAGCCGGTCAGCAGGGGCTGGCAAAGGTGTGAGGGCCACAGCCCTGCCCCCAGCCCCGATCCTCTGTCTGGCCAGTCTTCCATCACCACCAGGCTCCCTCCTAACATGGTGTGGTCACTAAATTCTTGGGTGTCGCCCAAGCCATCCTTCCAGGACTAAGCAGGCCAGGCCAGGGTCCATACCCCTTCTGCCCTCAGGGAGACCAGATAACTCGGCGCTCCACTCCCACTCTTCCCACAGGGGCTACCCACGGCCCCCTGGTGCCCCAGAGACATCCAGGCACATATCACAGCTGCCACTGGGAAACCTGGCTGCCCAGCAGAGTTCTTTGCACTGGACTCTCCCAGAAGGCAGCTGGTGGCTCACACTCTGTCCTCCAGGACTGACTTGCAATAGTACCCTTCCCACCCTGCTACATAGGAGACCTGCCTGCTTGCTTGGACCTGGGCCCGGACGGACTATCCTCTCAAAGTGGGGTTCCCCTAAGGCAAGTCTGTTGCTTCTCCTCAGACGGTGAACATCACGCCTCCCCTCCTCAGGCTAGGGCTAACTACCCAACGTGGAACTGGCTACCCCCTGAGCTCAAAGGAGAGGCCCCAGAGGGTCTTTTCCTTTTGTGCAGGGGCTCTGCTGCCCCTGGGACTGCCCACAGTTGGGCCTCCCAGGGCTGCTCTCTTTGGTGATATCCAGTTTCCCCATGGCCCTCCCAACCCCAGATGCTGGATCCCATGCAAGAGGCTGTTCAAGGGCCCCAAACTGGCTGGGAGCAGGCGGTAAAGGGCTTGCAGTGAACCGTGGACCCAACTGAACAACAGGGAAGAAGGGAGAGAGGTGATGGCCAGGGGCCCTCAGAAGTATAGAGCCAAGCATGTGGAAGTCAGGGAGACCCAACTTGGGAGAGAAGCCCTCAGAGAGGGGAGCAGGGACAGACCCTCCAGGTGAGACAAAGCCACTGAGCACAGTCTGAAGGTATGGGAGCCAAGAGCTAGCTGCACGTGGTGCTACAACCAGAGGCCCTGCAGGCGCCTGTCCACCCCGGTGCTCACCTCTGCACTCTGCTCCTCGGACGAGTCGTCATAGTCGTGCTTGCCCTCCTGGCTACCGTACTCGCGGGGGTATGAGCGGTAGTCCATGTCCCGGTAGTCATGGTCTCGGCTGCGGCTCTCCCCCCCATCGTCCTGCGAACGGTCAGTGGCTCCGTAGCGGCCAGTCCTATCCCCACGACCACCTCTGAGGGAAGAAGGATAGGGAGGAATTAGAGGGCAGTCCTCTTGGGAAGGTGCAAGAGGTGAGGGGGGCTCCCACCCACTCACTCGCTCTAGACTCTTAGATCCCAATCCCGACAGGGGTCCCGAAATCCTGACTCCACAGCAAGGGGAGCTGGCTCCCACCTCTCAAACCCAATCCGCTTCCGCTTCCCTTGGCCACCTCCCCCAGCCCCCTGCCCGGCTTCCTTCACAGGGCCCTCGGGTATAGCCCTGGGGCCAGTCTCACCTCCACCAGGCCTCTCCCAGCTCATTCTCTACACCCCAAAGATAAGCAAGTGTTCCAAAAGCAAAGCCAATCAAGCCCAACCATCCACTGCACTCCCTTCAGTGGCTCCCTCTTATTTGGAAGATAAAACAACAAAATGCTCACCCAGATCCCGCAAGGTCTGCAGGGTATGTGGGGCAAGGTCTCTACTGACCTCTCTTCCTCTGCCCCATGTTGCACCGTGCTACCCTGCCCCTCTGTTTCACGGTCACCCCGTTAGCACTGGCAGCTGTTTTGTTGAAATTTCTTCTACTGCGATTACTATAAAATAATTATCTCAAAGTTGATTTCATGTGCCTTTTTTTTAAAAAGATCTTATTTTTAAGTAATCTCTATATCCACCATGGGGCTTGAACTTACAACCCTGAGATCAAGCATCACGTGCTCCACCACCTGAGCCTGCCAGGCATCCCTCATGTGCATTTCTTTGATGATTTAAAGAAGTACTAGACCGTGTTCTGGGAAAGAGGGAACAACACCTAGAGGGTCCCCTGCCCTATTTCCCAAAGCTTAGCTTAGTATCTGGTACTTAGTGGGTGTCCAATAATTGTTTGATAAAATAATGATTTAAAAAATGTTCTAAAAGCAACCAATACAGGTTCACCTAAAACAAGAAAAAACAGGGCGCCTGGGTGGCTCTGTCGGTTAAGCGACTGACTTCGGCTCAGGTCATGATCTCACAGTTCATGGGTTCGGGCTGACAGTTCAGAGCCTGAATCCTGCTTCGGATTCTGTGTCTCCCTCTCTCTCTGCTCCTCCCCCATTCGCATTCTATCTATCTCTCAAAAATAAATAAAAGTTGAAATAAAAAAAGAAAAAACAGACATGACCATAGACTACTGCTAGCAGGTCCCAATCCTGGTCAGGAACAACAGTTTTAGAATGTCCTTTATCAGGGGCGACTGGGTGGCTCAGTCTATTGAGTGTCCGACTTTGGCTCAGGTCATGATCTCACAGCTCATGAGTTCGAGCCCCGCTATCAGGCTCTGTGCTGACAGCTCAGAGTCTGAAGCCTACTTCAGATTCTGTCTCTCTCTCTCTCTGTCTCTCTCTCTCTCTGCCTCTCCCCAATCACACTCTTTCTTCTTCAAAAATAAACATAAAAAATTTTTTAAAAAAAGAATGCCCATTATCAACACCACTATGAACACCATTTTAAAATACTAACTGAACCAAATAAGAGAATAAAGAAAAATGGTTAAAAGCTGGAAAAGAAAGGTAAGATTACCATTATTTATAAATGATATAGGGATATGCCTACAAAGCCTAAGAGAATCAAATGAAGAATGATTATAAACAATAAATCAGTAAGAATGCTGGGTACAAAAGTAATATGCAGAAATAAATACATTGCCTGTATTCGAGGAGCCACCATTTAGAAATGGGAAGATCCCAGGGCACCCGGGTGGCTCAGTTGGTTAAGCGTTATGACTTCAGCTCAGGTCATGATCTCACAGTTGTGAGTTCGAGCCTTGCATCAGGCTCTGTGCCGACAGCTCATATCCTGGAGCCTGCTTCGGATTCTGTGCTTCCCTCCCTCTCTGCCCCTCCCCATCTCACGCACTGGGGCGCGCTCACTCTCTCTCTCTCTCAAAAATAAAAAATAAAATCATTCAAAAAAATTAAAAAAAAAAAAGAATGTAAAGATTCCAAGTATAACTAAACCAAAAAGGTTAATTACACAAACACAAGATTTTATGACTATACTTCACACATATAAACCTGAATATGTTTAAAATGGGTCAAAGATTTGCAATGACATGTATGGAGCTAGAGTAGAATGCTAAGCAAAATAAGTCAGTCAGAGAAAGACAAATATCATATAATCTCACTCACATGTGGAATTTAAGAAACAAATCAAACAAGCAAAGGGAACAAAGAGAGACCAAGCAAGAAACAGACTCTTAACTATAGAGAACAAACTGATGGTTACAGGAGGGGGGGGGGGGGATAAGGGGTGGGGATTAAAGAGTGCGCTTCTCATGATGAAAAAAAATTTAAAGGGTCGCCTGGGTGGCTCAGTTAGTTAAGTATCCGACTTTAGCTCAGGTCATGATCTTGCGGTCCATGGGTTCGAGCCCACGTCAGGCTCTGTGCTGACAGCTCGGAGCCTGGAGCCTGCTTGATTCTGGTTTCCCTCTCTCTCTGCCCTTCCCCTGCTCTCTCTCTTTCTCAAAAACAAATAAACGTTAAAAAATGTCTTTAAAAAAATTTTAAAAATCAGGAAAATGTGAAAAGAAATGCACTGTCCCATGGTAAAAACAATAATGACAAAAATAAAATGGGTAAAAAATTTAAATGGAAGAACTGAAATCATAAAAGTAGAAGAAAACATGAGATGATTTCTAGATAATCCTGAAATGGGGAAAACTATGACCCAAATCCGGAAGCCACAGAAGATGATTAAAGTTGACTATATAAAAATAAAACACTTCTGCCTGGAAAAGAAAACCATCATGAGTCAAGTCAGGACAAACTAACTGGGAAAGAGTATGGGAAGAGAAAGAGGAACAGAATTCACAGAAAAGAAATACAGATGATTTATATTTGAAAAGGTGCTCTATCTCATAATGAAGGATGGAAATTAAAACCACACCAGATAGGGGGCACCTGGCTGGCTCAGTTGGAAAAACGTGTGACTCTTCATCTTGGGGTCGTGAGTTCGAGCCCCATGTTGGATGTAGTGATGACTTAAGTAAATAAATAAACTGAAAAAAAACTTACACTGGATAGGCCATTTAAAAATAAACGTTCAAAATTTACTTTTGTAGGGGGGCCTGGGTGGCTCAGCCAGTTAAGTATCTGACTTTGGCTCAGGTCATGATCTCATGGTTCGTGGGTTCAAGCCTCCCGTCGGGCTCTGTGCTGACAGCTCGGAGCCTGGAGCCTGCTTCGGATTCTGTGTCTCCCTCTCTCTCTCTCTGCCCCTCCCCTGCTCACACTCTGTCTCTGTCTCTCTCTCAATAAATAAACATTTTTAAAAAATTTTTAAAAAACACGAAAACTTAAAAAAATAACATCTATTTTTGTATGTTTTTTTTTTTTCAACGTTTATTTTTATTTTTGGGACAGAGAGAGACAGAGCATGAATGGGGGAGGGGCAGAGAGAGAGGGAGACACAGAATCGGAAACAGGCTCCAGGCTCCGAGCCATCAACCCAGAGCCCGACGCGGGGCTCGAACTCACAGACCGCGAGATCGTGACCTGGCTGAAGTCGGACGCTTAACCGACTGCGCCACCCAGGCGCCCCTATTTTTGTATGTTTTTAAATCATTTTTATTTTACCACAAAGTACATTCATGATGCTGTTGCAGTCATCACCACTATTTCCAGAACCTTTTCATCATCCCAAACAGAAACTCTGGACTTTGCTAAACAACAATCGATAACTTCCCACCTGCCCTACAACTGCCAGTCTACTTTCTGCCTAGTCTAGGTGCCTCATATAAGTAGAGTCATATGTGTCCTTTTGTGTTTGGCCTATTTCACTTAGCATAATGCTTTAAAGGTTCATCTAAGTTGTAGAATGCATTGGAATTTCATTCCTTTTTATGGCTAGACACGTAAGTGCGTATGCATGTATGTACGTACATACGTAAGGCATATACATTCATCTGTTGATGGCCACCTGGGCTGCTTCCACCTGCTGGTTGTTTTGGATGTTGTGAAGAATGCTGCTAAGAAAACTGGTATGCAAGTATCTGTTTGATTCCCTGCTTTCAATTCCTTTGGATAAACACCCAGGAGTGGGGTTGCTGGACCATATGGTAGTTTTAGATTTACTTTCCTGAGGAAACTCCGTACTGTGTTCCACAGCAGCTGCGCCGTTTACATTCCCATCAGCAGTGCACCCAGTTTCCAGTTTCTCTACATCCTCACCAACACTTGATATTTTCATCTGTTCAAGTCTTTTGTCCCTTTGTGAATGGAGTTTTTCTGTGCTGTTGTAGGAGCTCTTTATACATTCTGGGTGTTAATCTCTTATCAGATATAGGATTTGCAAATACATTCGCCCATTCTGTGGGTTGTGTTTTCATTCTCTTGAACAATGTCTGTGGATGTGCTTAAGTTTCTAATCTTGATGAAGTCAAACTTTATGTTGAAATGATTTTAGATTTACAGAAAAGTTCAAAGATAATAGAATTCTCTTATACCATTCACCCAGCTTCCCCTAATGTTAGCAGGGGACAAATGTGATCATGCTGCATTTGTCAAAACTAAGAAGTTCACTAAATTACAAACTTAATTAGGATTTCACCTGTTTTTCCACTACTATCCACTTTCTGTTCCAAGATCGAATCCAGGATACCACACTGCTTTTAGTCATCATGCACCTTTAGTCTCCTCTGGCGCATGAAAGTTTCTTAGTCTTGCCTTGTTTTGTTTTTTTTTTTTTTTATGACCTAGAGAGGTTTGAAGAGCACTGGTCAGGTATTTTGTAGAATGTACCTCCACTTGGGTTTGTCTGTCGTGTTCTTGTGATTAGACTTGAGATTATGGAGGCTGTATTTTTTTGGGAGAATACAAGAGAGGTGATCTGCCCTACTGGTGGCACTGTATAAGGGGGCACATGGTATCAACATGGTTAATCACTGGTGATGCTGACCTTGATCATGTGGCTGTGGTGGGGTCTGCCAGGTTTCTTCACTGTAGTTTCTCTTTTTCCCTTTCTACACTCTGTTCTTTAGAACTGAGTCCCTAAGACTAGCTAGCCCACACTCAAGGGGTGGGGGGGGGGGATTAAGCTTTGCCTCCCAGAATGGGGAGTATCTACATATATTATTTGGAATTCTTCTACATGGAAGATTTGTGATAGAACGTTTCTAATGCAACATATATGCAGAAGTCCAAATGTTTGACAACACACTATTGGTAAGGCTGTATGGGAAACAGGCACTCTCCTATTGCTGGTAGGAGTGAAAATGGAACAGTCCCTACGGAGGAGAATTTGGCAATGGCTGGCAAAACGAAAAACCTACCCTCTAACCCCCAATTCTCCCGGAAATTTAATGTACCAATACACTTGCACACATACAAAAACATCATTCAATAGAGTTCTATTTATAACAGCAGATGACAAGAAACTTACAAGAGTCAGGAAAATTCTGTTAAAAAAAAAGACTAATGAGGGGGAGAGGAGCCATGCCAGATATTAAAACATATTATATACAAAGGTGACAAAATTGGAGCACAAATGGACGGATCAGTGAAGTGGAACAGAGTCCATACTATACAAAAACACACATGGAAATTCAGAGTAAGCCAAAGGTTGTATTTCAAATGAACTAGGGGAAAATGGATTAGTCAATAAATACCAGTTGCAACAACTGTCTGGCCCAGAGATCAGCAAACTACAGCCAGTAGACCCAATCCAGTCACCTAAATAAAGTTTTCTTCAACACGGTTATACCCGTTCACACACATACTGTCTGTGACTGTTTTCAGCCGAGTAGCTGTGACAGAGACCGTGTGGTCTGCAATGCCAACGATATTTACTATCAGGTCCTTCACAGAAATTTAAGAAAATAAAGTTTGTTCATCTACCTCACTTCTTATACCAAGTAAATTCTAGATGAATCAAAAATGTAAATCCCTGAATAGAACCCGTAAAAACATTAGAAAGAAAACAGAAGATAAAAATTAATCACCCCAAGAATGGGGAAGGCCTTTCTAAGCAAGACAAAACCCTGAAGTCATAAAAAAAAAAAAACAAAAAAAAACTGATAAATCTGGCTTTGTAAAAAGTTAAAAATATGTTTAAAAATACCATAAACAAATACACATGTCACAAAGCAAGCATGGTGAAATATTAACGGTAGAATCCAGTGGATGGGTATAGAGGTACTCACTATGAAATTCTTTCAACGTTGTTGTGTTTGAAATTTTGTAATAAAATACTAGAAAAAACACCATAAAGCTCAAAGATAATTAACAAATGGGGAAAATAAAACGTTTCCAGCTATCTGGTTGGTTTCCAGTTTTTCCCAATTTTTCGTTCATTTATTCATTCAACAAATATTAATGTAACATTTACTACGCATTGAGCACTGTTCCAGGTGCCAGGGATACTGCTGAGTAAAATGAAGTCCCTGTCCTGTGAGCTTGCTCGGAACCCACAATTTTTTTTTATGATAAATGCCTGGACAAGAAGTAGCTGGTGTGAGTGGTGTATGTTTAAGGTTTTTGGTATGAGCAATATGTCTTCATGTTTGCTCACCACAGTTATCCCTCAATAGTTGAACTCTAGTCATCAGAATTTAAGAACTGAACAGAGCTGAATAAATGTTCAGATGAAATCCTGAACTGTGACATTCAGCATCTAAGCCACATCAATTTGCATATCGAACTCTTGCTATCTAAACTCGGGAACAGAACGGATTTGGACAGTAAAAGATACTTTTCATTGGCCACAGAGCACTTTGACTACACATCTTCCAAAGACAGAGCCTGTTCACAATGCATTTCTACGAAGGTGGACTGAACCATGTGAGAACCTCCACAAAATGAATATATTTCTGAAAAACATAAACTGCCAAAATTGGCAAAAGAAGTAGACAAAACCATCATCAAAAACTCAGGCCCTTTTAAAGCTGAGTTTTACCGAGCATTCAAGGGACAGAGAATTCTTGTACATGTTCCTCCAATAAAGAGAGAAATGGCAAAAGCTGCCCAAATCATGCCATAAGGCTATGTTGGCTCAATGTCAGATGAATACTAGAGAAGGAAATCATAAGACCACTTTACTGAGGGACACAGATGCAAATATCTTAAATGATACAGCATATAATCAAATATAACTTTTATTTTAAAAATATTTTTTTAATGTTTATTTTTGGGAGAGAGACAAAGTGCAGGTGGGGGAGGGGCAAGAGAGAGAGAGAGAGAGAGAGAGGGAGGGAGGGAGAGAGGGAGAGAGAGACAGAGACACACACACACACACACACACACACACACACAGAATCTGAAGCAGGCTCCAGGCTCCGAGCTGTCAGCACAGAGCTGGATGCGGGGCTCAAACTCACAAACCGTGAGATCATGACCTGAGCCAAAGTCAGATGTTTGACCGACTGAGCTACCCAGGCACCCCAAGTAGAAATGTTTTAAAAACACAGATATGAGGGGGCACCTGGATGGCTCAGTTGGTTAAGTGTATGACTCTTGATTTTGGTTCAGGTCATAATTTCGCAGCTTGTGCGTTCCAGCCCGCATCAGGCTCTGTGCTAACAGTGTAGAGCCTGCTTGGTATCCTCTCTCTTCCCTTCTCTCTCCCCCACTGCCCACTCTCTCTTTCTCTCTCTCAAAAATAAACTTTTAATAAAATGAAAAATAAAAACACAAATATTAGAAAATAATTTTCCTGCCAAAATTTCATGAATAAGCCTCAGAAAAACTCAAATTCAGAAACATCTACAAAGCAAATGATCTGTACTCTTAAAACATATCAAGGTCACAAAAGAAAAAGAAAGACCAAGTACCGAGGAACAGTTCCAGATTAAAGGGAACCACAAATACAAAGGAGCTCCATGCAGTGCACGATCTTGGATTAGATCCTAGTCTAGGGAACAAATGCAATAAAGGACAAGGGATGACATCTGAATATGGACTTTTGTCCTTGGTTTGTTCCAAGGTTTGGGCACCAAAATAAAAATACGAATGTGGACTTTTACAGGAAAGTATTATAACAATGTTCAATTTCCTGATATTCGTAAGTGTACTGTGGTTATGGAAGAGAGAGTCCTTGTTCTTTTTGTTTTTTTTTTTAAGATTTTTTAAAATGTTCAGATATTATTTTTGAGAGAGAGCGAGCATGAGTGGGGTAGGGGCAGAGAGAGAGGGGGACAGAGGGGCTCGAACTCACGAACCGTGAGATCACGACTTGAGCCAAAGTCCGACGCTTAACCGACTAAGCCACCCAGGTACCACGAGAAAGTCCTTGTTCTTAGAACATACGTGTAGTACATAAAGGCCATGTCTACCACTAACTCGTATGATTCAAAAAGAAAATGTAGTCTATATATAGATAAATGGATATATATTTGTATTGAAGTGAGGGGAGAAAGGAATGGGAGAAAGAGATGGTGAGGCATGTAGGTAGGTAAAACGAGTGTGGCAAAATGTTTACAGTTAGTGGTTCTGGGTAGATGATATAAAGGAGTTTACTGTACTTGCAACTTTTCTGAAAATTGGAAATTTTTTCAAAATAAGAAGTTAGAAACATACACACCATGATTGAGGAGGGTATACCTCAACAATGGCAAGGATATAATTTATTTTTTTAATTTATTTTTATTTTTAAATGTTTATTTATTTATTTTTTGAGAGCGAGCAAGCAAGATAGGGAGGGGCAGAGAGAGAGAGGGAGAGAGAAATCCCAAGCAGGCTCTGTGCTGTCAGCGAGGAGCCTGACACGGGGCTTGAACTCACTCACAAACCATGAGATCATGACCTGAGCTGAAACCAAGAGTAAGACGTTCAACCAACTGAGTCACCAAGGTACCCCGGCAAGGATGTAATTTAATGTGATTTATGAAACTGACGGGCAGATGGAAAAAAAAGGATGTAATTATGAAGTTGAATTCTCATTTCCAATCAATCTTGGCAAGCGAAGATTAGAGAATTTTCTTGCTTTATTAAAGGCTATATTTTATTTATTTATTTATTTTAAAAAAATTTTTTTTTCAACGTTTATTCCTTTTTGGGACAGAGAGAGACAGAGCATGAACGGGGGAGGGGCAGAGAGAGAGGGAGACACAGAATCGGAAACAGGCTCCAGGCTCTGAGCCATCAGCCCAGAGCCTGATGCGGGGCTCGAACTCACGGACCGCGAGATCGTGACCTGGCTGAAGTCGGATGCTTAACCGACTGCGCCACCCAGGCGCCCCTAAAGGCTATATTTTAAAAGCCTACAGCACACATCCGATTTGATGCCTAAGCAGAAAGGGCTGCTTATTGGGCCAGGAATGAATGCCTATCTGCAGATGCCCTTTATGAGAAAAAAAATAAACTGCATTGTTTAAGCCATTATTCTTTGGATTTTCTGTCACAATCTGCCAAAATGAATCTTAATTTGTGCACCTAGCATCACTGACACTATTTAATGTGGTACTTAACTAAAGTCCTAGACAACATTGTAAGTGAAGAAAAAGAAGTTAAGTGACAGAGTTGATTTGTATACAGCACGACCAACTGCTTACTTAGAAAGACCATCAGAATCGACAATGAGTAATTAGAAATAACAAGAGAATACAGGGATAAGAGAACTTACAAAAAATCAACAGCTTTCCTCTACCCCAGCAAACACCAGCTTGGAAAATATAAAAGAAAGTAAGATGTCCATGAAGACTACTGAAGCACGTAGAAATTATGCAAGACTTGTGTTTTCATTTATTCAAATTTGTATGTCCTTTAAACAAATTTTAAAGTATTCTCCATTCATGGGGTGCCTGTGTGGCTCAGTCAGTTAAACATCTGACTTCGGCTCAGGTCATGAGCTCACGGTTCATGGGTTTGAGCACCCATTGGGCCCTGTGCTGACAGGTCAGAGCCTGGAGCCTGCTTCGGATCCTGTGTCTCAGTCTCTCTCTGCCCCAACCCCACTTGCACTCTATCTCAAAAATAAACATTAAAAAAATTCAAAATAAATAAACATTAAAACAAAATTCTCCACACAGGGCTTGGATGAGATTACCACTTAACAAAGATGACAGTTCTCCCCAAATCAATATATAAATGCAATGCAATCTCAATCAAAAAAATTTTTTAAATTTTTTTATATCTATTTTTTGGGGGGAGAGAGCAAGCTGGGGAGGGGCAGAGAGAGAGGGAAAGAGAAATCCCAAGCAGGCTTTGCACTGTCCGCACTGAGCCCGATGCGGGGCTCGAACTCATGAACCGTGAGATTATGACCTGAGCTGAAAACCAAGAGTCAAACGCTTAACCAACTGAGCCATCCAGGCACTCCTCAATCAAAATTCTTGATGTTTTTGAGGGACTTTAATATCTTTTTTATATAGTTTCCACAAATGGCTAAAATCAACTTTGATAAATAAGGGAGCAAAGTGGGAGCTAAGTAAGAGATTCTATAAAGCTGTAATGATAAAAACAGTAAGGTTCTGGCATGAGAATAAGCAAATAGACCAATGAAACAAATCAGATCACATAAGACAGATCCATGTATATGAGGGAACTTGAAATGAGACGAGGTACTCCAAATCAATAAAGAAAAAAATGGACTATTTAAAAGGCGGTACTGGGAAAACTGCCCACTATATGGAGGAACACAAAACCAGAACATACCTTATATCATATTCAGAAATGTACTCTACATGGTGTTAAAGACCTGAATGTGAAAGGGGAAACTAGAGAGTGCAATCTTTGTGATCCAGAGGTAGGAACAGAGAAGATTCTGAAAGCACAGATTGTAAGACAAAAAAAAAAAAAAAAAAAAGATGAATTTTACAGGTATCCATGCTTTTTTTTTTTATTTAAAAATTTTTAATGTGTATTTTTGAGAGAAAGAGTGCGAGCAGGGGAAGGGCAGAGAGAGAGGGAGAGACAGAATCTGAAGCAGGCTCCAGGCTCCGAGCTGTCAGCACAGTGTCCAACGCGGGGCTTGAATCCACGAACCTAACCATTAGATCATGATCTGAGCGGAAGTTGGCCGTTTAACCGACTGAGCCACCCAGGCACCCCCAGGTATCCATGCTTGAGGGAATCATTAAGTAAAAGGCAACAGGCACACCCAAAGGTGTCCCTGGGACCAATTAGAAGAAAAGCACTAATATACACATGGCAGTAGAGGCAGATCTTAAAAATGCAGTCAGTGCCGAGTAATACAAAGTTCAGGAAACAAAATGAAAACCGTAGCTCTCTGCCATTTGTGTAAATGAAAACACAGACACTGTGCTACCTATTTTAGAAGGATACGTTTCGAAAAGGACAGAGCAGCTGCCTACAGCTATGGGAATTGGAAATAAAAAGGAAAAACCAAATATGGCAAGAGAAGGCTCTGTACTGACCTACGATAGGAACCTACCGAAAAGGTATGATTCACTCAAACCTCTGCAGTTGAGGTCCTTTGAAAGCCAGAAGACAGACAATGGCTTTAACTGGTTATAAAGTCTGAAGCAAGTATGTCACCTACTCAAACTCAGAAACTGCCAGAAGAGCATTTCAGTGAATACAACCCCAAACTGAATGCTTTCAAAAGACATTTTTTAAGCAGACTGAATAGCACTAGATGATGACCACATCACAAATTTGGGCTTACTTTTCAGAAAACATTTTTAAAGGGGATAGTGGAAGAAGAAACCTTTTGTAAGGCATTTAAAAAAATTATCCTCCATGACTTTTTATAAATCTACTTTTTTTTTTTTTAATCTACTGACTCTTAATAGAGACTTTCTTGGGAGCATTAGGTCTACTTTCCTATGCAATCTTAAAATGTCAAGAATAAGTCATCTGCATTAGAATCAACTGGAGTGATCCACCAGGATGGTGAGGGCATTTTACAAAGTGCCTCGTTTCCTGTTCTACTAGAGTTTAAAAATAACCATACGAAGAAAATAAATAAAATAAAAATAACCATACTAGAGTGTTCCATTCCAAGACAAGTATCACACAAGCTTTAGCCCACCCTGTCCCTGAATTTCCTGCTATCTGACCTGGCTTGCCCTATACTTATCCGGCACAAAATTCCTGACTCTGAGGGCATCACTCCAGTTCATTCCTCCAACCCAAAGCTGCAGCCCACGCCTCTCCCCTGAGAATCCACAGGCCCTTACAAGCCACCACCACCCATCTGCCACCCACCTCTGCTTCTCCTCCTGCAGTGGCTGTCCACATCTTGGTGAATGGCACCATATACCTCAGTTACCCAAAATGGAAACCTGAGCATCAGCCTCCATTCCTCCCTTTCTCTTGATCCCTTTCCAACTTCACAACCAACTGTGGCACGTATACAGCTGTTTTTTTTTTTAATTTTTTTAACGTTTATTTATTTTTGAGACAGAGAGAGACAGAGCATGAATGGGGGAGGGGCAGAGAGAGAGGGAGACACAGAATCGGAAGCAGGCTCCAGGCTCTGAGCCATCAGCCCAGAGCCTGACGCGGGGCTCGAACTCCCGGACCGCGAGATCGTGACCTGGCTGAAGTCGGACGCTCAACCGACTGCGCCACCCAGGCGCCCCTATAGAGCTGTTTTTTAATCACTTGTAAACTGTGTGGTCTCCCTTGTGAGACCCTGAGTAAGAAGGCTGCAGTCTTATCTGTCTCATTCACCACTGCATTCCCAGAGCCTAGCACAGGTCCTGGCTCACGACAGGTGCCAAGTAAATGTTCGCTGAAAAGAAACCAATCATCTGCTGTACTGTTTCCTCTGCTCGGAAGCCCCCTCCTGGCACCTTCCTGGATCAATTCTTTATATGGGGATAAGCCTAGGATGCTTGGTAGGGGTGGGAGTGGGTAACTCACCGTCTTTCATACTCCATGTCCTGATAGGGCCTGCGGGGGCTGCTGGGGCCCCTCCTCAGCCGCTGGCTCCGTTTCACTTCCCAGCCACCCCCGCTGCTGCCACCATGATCTGCCAGCCTGGGTGATGCCTCCTGCAGGGACTCTGGAGAGAGTAGAAGGAAGAAAGGGGTCAAGGCAGTTGGGGCCTCCTTGAAAAACCCTTGCTCGCGCGGCTCTCTGCTGTCCCTTAGCCCAGGGACATTATTTCCCAACTTCCTAGTGTTCCTATGGACCAGGGTGGGAAGGCAGCCCCTACCTGGCCTGCTCCTTCCTCTCCCCACAAACGTGAGGCTAGAACCCACTACCCTAGAAATAGCAAGGCCAGGGGCACCCAGCTGGTTCAGTCAGTAGAACATGCAACTCTGGATCTCAGGGTTGTGAGTTCAAGCCCCATGTTGGGTGTAGAGCTTACTTAAATAAAATAAAATAAAACAGAAAAAGCAAGGCCCTCAGCAGAGAGGAAGCATCCTGCAGAGAGACTTGGTGGTGCCACCTATTCTGTGATCAGGGCTTTGCCATCTGAGACTGGTAGATGAGACCGAGCCTGGAGCTACGTGCCCAGGGGGCTCTCAGTGCTGGATGACCTGTCTGAGGTCAGGCATGTTAGGCTGGGAGGCAAGACCTCACAATGGGAGTCCTAGGCACCCACCAGGCTCCTTCCATGCCCCCCCCACTCCCCGCTCAGTGCCATTGCATCCTCCCAACAAGATGTTGGCTGTCCCCTACAAGACAGCAGGAGATCATGAAAGGCCCAGAGGGTAAAGGGGCTAACTTGGCAGTGAGACAAATGCCGCCTCCCCGGGCTCCTGGCCAACGCAGCTTTGGCCCTTACTCGGCAACTGGCTCAGCCTCGAGCCCTGTCTCCTATGTGCAGCCAGGTCCCAAGGTGGTTCTCTCCCTAGGGCTCTGGGCCCAACTTATTCAGAGGCGAAAGGAGTCCTTTTGAGGCTGTTTCCAACCACTGTGCTGTTCTGCTGGGATGGAAGGGCAGTCGCCTCACCCAACCCCCAAGCCTGCCATGAGAACTAAGTCCTGTGAGCCACGTGACCTGGCCAGGGGTCACCAAGAAGTATCCCAGAATCTTCAGGCCCCACCCTCTGAGCAGGAATCAGGCAAAGCCAGGCGGTAACAACACTTGCCCAACACTACGTTGCCACCACACCTTTCCTCCATGTATACACACAACCAATTTTCCCTTCCTCCTCAAGCCACAGGGAACCAGAGTTACCTGCTCCCAGATGGATAAGAGTTACGATCACAACCAGGGGTCCCAGTGGATGCGAGCCCGATAGAAAACCCTCAGTAGACTCTGGCAAGGAGGTCAGAGTCACACACCGGTATCCACGACAGATAGCGACCAAAGTCACAGACAGCAGCCCCAACTAACTAAGGGCCAAAAATCACAAGGCAGGAACCCACAACGAATACCAGCCATAATCACACACTGAGGCCCTCTTTCAAAGATGAGCGTCAGAGTCACAGACCTGAACCCCTTCTAAAAGAAGTGGCTATAAGTCATGCACACATTCCTTGCACTCCCTCCCCACCTAGCAAGTGGGTTAGGGCCAGTCGCAAGACGACTCCCTATGGATAAGGACCCCTCCCCGTGGATAAAGACCTGAGTTACAGCACGTACTCCAAGGATAAAGACCAGAGTCACACGGACGTCTGCCCTCCCCCCCCCCCCAAGAATAAGGACCAGAGCCACAGAATACTCCCCCATAGACCGGTAAGTACCCAAGTCACACAGAGCAGACAGCACACCCTCTCCCGTATGCATAAAAACATGGGCCTCCCCACGGATAAAGTTCGGTGTCGCAAACAGCCACAGAAGCCCACTCAAATCAGTCCCTCCCTTCCCCCAACCCGCGTGCACCCATCCTGTGCCCCAATCGCGCACGCGCCTCCGTTCCCAAAACGGGGGGGGGGGGAAGAGACACCCCCTCCCGAGTTCAGGCCATGCACGCATCTCTCGGTCCCGCGCGTGGCCCAGGCCCACGTCCCGCAGTCCGCCCACACGCCTCCTCTCCGCACCCGCCCGCCCCCGGCCCCTTACCTCCGCCCCCACGACCAGCGGCGACGCTCACCTTCTCGGCCCGGGCTGTCAAGGGAGGGCTCCCGGACATCACCTCTGCGCGCCGCCACCTCCTCCAACTCTCCCAGCTCAGCCGGGGCCGGCCCGCACCAGCGTTAAGTCTGAGGCTGGAAGCAAGAGGGCAGAAGAGCGGGGAGGGGAGAAGCGCCAAGCGCGCTACCCTCCCCAGGAAACCCACTGCCGCCTACTCCCAGCCGGCCGCAGTCACCAGCACAAAATGGCGACGACGAGAAGGGAGCCGGCGCTTCGACCACCATCCACCTACTAAGGGAGCGCGCTCTGGTCGGTCTCGTCTATTGGTCGCCAGCTGCCGAAGGCCAGCCCTGGTCGGCTCTGATTGGCAAGCATATGCCACCTCCCCACTCTCCGTGCGAACGCTCGCAAGTTGCAAAAAGGAGTAGCTATTGGCCAATCCAGCGAGGCCCGCTCTTTGGAAGCTTGGCTTCCTCCAAATCATGAAAGACAAGCGGAAGCTCCGTCCCTACCCAAAAGACCGAGGAAATCTCCAGGCCATTGACTGGGACCCGCATCCATCCAAATGTCAACGCTTCCTTATCAAGGAAATGGGCAGACCTCTCAGCCGTAAATTCCTTAGCCTGACCGAGAGGTTAAAAAAATGGTCGCTTCCCTGAGGCTAGGACAGATGGAGGGAAAGAGGGCTGGCTACTCAGCACCTGGCCACATTTGAAAACAAAATCCGGACTTGGGACTTATTTAGTGCGGTGGGGGCGGAGCGATAATTGTCGCGCTCGGGCCAACTGCAGCTGCGCAGAGTCGCATTTCCGTCCCCGCCCCTGAGAGTCTGTAGAACAATCTGCCATGGCGGCCGGGCTGTTAGGTTTGTGCGCTCGCCGCCTTTCGGCAGTAGCGGCGACGCGAGGGCTCCCGGCCGCCCGTGTTCGCTGGGAATCCAGCTCGTCCAGGGCTGTGATCGCCCCGTCGGCTGTGGCAGGAAAGCGGGCGCCGGCACCGACTGTACGCTGGCAGGAGGACCCAGAGCCGGAGGACGAAAACCTCTATGAGAAGGTGAGAGGGAGGGGGCAACGGGACGCCAGAAGGGTCAATCGGGGGCCGGCGGACGGGGCGCCTTAGAGGACGTTTTTAGGCGGCTGAGAAGTGCGCTGCTGGCGAAGGCCTCAAAGACTTGGGAACTTTGCCTAGATTGATTTTCTTCTTTAGCCCCTGGTAATCTTCGGTTCAGGGCCAGAGGCGAGATTGGCCTCGTTTTGCAGACAAATAATCAAACCTGAAGTGGGAAGTGCTCAAAACACGTTAGAAGCAATATAGTATAACGGTAATAATACTGAACACTGATACGGGGTTTGCTCAGTGCAAGTGCTTTAAACACTTTACGTACCTTATCTCATGTAATCCTCAAAACAGCCCTGTTTGGAAGTAGGGGCTATTTAGCATACCCATTCTACAGATGAGGAAACTGAAACCTGATAATATTAAGCGACTCGCCCAAACTCGCATGGCTGAATACGTGGCGGAACCGGGTCTGCTGTGCTGTGTGGATAGCAGAGACTCAAAAATCAGAATGCCACGGTTGGAATACAGGCGCTGACGGTTATTCATCTTTGTGACCTTGGACAAGCAGCTTAACCCCTTGGTGCCTCTTTGTAAAGTGGGGAAAGTATTAAGACACCTTTTAGAAAATAAAATACTACATCTGCCTCATGTAATTAAATGTCACAATGCTCAGTACAGCACCTGGCCCTTAGTATTCAGCATTAGAAGATGTTAATTATTATTGTTACTTTTCACCTTGCTGGGATATTGTGAAGTTTGTGTATGGTACACTTCATCAGTACTAACCTCTGGCTTGGATATATAGGATATATAGATGCATATTCATTTATTCATTCATTTTGTAGATAAGTATGGAGGGCCTGCTGTATGCCAGGTGCAGTTCAGGGCCCTAGTGTGTTCAGCAGTGTGGAAATTGGATAAAGCCCGTGTTCTCATAGAGCTTATATGATAATGGAGAGCACAAAATAAACGTGTAAAATATTTGGAAACGGTCGTAGTGAGTACGTAATGATAAAAAATAATGTGATAGGATCTGGGGAGATGCTACCTTGGTAAATTAATAACTGCTAGAAAGAGAGTTAAGCAAGATAAGTAGATGGAGAGTGATTTGGGGGTAGGGCAAAATTTTAGCAGGTGAAGCCATAGGAAATTGGCACTATTCAAGCATTTTTAACCTATAAAAGTGGCAATTTCCTGTAGTGTGAGACTGGTAATGGATAAGGCAATTAGGGAATGCCTCTTAAGGGAAGTAATTATGAAGCCAAAACTTTGAACAAGGAGACAGATCTAGCCGCGACAAGATATGGGGGGAAGGCTTTCCAGGCAGAGGGGATAGTAAGTGCAAAGGCCCTGTGGTAGCAAGGAGTTTGACAAGTCCTAAGACTAGAAAGAGGAATTAAAGAAAGGAGGAGAGATTGGTCTGAGGTGAAGCTGGAGACCAACTTATGCAGGGCCAGCATAAGGCTTTGTGGAGCCACAGGAAGCTCTCATTGACCTCTTCTTCTTCTTGCCACAGAACCCAGACTCCCACGGTTATGACAGAGACCCTGTTACGGACGTCTGGAACATGCGGGTCGTCTTTTTCTTTGGCTTCTCCGTTGTCTTGGTCCTCGGCAGCACCTTTATAGCTTATCTACCTGATTACAGGTGCATGGGGGTGTCCAAGAGAGTGGGATGGGTGGGAGCAGATGCAGGGGTGGAGGTTGAAGGGGACTGTGCCAGGAATCCTGTTCCTTGTGCCAGTGGGGAATAGGCGAGGACTAAGATGGGGATTGGTGTCCAGTGTGGCTCCCTCATGTCTACCCCCTTGCTGCTGCCTCCAGAATGCAGGAGTGGGCCCGCCGGGAAGCTGAGAGGCTTGTTAAGTACCGAGAGGCCAATGGCCTCCCCATCATGGAATCCAACTGCTTTGACCCCAGCAAGATCCAGCTTCCGGAGGATGAGGACTGACCAGTTGCCAAGTGGGGCTTAAGAAGCATCATCTTCTCACCGCCTGCCTGTCATTCTGCCCTTTCTTCAGAGCACCTAATTAAAGGGACTGAAAGTCTGACTGGCTGGTGTTGGTTTTGTTGCAAGGAGGGGATGTGAGAATGGGGGTTTCAGGTCTTCACAGGCCACTGCAGCCTGTTTTGGAGTATTCTGGGTAACACCCACCCTAAAACTTTGTGGCTTAACGCAATTTAGTATTGTCTTTCATGGTCCTGTGGTTGACTGGGCTTAGGCAGGTGGCTCTTCTTGGGACCTCAGGAGGTTGCAGTCAGATGCTGGCTGGGGCTGGAGGCATCTGAGGGCTCAGCTGGGATAGACGTCCAAGATGGCTTCTTCATTCACGTGTCTGGCTCTTTGATCTTCCACGGGGCTTCTCTCTCCAGCAGGATAGCCTGGGCTGCTTCTATGGTGCCTCAGGGCTCCTCTGGATGGGGGTGTAGCCTATAGGAAAAAATTGATGGCAACCATCTTTAGAGAAAAGCTACCACCCTGGGACCCCCTGTGTTAGAAGAAGGGTCAGGACCACCAGGGATCAAGGGTGGTGTGTCAGAGCAGGGCTTTTCTATTGCTGAGGATGAGTGTTTGTCTCCCTTGCTACCTTCTCTGTTTCTCTTTGAGCTTTGGGATTTCCACCTGTCTTCTGTCTTGGTGAGTCTGGAGGCCTCTCTCTTCCCTTCTGTCCCTGTCTGGGTGGTCTCTAACTCCAGATGCACATCTCATCTCTGTGTATGCATTTGTGTCTTTGTCTGCCTGCTCCCCTCCTCTCTCCTTTCTCTCTCTCTCTCTCTCTCTCTCTCTCTCTCTCGCGCGCGCGCGCGCACAGGAAGTCTGCCCCTGCACATTCCTTCTCTGGAAATATGCTGTCTCCTTCCACTAGGGTCTCATACTTTCAGGCTTTCCATGTCCTTAGGGGTCTAGAAGATGGAGTGGGAGACTTGCCCTGGCTGTCTGTTTCTTTCCAGGGAGTCTCTCCTAAATCCCTGTCAAGTGTGGACATTTGGGCTCCCCTTCATGCCCCTGGCATCTCTGCCCTCTCTCCGATGGCCTCATTCCATGGCTCATGCTTTGGAACTCCCAGATTACATGCTCATTGCTACCATCTCTGCGCATGTGCCTGCTTGGGACTTCAGAGAATGCAGGAGCCCCCAGTCCCTGGCTACCAGAAGAAAATCTGGCTTTGATGGACCCACCACTAGAGGTGATGTCTCTATCCCTAGCTACTGAGTCTCAGGAGGAGCCTTAGTCCACTGGCATGTGGCTAAGGTGGGAGCAATGTCCATATGAACCTTCCCGGAAGTGAGCAATTTCACTCTCTGAGTGCTTTGTTGTGGGACCAGTCTCCCAACCTAAGGATAGGCCCCCCAAAGTAGAGAATCCTAACGTGTCAAGGGAGTACCCTCCACCTTCCCAGCCTGCAGTTACTGGGACCGCGGAAGGGCAAGGGCTGTGTTATCCTAGCCACGAAGTACCTGAGTATATTGGAGTGATACTCCCTATAATAAATGCCAGCCTGTTGTGCCATACCCTGCCCTTGGCCCAGAGAACATATCCCCCCCAACTGACCCCATCCAGGATGGAAGTCCCACAAGGGCAGGTGTTCAGGCATGTCAGTTCACTTAGAGCAGGGATGGGTACGGTATGTGTTTCGGAGATGTGGTATTGTTACCTCTGGTGTAAGTGCCCTGCCCCACCATCAGCCCCTTCAGGCTTACAGCCACGGTGGATGAGCAGATGAGCACTTCCAGTCTTCCCAGTCCTGCCTCCTCATCAAGCTCCCAGGCTCTCTAGAAACCTCTATTCTGGTCAAACAAGGGGCTGCACTTAGACTAAATCCTAAAACCCATGCCCTTGTTCCCTTTCTGATGGCAACAATACCACCTTCCCCCTCCCTCGTTGGGGCCCAGCCACCCTGGCCACCTCAAAACTTTTTTTTAAGCTTATTTATCTTGAGACAGAGAACATGAGCAGGGAGGGGCGGAAAAAGAGGGAGAGAGAGAAAATCCCAAGCAGGCTCCATGCTGTCAGTGTGGAGCCTGATGTGGGGCTCGAACTCACAAACCATGAGACAATGACCTGAGCCAAAACCGAGTCAGCTGCTTACCCAACTGAGCCACCCAGGCACCCCTCAAAACTTGTTTTTTTTTTTTTAATTTTTTAATGTTTATTTTTGAGACAGAGAGAGACAGAGCATGAGCAGGGGAGGGGCAGAGAGAGAGGGAGACACAGAATCTGAAGCAGGCTCCAGACCCTGAGCTGTCAGCACAGAGCCCGATGCAGGGCTCGAACTCACAGACTGCGAGATCATGACCTGAGCTGAAGTTGGATGCTTAACCGACTAAGCCACCCAGGCGCCCCTGTTTTTTAAGTTAATTTCTATTGTTTTTGAGAGAGAGAGAGAGAGAGAGCCAGCTGGAAAGGGGCAAAGAGAGAGAGGGAGAGAGAGAATCCCAAGTGGGTTCCGCACTGTCAGTGAAGAGCCCGCCATGGGGCTTGAACTCACGAACCGGGAGATCATGACCTGAGCCAAAATCAAGACTCAGGTGCTTAACTGAGCCACCCAGGCACCCCAAAACTTGTGTTTTATCCACTCAATTAAAATGCACATACAGCCTTCAAAGCTCACTTTTTTATTTATTTATTTTGAGAGAGGGGGGAAAGGGTGAGTGGGGGAAGGGCAGAGAGAGAGGGAAAGAGAATCCCAAGCAGGCTCCACACTGTCCGCCAGGAGCCTGATGTGGGGCTCGAACTCACGAACCGTGAGATCCTGACCGGAGCTGAAACCAAGAGTCGGAGGCTTAACTGACTAAGCCACCCAGGTGCCCCAAAGCTCATTTACTTTTTACAAACTGGACACTCCGATGTAACCAGCACCCAGGTCAAGAAAGAGAACATGAACACGAGATACTCCCTTCAGGTCCACCCCCCAACCCCACCCCTCTCCAAGGGTAACCATTCTCCTGACCTCTAACAACCTAAGTTAGTTTTATCTGGCTTGGGACATCCATATAAGTGCCATCATACACTTTTATGTCCAGCTTCTTTCATTCAGCATGATGTTTGTGAGATGCAGCCGCACCGGTATGTAATCAGAAGTTTCACCATTTTCGTCGCTGTAATCTTTTCTATTGTATGAACAGCCCACACTTCATCCATTCCAGTGTTGATGGGTACATTTGGGTAGTTTTCTATGTGGGCCTATTAAGAATAATTCTGTGGCCGTCCTTGCATACATCTTGTTATTGTCGTATACATCTTTTGATGGATAGATGCACTCATTTCTCTTGGGCATATACCTAGGAACGGAATTGCTAAGTCATGGGGTAAACATGTGACCAGCTTTTGTAAATCACGGCAGTTTTCCAATCTCCACTTCGCCCAGCAGTGAAGGCCACGTCGTCGCCACTGCCCAGCGCTCTCCATCATTTTCCCTGGGCCCTCAGGTGGGACATCTCTAAACTGTGTGTTCTCCACCAGCCTCCAGAACTCCGCAGTGGGAATGCGCTCATTACCCACAAAGCCACGTTGCTTACTAACAGTCTCCGTTGGCTGCCTTCTCTCCTTTGCCCTGCCAGGTTAGCGAAGCCCGTCTCAGACAATTCTGGACTGCAGAAGGGGCCTTGCTTACAGTTTTTGTCATGGATTACCTAGGAAATAAAAACAAAACATCTTACCAGATTCACAACCGTCACTGATAGCCATAAGCACCCCAGAGTAAACTGATGACAGTCAGAACTCTGAACTTTGAAATGTGTTGAGGGAAGGGGCACCTGGGTGGCTCAGTCAGTTGAGCATCTGACTTCAACTTGGGTCATGATCTCATGGTTTGTGAGTTTGAGCCCTGCATCAGGCTCGCTGCTGTCAGCGTGGAGCCCACTTGGGGTCCTCTCTCCTGCTCTCTCTCTGCCCGTCCCCAACTCGTGCTCTCCATCAAAAATAAACAAACGTAAAAAAATAAAACATGTTGAGGGAAAACTAATCGGTGGAAGGATCCAATGTTCTCAACAAAATGTGAACCTGCGAATTTTGACCCTGAAATATTAGACTTGGTGAAAACTGGCCACAAACGAAGCACAGAATGACAGGAGCTACTCATTCAACAAATATTTACTGAGTGCCTCCTGGGTTCCAGACACTGTTATAAGCAGTGGGGACACAGCAGGGAACATAAGATTCAAAATTCCCTGCCATCCTAGAGCTTCTGTTCCAGCAGAGGGAGACAGACAATAAACAAGGCAACCAGTTATGTTTATTTGTATGTTGTGAGATGGTAAGTATACGTTAAATTTAAGGGGGGGACCGGGGGGCACCAGGCTAGCTCAGTTTGTGGGGCAACTGACTCGATCTCTGGGTCGTGAGTTCAAGCCCCACATTGGGTACAAAGATTACTAATAAATAAATAAATAAATTCAAGGGGGATCAGGAGTGTAAGGTGACAGAAGTTTGTATTTAAATAGAATAGTCAGCTTAGACCTTATTGAAAAATGATTTTTAAAAAAGATGATTTTTTTTAAGGAAAAAAAATGTCAAGGAAACAATAGATGAACTTCACAGATGTGACAGCATTTCTGGTGGAGGGAACAATCAGCACGGTCCCTGAAGCAAGAATGTGCCTGAGCTGTTCAAGGAGCAGCCCGAGACCAAGGAAGATATCTGGGGCAAAGCTATTATTGCCGAAACATGACACAGATAAGAAAATGGATGCATAGATCGAATCATCATTGTAAAAGTTAACCCGAAAATGATTCATCCCACTGAAAACAATTTCAGAAAAATTAAAATAGCCCAAAATTGGCTTTGGGTGAAGTGCACCGCTGTATGACATTGAACAAGGAATTAAATTGGCTCGTAATTCACTCTAGGGCAAATTTTCTCAATAGAAATTCATCGGAGTGGTATAATTGCAAGTTTAAATGGCTCTGTAAGCAGAGCCAAGTCAGTTGTGTATGAGTCAGAGGAGTGAATCCAGGGCCAACCAGGATCCAGGCAAGGCAGCTTGGAATTCACCGTCATTGGAAGGGTTCAATCACTCATTCCCTCACGTATTCATTCATTCATCTATCCCACCAATATTTACCAAGTGCCTACTGTGTGACAGGGGCTACAGCAGTGAATAAAACAGGCACACATCTCTGCCCTCTAGGGGCTGACTTCTATAGGAGACATAAGAAATGTAAAGAACAGGGGTGCCTGGGTGGCTCAGTCAGTTAAGCGTCCGACTTTGGCTCAGGTCATGATCTCCCAGCTCGTGGGTTCGAGCCCTGCGTCGGGTTCTGCGCTAATAGCTCAAAGCCTGGAGCCTGCTTCAGATTCTGTGTGTGTGTCTCTCTCTGCCCCTCCCCTGCTCACATTCTGTCTCTCTCTCTCAAAAATAAATGTTAAAAATAATAATAAATAAATGTAAATAACAAATTTGAGTAGTGTTAATTGCTAGATCAATAAGTAAAATGTATAATATAGTGATAAATGTGAAGGAGAAAAATGAAGCAAGAAAGGGTAGAGGGTGTGTGTGTGTGTCAATTTTAGCTGGAGTGGCCAGGAAAAAGGCCTCACTGAGATAGCATTTGAGAAAGACCTAAAGGAAGTATCTAACTGAAGAGAGAACTTTGAAACAAGAGCCACGATTGCTAGTCATAGTGGTTAAGGGCACGGATTCTTGAGCCAGACTGCCTGGGTTCAAATCACAGCCCCCTCCATACCAAATGTGTGACCTTACGTTCCCATTTTACTCTTCTATCAACTGGGGCTAAAGGCATTAACTACCTAGGGATATTGAGAGGATTAATCTGAGAGTGCTTATAACATTGCCTGACACGGAATAGGTGTTTGTAAATATCAGTTGAATGAATGAATCCTCATTAACATTAATTAGTGACCATGGAAGTTTTTAAATGAGTGCCCTAACAAGTGAAATCGTGGCAATCATGGTTTTGGGAATGTTTAGATTGTGGACTCGAAATAGAAGGCGGTTTTGGACCCCTAGCAGTTACTTCTGGGAGGCTTGGGGTCTGGTATGGAAAGTGGAGGTTTCTGAAGACGAGGCTTGAAAAATGACTTAAGGCCAGTCTGGGTCGTTGGGAGTAGTGGTCAGAAAAAGTGGCAGGATTCTTGGAGTCAATCATCTCAAAGGTAGAGAGGGTTTGGGGAACTCTGCCAGGGTCAGAATGAGGAGCCAGGGTCTCAGTTGAAGTTTGGGGGAAGAGCAGCCACGGATGAAGGCTGTGGGGTGCCAATTACACGTACATCTCCGGGGGACTAGAAATGCTGTAGTCTTGTCCTTTTATTCTCTTTCCAACTCCTCTCCCTCCTTCAAGTCTTTGCTAAGTATCAGCCTCTCAGAGAGGACTCCCCTTTTTTAAAATCTCAATTCCCCTTGCTGTTCATTCTCCACATTTGTTGTTGAGTATTTTTCCCCCTCCACAGCACACACAAACCGCATTGGGTTTGGTATGCGAGGGCGTATGTGGATTCGAACAGATTCCATCTAAATGAAAAACACTCTCTGCACACACTTTTCAGCTTCTGCTTCTGGCAAGATTCTAAGTCATATCAGCCTCTGGGCCATCATTCTTCTTAACTGGAACTGCTTTCTCCCCTTTCCAGAAAAATTCCAATTGCCCTACAAACGTGGCCTCTTTGTGGGAAGCTTTAATTTTGACGAAAAAACAGCAAGCTCAGAGGGGTCACTTTGGGATCTGAAAAAGACATTTTGATTAATAAAATTTACCTTTGTTAGTTTCAAGTCTATTTTGTCTAATATATATATAGCTACACCTGCTTTTTTGGTGTTACCATTTGCTTGAAATTTTACCAAACCTTTGTCCTCAGTCTATGTATGTCCTTAAGGCTAAAGTGAATCTCTTGGGTTTTTTTTTTTTTTTCAATCAATTCAGCCATTTGTCTTTTGATTAGAGAATTTAATTTATTTACATTTAAGGTTAATTATTGATAGGTAAGGATTTGCTATTGCCATTTTGCTCATTGTTTTCTGTTTTGTAATTTGGTTGTTCTGGTGCTTGTAAATCAGTCTGTTGTGGTGCTTTGATGTCTTTTGGTATCAGTATGCTTTGACTTCTTTATCATGTTCTTTTGTGTAATTACTGTATGTTTTTCCCTTGTGGTTACCATGAGGATTACTTAAATTATCTTAAAATTATGACAACCTATTATAAGCCGGTAAAAACCTAACTTCAGGGGCACCTGGGTGGCTCAGTTGGTTGAGCGGCCAACTTCGGCTCAGGTCATGATCTCGCAGTTCGATCTCGCAGGGTCTCTTTTTAGAGCCTGGAGCCTGCTTTGGATTCTGTGTTTCCCTCTCTCTCTCAAAAGTAAAGAAATATTAAAAAAAACTAACTTCAGTAGCATTCCTAAACTTGACACTTTTACTATTCCTCCCCCCTCACAATTCAGATTATTGATGTTAACGTTTATATATTTTATATATTGTGTAATCAATAACAGATCATAACAGTTATGATTTTTGTCTTTTTAACTTTTATTTTATTAAAAAAATTTTTTAATGCTTATACATTTTTGAGAGACAGAGTGTGAGCAGGGGAGGGGCAGAGAGAGAGGGAGACACTGAATCCAAAGCAGGCTCCAGGCTCTGAGCTGTCAGCACAGATGCTTAAGTCAGATGCTTAACCGACTGAGCCACCCAGGCACCCCTGTTTAACTTTTAAACCAGGGTTGTAAATTACAGTACCACCATGGCCATATTACAGAATCTTACAGAAAATACAATTACAGAAAATGTAAACATATTTTTTAAAGAAGCACACACATGCACACACATGGGTAAAATTTCCTATATTGGGATTAAACTCAGGCGGTCTGCAGTCCATTCCTAAGAGCTAGATGAGACCAGTGGTGTTTTGGGCCGCCCCCAGGTCTTTGCGTTCCTTAGTGTGTATGTTGCGCAGACTCCTTGCCCCACTACGCACTTACAACGCTGTCTCACTGTCTCTCTTCCCGGAGACTGAACACTACACCTTATCGGGACCAGCGGACAGAAGCCGGCTGGGCTCAGAGCCCCTACGAGGGTTTGCCTGTCTCTGTGCCATTAGCTGCTTAGAAAGAGGCAGAGCCAGTTGTCACCGAACTGTGGGCCAGTGACAGTCCTGGGGTTAATCAGCTGTTCATCAGAGCAGCTATGACACCTTTAGAGGGTGGGAGGTGGGCTCTCCACATGATGGGCCAGCGTGCAGCCAACTAAGAGCTCTAGCTCCTGCTGAACCTGGATCCGCCGCTCTTACGCGGCCAGGGGGCGGGAGCGGAGATTTGATTGACAGATATTTCAACCAGTGAGAACGTCTGATCCCGGCTGCCCTTAAGTAGCACGTGCCTTTTGGCTGTGAAGGGGCGCGTCTTGCTTTGACTGGCACTCTTTTCACCCAATAAATATGCCTGCCTGAGCTGGGGGCGGGGCGAGTGATTGCAGAAAAGGCGGGGTCTTGTTCTTGACCTCCTTTAATTTAATGAGGAAACCCAGATTCCAGGAGGAGCCTCCTCCGTTTATCTGTCTTTGAAAAGACTTCCGGGGCGCCTGGGTGGCTCAGTGGGTTAAGCGCCCAACTGCAGCTCAGGTCATGATCTCACGGCTTGTGAGTTCGAGCCCCGAGTCCAGCTCTGTCCTGACAGCTCAGAGCCTGAAGTCTGCTTTGGATTCTGTGTCTCCCTCGCTCTCTGCCCCTTTCCCACTTTCTCACTCATGCTGTCTCTTTCTCTCAAAAATGAATAAATGTTGAGGGGAAAAAAGAAAAGATCTGATACTTTAAAAGAGTTAAAAAAAATCACAGCTTTAGGGCAATTTGGCTTTACCACGCTAATAGGAAATGGTGGTCTCACTGCACCTGTGACTCTCAGGGAAGGTGGTCTTAGGGATGGGGACAGGAAATAGAAGTGGTTCTCAGAAGCAGCTTAATAGCAATTGGCATAAGATTGAAACTCGATTTGAGGTTTCAGCGCCTGAGAGACTCTTGGGGGGTGGGAGGGGTGGCACATGTTGTCTGACAAAGGGTCTCTGGTGTGCATGGTGGGGGCTTGGGGGGCCGATGATGCAGGCCTATGGGGATCAGTAAGGTTAGTGTGGTTAGTGTTTGAGGTCAGTCTGGATCAGTCTGGATCAGCCATGTGGCCGTCCACAGTAAGGGCCTGTTCTCTGATGAGACTGTACTGGAATCAAGCCGCTGATGGAGCTGGTGCTGCCCCAAAGGCTGCCATTGTCCCCTGGACATGTAAGGCATCCATTATCAGAGACTGGGCACAAAGTAAAAGACTCTGTTTCAGATGCAGACCATCCGCAGTCTTGACAGTGGTGTACCTCTTGTTGCAAAGGCCATCCGACAATGGGCCAAGAGTCAAAGTATTTGATAGACATCCTGTGCTTCCCTACCATTGGCAGATAGCCGATGTTGAACATTGGCTCCTCAAAACTGGGCTCAAAAGGATCTCAGACTCTACCCCTCTCACTTCCTCCTGGTCCACACACCTTAGTAAGGCAGTTTGGTCACTGAATGTGGCTGTCACCAAAAAGGGACCATTTCCTGTTAGATACCTCCTAGATAATGATCAGGACAAAAGTGGTGAAAATCAGGGATTCTGCCCTGCCATGCCTGGGCACCATGTATCTTTCCTTCTCTTCATGGCCATCCCAGGCTAACCTGGTTCATAACCATCTGGGTGACAGCTCAGCCCCAAGGACGCCTAGGAGATTCAAACTTCATCCTGGTTCAGTCACCTGGATTCCCTCATTGGATGGATGTGGTGCTAGAATATAAGGATAACCACTACTCGATTGAGTCCATGCTCATGGAGTTCCCCTACGGTGGGTGGCCCCCAGTGGCCAAGATAGAAGACATTTAAAAAACTAGGGGTCAGGGTGCCTGGGTGGCTCAGTCGGTTGGGCGTCCGACTTCAGCTCAGGTCATGATCTCACGGCTCGTGAGGTCGAGCCCCGCGTCGGGCTCTGGGCTGATGGCCCAGAGCCTGGAGCCTGCTTCCGATTCTGTGTCTCCCTCCCTCTCTCTGACCCTCCCCTGTTCATGATCTGTATCTCTCTGTCTCAAAAGTAAATAAACGTTAAAAACCAATTAAAAACTAGGGGTCACTCGGTGGCTCAGTCGGTTAAGCGACTCTTGATTTCGACGCTTGACTTCGGCTCAGGTCATGATCTCACAGTTTGTGAGTTCGAGCCCCGCGTCAGGCCCTGTGCTGACAGGGCAGAGCCTGCCTGGGAATCTCTGTCTCCCACTCTCTCTGCCCCTCTCCTGCACGCTCTCTCTCTCTCTTTATAAAAACGCCTTTGGTCTTTTTGCACCTGCCCTTCTAGATGAAAGGTCTGGGTGCAGGTAGGAGAAGATTGGATAAAAGTGAAGTTATAGGCCCTGGGATGGGACACACCGATTTCCTGGCTGTGGAAAGAGGGTACTTGGGGGAGCACGTGGGCTAGCCTCTGAGAGGTGTGAGGTGAGGAGACCATCCTCTCTTTGTCCCCTAGGTCAAGCGCTGAAGCCTGGAAAAACAATCACACGGTCTCCCGGAGTCAGCTGCCAGATGCAGCTGGCAATCCCACCTGCCACCAGGTTTATCACCACTTCCCTGCGATGACAAAAAACAGAAGAACTTCTGAACGTGGCCGGTCCTCAACTGTTCTGCTGTGCCTGAGGCATCAGGCATCCTCCTGAGCCTCCCTCATACCTACACACACATACACACACACACACACACACACACACACACACACGGGCCAGTGCGGCCTTGTTTAGATCTGACTGATAAAAATTCATCTGCTGCTCTTGACACCCGAGTGGCCTCGGATTATGCCATGCCTAGCAACTTGGCTACAGGCACTTGATGTCACTACCCCATTAGACTTAACCCAACCAATGCAATGGTGTTTCCAATCAAGTTCAACAACAAATTCGGAACTGGAATAAAGTGTGCCCCTTTGGGTTATCTATTTGTGCACGGGGGGGGGGGGTGTTGGGCAAGCATGGGGAACAGTGACACCAAACCAGCAAAATCAGTCTAAACTCCTTTGTGTGGCTTGCGGCTTGTGGTGTAATAGCCTGGCCTTAGATGACTTCCAGGATGTCTGAGAATACAAGGTCCCCTGGGGCGCCTGGGAGGCTCAGTTGGTTAAGCGTCCGACTTCGGCTCAGGTCATGATCTCGCGGTCCGTGGGTTCAAGCCCCACGTCGGGCTCTGGGCTGACAGCTTGGAGCCTGGAGCCTGCTTCGGATTCTGTGTCCCTCTCTCTCTCTGCCCCTCCCCTGATTGTACTTTTTGTCTCTCTCCCTCTCTCTCTCTCTCAAAAATAAACATTAAAGGGGCGCCTGGGTGGCGCAGTCGGTTAAGCATCCGACTTCAGCCAGGTCATGATCTCGCGGTCCTTGAGTTCGAGCCCCGCGTCAGGCTCTGGGCTGACGGCTCAGAGCCTGGAGCCTGTTTCCGATTCTGTGTCTCCCTCTCTCTCTGACCCTCCCCCGTTCATGCTCTATCTCTCTCTGTCCCAAAAATAAATAAACGTTGAAAAAAAAATTTTTAAAAATAAATAAATAAACATTAAAAAAATTAAAAGAGGGGCGCCTGGGTGGCGCAGTCGGTTAAGCGTCCGACTTCAACCAGGTCACGATCTCGCGGTCCGTGGGTTCGAGCCCCGCGTCAGGCTCTGGGCTGATGGCTCAGAGCCTGGAGCCTGTTTCCGATTCTGTGTCTCCCTCTCTCTCTGCCCCTCCCCCGTTCATGCTCTGTCTCTCTCTGTCCCAAAAATAAATAAACGTTGAAAAAAAGAAATTAAAAGAATACAAGGCCCTGACCACTCATTACCTTGGCTAATTCTCAGGATTGTGTCAACAGCGAGCAACCTCGGGGGGGATGAGGTAACGTCTCCCGCTGGGACAAAACGGGCGCTGGATTGTCCGAGCTCAGCGTTTCTTGGCTGTCATGGAAACCCACTGCATGTGTGGCAGCCCCCGGGGCCCCTCCGTGTCACCCCTTTGAGACCTGGGGGATGCGGAGTGCCGACGTGATGTGCGTGCTGTCTGCTGTGCAAGGAGTAGAAAATCCTCTGTAAAGTCCCCAGCGGTCTCGTGCCTTCTGTCAGCAGCTGTAAAACTTGTTAGCTTCCAAGAGGGTAAAATCTCAGACCCTGACAGTCCGGAATTGAGGGGTTTTCCTGTGTGTTCTGACATCCCCTATGGTCTGGCCATGGGCAGTTTCTGAAGGTCAGTGATCAGCTGCCAGGGGTGTCGGGGATGCTGAGCCCCGAGGTGATTAGTGGCTGGAGGCCTGTGACGCTGCTGAGGGTCTGTGGCTGTCAGTCACTGCGAGAGGGGCCACGGTGCTGGTGTTCACGTGGGCCGGTGACGGGTGAAGCTCTGAGTTGGAGTTTGTTTCCTTAATTGGATTCTTCGAGGATCAGTGATTGGCACTTTGTGTGATTAGTGCCTGGAGGCTTTGGAGGACCCTGTGGGAAGGAGAGCTGCCACATGCCCCAAGGAAGAATGGGTCTTCAGGAAGATACCGAGTTGGATTTTTCTTAGGTAATTGGCATCTTTTACATTCAGACCTGTCTGCATTTGGCACTTAGTTCTACCACTTACAGTCGTGTTAAAAAAAAGAGAAACACCACCCAGTCCTTCTTCCTATGCTTCTCTCTCTCTCTCTCTCTCTCTTTTTAAAGTTTATTTATTTTGAGAAAGAGAGACAACAAGAGGGGGAAGAGCAGAGAGAGAGGAAGATAATCCCACTCGGGGCTCGAACTCACAAACTGTGAGATCATGACCTGAGCCGAAATAGATAGAGTCTGACACTTAACAGACTGAGCTACCCAGACTCCCCCTAATGCTTCTCTTTTACTTTTATACAGAACATTTCACTTCTGACACTTCTTAATTATTTAAAAAAAGTTTTAATATTTATTTTTAAGAGAGAGAGACACACAGCATGATCGGGGGAAGGGCAGAGAGAGAGAGAGTGACACACAATCTGAAGCAGCTTCTGGCTCTGAACTGTCAGCACAGAGCCCGACGTGGCACTCGAACTCACAGACCCTGAGATCATGACCTGAGCCGAAGTTGGATGCTCAACCGACTGAGCCACCCAGGCGACCCTTTTTTATTTTTTTGAATGTTTATTTATTTTTGAGAGAGAGAGAGCACAAGCAGGGGAGGGGCAGAGAGAGAGGGAGGCACAAAATCTGAAGCAGGCTTGAGGTGTTGAGCTGTCAGTACAGAGCCCAATGTGGGGCTCAAACCCACGAACCGTGAGATCATGACCTGAGACGAAGTCAGCCGCTTAACCGACTGAACCAGCCAGGTGCCCCCACTTCTGACATTTCTGGTCACCAGATGTGTGGGGGTTTCTTCCCACACCAAGCAATTCTCTGCGACACCAGCTGGATGTCTTATAATTTAACTAAATTCTGACATCATCTACCTGGAGATAGAATCAGATCGCACAGGTTGAGGGCTCACTCCCACAAGACTGCCCCTCTCCCCAGTTTAGATGTCAATTACAAGTAGTAGGTTGCCAGGTTGCCCACGGGAGTTGTGGCGACAGATTGGTGGTTTCCATGAACCCCTTCCTCAGGGTTGATTAATCGCCTAGAGCGGCTCACAGAACTCAGGGAAGCCCTTACTTACATTTGCCAGTTTATTAAAGGACATGATAAAGGAAGGATACAGATGAACAGCCAGACGAAGAGATACATAGGGTGGAGTCTGAGAGGGTCCCGAGCACAGAAGCTTCTCTGTCCCTGTGGTGATGGGGTTCATCCTCCTCCGAGAATGCGAATGTGTTGACCCACCCAGAAGCTCCCTGAGCCCCCTACTATTGGGATTTTTATGAGGCCTTCCTCATGTAGGCATGATTGATCATTAACTCTGTTTTCAGCCCTCTCCCTTCTCGGGAGGCTGAAAATCCCAAGCTTCTAATCGTGGCTTGATCCTTCTGGTGACCAGCCCCCATCCAGGACTCACCTACAGTCACCTCATTAGAACAAAAGATGGTCCTAGAGTTCTTTTTTTTTTTTTTTTTTTTTTTTGCAAGTTTTATTTATTTATTTAAGTAATCTCTACACCCAACATGGGGCTCAAATTCACAACCCCAAGATCAAGAGTTGCATGCTTTTCCGACTGAGCCAGCCAGGCGACCCGCTCCTAATGTTCTTATCACTTAGAAATGTACAAGGGTTTCGGGAAGCCCTGTGTCAGGAACCAGGGTCAAAGACAAGTATTTGAACAAGAGATCCTCCTAGAGCTCTTATCATTTACGAAATGCAAGGGTTTTAGGAGCTCTGTGCCAGGAACCAGGGGCAGAGACCGATATTTTATATTTTCTATCATCTCACGCCAGCATAGTTTGACTTTGGTCAGATTTCTTCTGAGCCTCAGTTTCCTTATCTATAAAATGGAGATAATGTATCATATGATACATATAGTATATAATATCTTCATATTATTTTTTAGTGTTTACTTTTATTTTTGAGAGAGCGAGAGAACTAGCGAGCGTGAGTGGGGGAGGGGCAGCGAGAGAGGGGGACAGAGGATCCGAAGCGGGCTCTGTGCAGACAGCAGGGAACCTGATGCAGGGTTTGAACTCACGAACCATGTCAGATGCCTAACAGACTGAGCCACCCGGGCATCCCTATAATATCTTAATGGCATCGCGGGAAATCCTCAGCATGTCCATCAGTGTAAGACTATACGCAATTTTGGGGAATAAGGATGGTAATACACTGGGGTACACCCCTCTGAATTCAGTACTTGGAGGATGCGGGGTGACAATGTGAGTAGGAAGTGGCTTTTGGCGAAGCAGGTTTGTAGCAAACTGCAGAGTGCATCGTGTTCACTCTCGATGGTAAATCTGATCTCCACCTGCCTTATCAGGTTCTGCGGTTTGGCTCAGAGAAAAGCCAGCATGGTCATAGTCCAGAAACAGATCTTTTGGTTGTGTTAGCCCAGGTAGGTATCTGGGAAGTCTTAAATGCTGTTAGCTTAGAAAGTAGGCTGTGGAGGTTCCTGAGGATGTACATCGAAATATCCAGATGCTCTCTTTTAAATGTCCGTGACATTGTCACCCTGCAGCCTAGCTCTTGACCTGAGCCTCACAGACCTGCTTCTCTGCACTGACCCTAGAGACCACTGATCCTTATACCCTTTTTTCCTGCTCTTACTGAATTGGCTAGAGTTTTCAGTACAATGGTGCAGAGAATTATTGATAGTAGAACGCTTGTGGGCTTGTTTTCTCTGGTTTGAAGGGAAATCTTTCAACGTTTCCCACTAAGAATAATGTGTGTGTTTGTGTGTGTGTGTGTGTACGCGTGTTTTAAGAGATCCTTACCAGGTTATAGAAATTCCCATTTCTTCCTACTTTACTAAGTTTAAAAAATTTTTTTAAATGTTTATTTATTTTTGATAGAAAGAGAGACAGAATGTGAGCGGGGGAGGGCAGGGAGAGAGGGAGACACAGGATCTGAAGCAGGCTCCAGGCTCCGAGCTGTCAGCGCAGAGCCCGATGCGGGGTTCCTACTCACGAACCTCGAGATCATGACCTGAGCTGAAGTTGGCTGCTCAACCGACTAAGCCACCCGGCCTCCCCACTAAGTTTTTTTTTTTTTTAATTACCAATGGCTGCTAAAACTTGTCAGATACTTTTTCTGTGTTTTTCTTGGCAATCACGACTTTTCTCTTTTAATCTGTAAACATGGTTTAAGTTATATTATCCAGTTTTCCAATAATAAACCAACATTGTATTCCAGGGGTAAACTCAACTTGTCATGATACATTATCCTTTTGGGGCTCAGTTGATTAAGTGTGTGACTTTGGCTCAGTTCATGATCTCACGGTTCGTGAGTTCGAGTCTTGCATTGGGCGCTGCGCTGACAGCACAGAGCCCACTTTGGATCCTCTCTCTCGCTCTCTCTCTGCCCCTCTCCAGCTTGTGCACGCTCTCTCCCTCTCAAAAATAAATAAACATTAAAAACACATTATTCTTTTTACATATTGCTAATACTTCCTTTAGGATTTTTGCATCTATGTTCATGAATGGGATAAACCTGAAATTTTTGTTGTTGTTCACTATGCAATCATGGGTTGAATTGTGCACCTGCAAAAAAGATGTTGAAATCCTAACCCCCAGTACCTCAGAATGTGACCTTATGTGGAAATAGTGTCATTGCACATGGGTGAGGTCATACTACTGTAAGGCAGGACCCTAATTCAATATGACTCGTGTCCTTTATTTCGAAAAAAATTTTAATGTTTATTTGTTTTTTGAGAGAGAGAAAAACAGAGTGTGAGTGGGGGAGGGGCAGAGAGAGAGAGGGAGACACAGAATCCGAAGCAGGCTCCAGGGTCTGAACTGTCAGCACAGAGCCCGAGGCGGGGCTTGAACCCACAAACTGTGAGATCATGACCTGAGCCAAAGTTGGACGCTTAACTGACTGAGTCACCCAGGCACCCCATGACTCATGTCCTTATAAGAAGATGGCCAGGGGCTCCTGGCTGGCTCAGTCAGTGGAGCGTGCAACTCCTGATCTTGGGGGTGTGAGTTCGAATCCCACGTTTGGGGTAGAGTTTTCTTAATAAAAAAAGAAGACGGTCATGTGAAGACAGGGAGACACAGGGAGGATGCCATGTGGTAACAGGGGCAAAGAGTGAATTAGGTAGCTGCAAGCCAGGGGGCACCAGAGATTGCTGGAAAACCACCAGAAGCTAGAAAGAGGCAAGGAAGGGTTTACTATAGGTTCCACAGGGAGCGTGGCCCTACTGACATGGTTTCAGACTTCCAATCTCCAGAACTGGTCAGTGATAAGTATCTGTGTTTTAAGCCACCCAGTTTGTGGCATTCTGTTACGGCAGCCATGGGAAACAAATACACTATCTTCATAAAATGAATTGGGGCTTTTACCCTTTCCTCCCCATATTCTCTGTAAGAGTTTATATAACCTTAAATGAACTGCTTCTTGAATGTGTTGTACAACTTGACCGTCAAGCCACCTGGGCTTACTGGTTTCCTTGTGGGAAGATATTTCTTGAATACGAAATAAACTTCTAGTCGCCTGCTATGTATCTTCAGCACTGAAGATAGGCAGAGCCCTTGCCTTGGGTTCCTATAGACAGGAATAATATTCTAGAGGGGCGCCTGGGTGGCTCAGGTCATGATCTCAGGGTCCGTGAGTTCGAGCCCCGCATCGGGCTCTGTGCTGACAGCTCGGAGCCTGGAGCCTGCTTCGGATTCTGTGTCTGCCTCTCTCTCTGCCCCTCCTCCGCTGGTGCTCTGTCTCTGTCTCTGTCTCTCTCTCAAAAATAAATAAACATTAATGTTAGTCATGGGGGAGGCTTCCACCACCAGGGAAGGGTGCTAGAACCTGCATCCCACAAAATTGAATTCCCAGTTTCGGGGGTCCGGCAGAGAGCAGGAGAGCCATTCTGGGGAGCTTGGGATCTCCTGCACTTTAGGAGATTCCTTCCTCAAAGTCCTCGGAGAACTCCATCTTGGCCTCTGGAATCCCACAGCAATTCCACCACTCTCTGACTTACCTTGAATGAGAAATGGGCTGGAGGTGCCTGGGCTAGGAGGCTAGCCAGCTGTAGCATGGGGATGGGGAGCAGGGTCCCCAGTTCCGTGTTTCAGATCATCTTTGGTCTCCTGATGGACTCCAAAAAGTCCTGCTACACACTCTTTGGAGCCCTGGGAGTAGTCCCATGGCAGCCTTATTGTTCTCTGAACTCACGCGATGGAGAAATCAGGACGGGAAAGGACAAGCACAGATCAGACAACTCGTGGTTTGCAGTGAGGGTTGGAGAAGGGGCTGTCCTGGGGCGTCAGATCCACCATGTTCCCTGGAGCTCCCCAGTGAAAAGGCGTTTGCAGGTTGGGTTTGAGCTCAGGCATTCATAAACAACTTTATGGAGTCGCTTTCCCCAGCTCCGGACTTGCAAGTACAGGAATCGGATCCTGATTAACATATCAAAGACTTGTACAACTGAGCTCATGCTAGACCTCTTCCCAAGTCCCAACACTGCAAAGCCTGTAAAAACAACTGACATTGGAACCACACCCACAGAAGATAAGTGAACTTCTGGACCAAATGTAACTGTGTAGATTGTCTGCTAAAACAAATATATTAACATTCTTCATATAATCTAAAATTACTCATCATGCGAAGAACAATGAAACGCTCAACTCAAATGGAAAAAGATAATCAACAGGTGCCAAGAGGGAGGTGTAATGATCTGAAAAGCACTTTAAAACAGCTATTACAGTGGGGCGCCTGGGTGGCTCAGTCAGTTCAGTGTCTGACTTCGGCTCAGGTCATGATCTCGTGGTCTGTGAGTTCGAGCCCCGCATCACGCTCTGTGCTGACAGCTCGGAGCCTGGAGCCCGCTTCGGATTCTGTGTCTCCCTCTCTCTATGCCCCTCCCCCACTCATGTTCTCTCTCTTTCTCTCTCTCCCTCTCTTAAAAATAAGTAAATATTAAAATAAATAAAACAGGGGCACCCGGGTGGCTCAGTCGGTTAAGCATTCGACTTCGGCTCAGGTTATGATCTCACAGTTTGTGGGTTCGAGCCCCGCATCGGGCTCTGTGCTGACAGCTTAGAGCCTGGAGCCTGCTTCGAATTCTGTGTCTCCCTCTCTCTCTGTTCCTCCCCCGCTCATGCTCTCTCTCTCTCTCTCTCTTTCAAAAATAAATTAAAACATTAAAAATAAAATAAATAAAATAGCAATTATAGAAATGATTGGATGAGCAATCATGAAAATCCTCCAAATATTGAAATGGAAAGTATTGGAATAGAAAAAACACAAAGATTAACCCCATGGAAATTTTTGAACTGAAAAATAAAATAACAACAAAAATAACTAGGTGGGCTCAATAGCAAAGAAAACAGAGAAAGGAGCCAGCGAACTTGAAGATAGATGAGTAGAACAACAGAGAGGAAAAAAAATATTGAAAAAAAATTTAACAGAAATTCAAGAATTCGTGGCATAACAACAAAAAGTCTGGTATTCAAGTTTCTGGAGTCCCAGGAAGAGAAATGTGAGGCAGAAACAATATTTGAAGAAATAATTGCCCAAACTTCTCAAGTTAGGTAAAAAACACAAACCTACAGATTCAACAAAACCTCAAACAGGATAAACCCAAAGAAATACATAGAAACACATATCCAGACACATCCTAATCAAATGGCTGAAAACTAAAGACAAATAAAAAATCTTGAAATCAGCAAGAGAAAAATTATTACCTGTAGAGAAACAATGATTTCAAAGGCTGCATTTTTCTCATTGGAAACCATGAAGGCCAAAAGGAAATAGCACATTTTTAAAGTTCTTTTCTTTAAAAACTTCATTTTTTTTTTTTCATTTTGAGAGAGAGAGAGAGAGCGTGCACAAGTGGAGGAGGGGCAGAGACAGAGGGAAAGAGAATCCCAAGCAGGCTCTTTGCTGCCAGAGCAAAGTCCAACACGGGGCTCAATCTCATGAACTGTGAGATCATGATCTGAGCTGAAATCAAGAGTCGGATGCTTAACCCGTTGAACCACCCAGGCACCCCAGGAATAGCATGTTTTTGAAGTGTCAAGAGGTTGAAAGAAAAGAACTATCAACCATGATCCATATCCAGTGAAAATAACCTTCAGGGATGAAGGTGAAATAAAGACATTCTCATATAAAGGAAAACTGAAAGAATTCAAAGCCAGCAGACGGACCTACTCTAAAAGAACTGCTAAAGGAAGTTCTTCAAACAATAAAAAGGAGACAGAAAGAAACCTAGTATATCAGGAATGAAGTAATAACAGCAATGGTAAATACCTTGATGGCTGAGAGCAAAAAAAAATTAACCTTGATGGGATGCCTGGACAGCTCAATCGGTAGAGCCATGTGACTTTTGATCTCGGGGCTCTAAGTTTGAGGCCCACACTGGGTGTAGAGATTACTTAAAAAATAAAATCTTTAAAAAAGATTTAACCTTGGAACTAGAAGGTATTATGCTAAGTGAAATAAGTCAATCAAAGAAAGGCAAATATTGTATGACTTCACTCCTATGTGTAATGTAAGGTGCGGAACAGGGGCGCCTGGGTGGCTCAGTCGGTTAAGCACCCAACTTCAGCTCCGGTCATGATCTCACGGTCCGTGAGTTCGAGCCCCGCGTCGGGCTCTGTGCTGACAGCTCAGGGCCTGGAGCCTGTTTTGGATTCTGCGTCTCCTTCTCTCTCTGCCCCTCTTGCACTCAAGCTCTGTTCTCAAAAATAAATAAATAAATACAAACACTAAGATGCAAAACAGATGAACATAAGGGAAGAGAAGCAAAAATAATATAAACAGGGAGGGGGACATAACATGAGACTTAAATACAGAGAACAAACTGAGGGTTGCTGGAGGGGCTGTGGGTGGGGGGCTGGGCTAAATGGGTAAGGGGCATTAGGGAGGACACTTGTAGGGATGAGCACTGGGTGTTATACATAGGAGATGAATCACTGCAATCTACTCCTCTGAAATCATCATTGCACTATATGCTAACTTGGATGCAAATTAAAATAAATAAATAAATAAATAAATAAATAAATAAATAAATAAAAATTCTGGTAAACATTTTAGATCAAGTCTATATGCCAAATCAGTCGGTAAAAAACACATTCTACCTAAAAAAAAGGATTTAATCTTGACGAATTTTCAATAGATTTCAATGGATTTTCAAGGGATAGAAATTACATACTGAAAAAAAGTCAATTCACCAAAAAGACAGACAATTTTATTTTTTTTTAATGTTTCTTTATTTTATTTTGAGACAGAGGGAGAGAAGGGAGAGAATCCCAAGCAGGCTTTGAGCTATCAGCATGGAACCCGACATGGGACTTGATCCCATGAACTGTGAGACCATGACCTGAGCAGAAATCAAGAGTCGGACGCTTAACCAACTGAGCCACCCAGGTGCCCCCAAAACATACAATTTTATTTATTTATTTATTTATTTATTTATTAAAAAAAACTTGTTTAATGTTTATTTCTGAGACAGAGAGAGACAGAGCATGAGCGTGGGAGGGGGAGAGAAACAGGGAGACACAGAATCCGAAACAGGCTGCAGGCTCTGAGCTGTCAGCACAGCACCTGATGCGGGGCTCAAAGTCATGAGCCTTCGAGCTATGAGGTCATGACCTGAGCAGAAATCAGCCACTTAACCAACTGAGCCACCCAGGTGTCCCCCCCCCCCCGCCCTTCAAAACATACAATTTTAAAGGTGTATGCACCTAACAACAGAGTTCCAAAATACTCAAACCCAAAACTGTCAGAACTGAATAGACAAATAGACAAATCCAGAATTATAGCTGGAGATTTCAACACTCCTTCCTCATTGACAAAACTAGAAGACAGAAGCTCAGGAAGGATATGGAAGAACTCAACACCACCAACAACCAACTGAATCTAACTGGCATTTATAAAACACCCAAGTCATGGGGAGCCTGGGTGGCTCAGTCGGTTAAGCATCGGACTTCAGCTCAGGTCATGATCTCGCGGTTTGTGGGTTCGAGCCCCGTGTCGGGCTCTGTGCTGAGAGCTCAGAGTCTGGAGCCTGCTTCGGATTCTGTCTCCCTCTCTCTCTGACCCTTCCCTACTTGCGCATGCGCTCTCTCTCTAAAAAATACACATTAAAAAATTTTTTATAAAACACTCATAACAGCAGAATGCACATCGCTCTCAAATATAAATCTAACAAAACATGTACAAGATCTATATGCTGATAGCTACAAACTACTGATGAAAAAATTTGAAGACCTAAACAGTTGGAAAGACGCACCACGTTCCTGGATGCCAATTCTCTCTAAATTGTTCTACAAGATTTAAAGCAGCTTCAATTAAAATTGCAACATGATTTTTTTTGTAGGTATAGTTAAGCAGATTCTAAAATTTATATGGAAGGCCAAAGGAACTAGAATAGCTAAGACAATTTTGAAAAAGAACAAAGTTGGAGAAATCATACTACCCAATTTTTTAAAACTTTTTTTTTAATGTTTATTTATTTTTGAGAGAGAGAGAGAGAGCAGGGGAGGGGCAGAGAGAGAGGGAGACAGAATCCCAGGCAGGCTCCATGCTGTCAGCACAGAGCCTGATGTGGGGCTTGAACCCATGAACCATGAGATCATGACCTGAGCCGAAACCAAGAGTTGGATGCTTAACCAACTGAGCCACCCAGGCGCCCCTCACACTACCCAATTTTAAGGCTAGTTAATAGTGACAGAAATCAGATCAGTGTTTTCCTGGGGCTGAGGGCAGACACACAGAGGAACCAAAGGAAAAGATTATAAAGAGACACAGAGAAAGTCTTGGAGTAGTGGAGAAATTCATTATCTTACTTGTGGTGTTGGTTTCATTGATGTATATATGCGCCAAATTTATCAAATTGTACACTTTAACTATGTATAGGTCAATTATACTCAATAAACCTATTTTTTTATAAATTTTTTTAATGTTTATTTTTGAGAGAGAGAGAGAGAGAGAGAGAGAGACAGAGTACAAGCAGGGGAGGAACAGAGAGAAAGGAAGACACAGAATCCAAAGTAGGATCCAGGCTCTGAGCTGTCAGCATGGAGCCTGATGTGGGGCTTGAACTCACGAACCATGAGATCATGACCTGAGTCAAAGTCAGATGTCCAACCGACTGAGCCATCCAGGCGCCCTCAATAAAGCTATTTTTTTTTTTAAACGTATTCTTTCTAGGGGCACCTGGGTGGCTCAGTCGGTTAAGTGTCCAACTTCAGCTCAGGTCATGATCCAATGGTTTGCAAGTTCAAGGCCCGCATCGGGCTCTGTGCTGACAGCTCAGAGCCCAGAGCCTGTTTCAGATTCTGTGTCCCTCTCTCCCTCTGCTCCTACCCCACTCACATTCTGTCCCTCTCTCAAAAATAAACATTAAAAACATTAAAATAAATAAATAAATAAATACACATTAAAATTTATAAAAGTATTCTTTCTATAAAGTCATATAGTACTTTTACATTTATTAGGTGGCTGTTGGAAGCATGGATTTTGCTAGAGTGTTTAATTATTAACCTCCAGGAATATTTTAGCTTGTAAAAAATAGCATATAGGAAGAATCATATGAGGGTAGGTTAGCATTACAGTATATTTATAAAATTATGATAAAAATAAAAAGGAATATAATCATAATAAGTCATTACCAGGCCAGTATTTATTAATTTTTTGAAGCTTTAGGTATAATAAGTAAGGAATACAGAACAGATAGGGTCCCTCCCCACTCTGCTTCTAGCTATTTGCAAAGAATCAAGAGGTTAATTTACAGTTGAACAATTCTCTACATTTCTATAATACCTTTTCAGAAGGCCTTGTAGTGTTATCAAAACTACCTGTCACCCCTTACTAAAATGCTCTACCTTAAAAAAATTGTAAATAAAAAGTTAGCCTTGTTAATCATATCATTTCTTTATTTTTTTGGTAACTACACTGAAATTTCAGCTCTAGAATTTCCTGTGTCTTCATCCTGCGTAGGGATAGGGAGGAATTCCTTTGACTCCCAGGCCAGTTATCTGTTAAAAAAAGAAAGGAGAGAAACTTTGCTAAAAGATAACTCCCGAGTATTCTTTAAGAGCAGTTTTGTGATTCATAATACTATTATTTAGCCACCAATCATCCTTGTTTTATTTCCTAATCAAGGAATTACTTGATTAGGTGGTCCATTGATAATAATCCAACTGGCAACCATCTACAATTAACTTGTATTTAAACCTGAATTTGGGGCACCTGGGTGCCTCAGTTGGTTGAGCGTCCAACTGTTGATTTTGGCTCAGGTCATGACCCCGGGGTCGTGGGATTGAGCTCAGAGTCAGGCTCTGTGCTGAGCATGGAACCTGCTTAAGATTCTCTCTCTCGGGGCGCCTGGGTGGCTCAGTCGGTTAAGCGTCTGACTTCAGCTCAGGTCACGATCTTGCGGTCCGCGAGTTCGAGCCCCGCGTCGGGCTCTGGACTGATGGCTCAGAGCCTGGAGCCTGCTTCTGATTCTGTGTCTCCCTCTCTCTCTGCTCCTCCCCCGTTCATGCTCTGTCTCTCTCTGTCTCAAAAATAAATAAACGTTAAAAAAAAAATTAAAAAAAAAAAAAAGATTCTCTCTCTCTCTCTCTCTCTCTCTCTCTCTCCCCGTTTGCCCCTCTCACCCACTTGTGTGTGGTCTTTCTCTCTCTCTAAAATAAAATTTAAAAATACCTGATTTTATTTCTACCATCTTTTTATTTCTTTTCAGCTTGAGAGGTCTATGACTTTTACCAGTGTTTGTTTTGTTACAAAAAAGAAGTTAAGAAACCCAAAGATATTTTTGTGACATCAAAACAATCACCTATCTTTTTAAAAAAAATTTTAATGTATATTTATTTTTGAAAGAGAGAGAAAGAGAGAGAGAGAGAGAAAATGAGTGGGGAAGGGGCAGAAAAAAGAGGGAGACAGAATACAAAGCAGGCTCTAGGCTCTTAACTGTCACAGCACAGAACCCAAAGTGGGGCTTGAACTCGCAAACTGTGGGATCATGACCTGAGCTGAAGTCAGACGCTTAACCGACTGAGCCACGCAGGCTCCCCTCAATTGATCTTATAAACATGTTTCAAACACTGGTTTTCCAAGCCCATTCTACCAATTTATAGAATTTCAACAAGCACTACTGAAGCCCCAAAATATTTTGAAGTACACCACAAAGTAGGCTGAACACATCGTCCTGGGCTTATAGTCTAGAAAATCTAAATAAAAAAATTTTTAGGCTATTTCTTAAATGTTGATTTATCTTTGAGAGAGAGAGAGAAAGAGAGAGAAAAACAGAGGATCCAAAGCCGGCTCCATGCTGATGCCAGAAAGCCCGACGCGGGGCTCAAACTCATGAACCTCGAGATCATGACCTGAGCCGAGGTCAGACGCTCAACTGACTGAGCCAGGCGCCCCTGAATAAAATGTTTTTAAAAGTCTAGCATGATGTTTACAAGTATGAAAAGGCACTAATGGCTCAGTTACTTAGCCAAGGATCTCCCCAATCTCACCCTCAAGATAAAAGAAAGAGCCAGATCACCTTGAAGATCCCACCAGCCTGAGGCTGCTGCAGAAGCTTCTCCGCGTCCATTCCATCCCGGGCACATGTCACGTACATTTCAGAGTAGTCCTTCCCTCCGAAGCAGCATGATGTTGTTTTATCAACAGGCAACTTCACGGTTTGGAGTCTTTTCCCTAGAGGAGCAAATATTTTATTGAAAGTCTAGCTCCAGCAAATCTCCAACCTGCACAGCCTTTCTGGACTCCTTGCAGAGGATTAGGGATATTCCAAAAAGAGGAGTCAAAAAGTGGAGGTCAGATATCAGCCATGTATTTGACTTAACCTTCCCTGATGATTTGTGTTGGCCCAAAAGACTTACCTCCGCAGGAAAGGAAGACTGACTGTAAATTTGGGGCTATATGTTTGGTCTTTATTTCCAAAATCACTCTACCGAGACCTTTGAATATATCTCTGTATAACTTTGTCAGTAATGTAGTTTCTCTCATTGCTAGTGTCTGTTTTTTTCTAGATAGGGCAGGGATTTTTTTTATTTTTTATTTTTACCTGTCTCAGGATCTAAACGAATCACTCTTCCTCCATTGTAACAGGCCACCCAGAGCTTCCCCTCAGCATCAATACACATTCCATCCGGAATTTGTTCCTCTTTCTCCAGCTTATACACACTTCTGCGGTTGGCTGTAGTTAAAAACAAACAAATACACACATGCGTACAACGAAACAACAGGCCGCTCAGTACTGAGCATCAGACAGTGATGCTCAAGCTGACTGTAAATCCTGATCACGTTTCCTTAGTCAGGGTCTGGCATGTGAGATGGTTCAGAAGAGGTCATAACTTTATTTTTTATAATTTTTTTTAACGTTTATTTCTTTTTGAAGGAGAGAGAGACAGCATGACTGGGGGAGGAGCAGAGAGAGAGGGAGACACAGAATCCGAACCAGGCTCCAGGCTCTGAGCCATCAGCACAGAGCCCGATGCAGGGCTCAAACCCACGAGCCACGAGATCATGACCTGAGCTGAAGTCGGAGGCTCAACCAACCGAGCCGCCCAGGTGCCCAAGAGTTCATAACTTTAAAACAAAAACGTCCAGGGGTGCCTGGGTGGCTCAGTTGGTTAAGCATCTGACTCCTGGTTTCGGATCAGGTCATGATCTCGTGGTTTCGTGAGTTCAAGCCCCGTGTCTGGGTCTGTGCTGGCTGCCCAGAGCTTGCTTGATATTCTCCCTCTCCCTCTCTCCTTCCCCAACTCATGCTCTGTCTCTCTCAAAATAAATAAACTTTAAAAATTAAATAGATAATAAAAAACAAAAATGTCCAGAAACGTAAGTGGGCACTCCTCAACAAAGGATTTTTACCACATGATTTGGGGATGATTACACTCTCTTTGGTTTGGGTACAGACCTATCTGTCTAAGCTTTCAGAGGAGGAGAGAAAAAAAGTAGAAATTTTTTAATGTTTATTTATTTTTGAGAGAGAGATTGCAAGTACGGGAGGGGCAGAGAAAGAGAGGGGGACAGAGGATCCGAAGGGGGCTCCACGCCGACAGCAGAAAGCCCGATGCGGGGCTCAAACTCACGAGCCATGAGATCATGACCTGAGCCAAAGTTGGACGCTCAACTGTCTGAGCCACCCAGGTGCTCCAAAAAGTAGAATTCTTAATAAAATACCAATAGTTCTCTTTGAGGCTGGCCCGAACTGAAGCTCTGGCACATCTTAGATACATTTCAGTCTATGGTTAGACCTGATACATTTCAGTTTATGGTTATAAAAATAATGGTACCATGTGAACAGTTCACGTGCAAAAACTAGTAAGATGTACCAGTTCTGTTTCTGCCAAATGCTCCAAAATCATCTTATCAAAACTAAACATTGAAGAGCTTGTTCCTGGGGCGCCTGGGTGGCTCGGTTGGTTAAACATCCAACTTCGGCTCAGGTCATGATCTCACGGGGTTCTTGAGTTGAGGTCCACCTCGGGCTCTCTGCTGTCAGCACAGAGCCTGCTTCAGATTCTGTCTCCGTCCTTCCCTGACCCTTCCCTACTCACGCTCAGACACACACTCTCTCTCTCTCAAAAATAAAGAAACATTCAAAAACATAAAAAAAGCTTGCTCCTGAAAGGAAAGGTATTCTGAAGCCAACTAACTGGCTGGCATTAAAGGGGAAATCACAGTATACAAAAAAACCATGAAACTCCAGAGGAACTTTAAACTATGAAATCCAGGTCATTCTAATAACTGCACTGGGTTATAATGGAAGAAAAAATTAAAAAAAAAAAAAAAAACATGTGTAAGTAGGGGCGCCTGGGTGGCTCAGTCGGTTAAGCATCCGACTTCAGCTCAGGTCATGATCTCGCGGTCCGTGAGTTCGAGCCCCGCGTCGGGCTCTGTGCTGACAGCTCAGAGCCTGGAGCCTGCTTCCAATTCTGTGTCTCCCTCTCTCTCTCCCCCTCCCATGCTCGCACTCTGTTTCACTCTCTCTCTCTCTCTCAAAAAATAAGCATTAAAAAAATTTTTTTAATAAAAAAATAAAAAAAGGCGTAAGTAAAATGGGTAAAAACAGTCATAAAACAGAGCACTTTATATTTCAGAGCAAAAACATCAGTACTGAAATAGTTTGCCTCTGGTTAAATTATACGAGAGTCTTGTGATTTTTTTCATGTCATTTTCATTATGGGTTTGGCTCTTGTGGTTTGGCACCTTTCACAAAACAGTTTCAAGCACTCCCTTCTAGATTTTTCTCAAGAACTCCTTCCCTCCCAGCTTCCAACTACGGCTCATGTAGAACCCATTGACGGAATTGAACAATCTGCAACTACCTTGTAAACTTCTCTATTTTGGAAGATTATTCATCTGTCTCTGAGTAGCTTCCTATGGTTAACTAAAGCGCAAATGAGAGATTTCAACCCCAAACCTTAACTTTCTGTTCCTTTAGCTCATTGTCCTGTGTATTGCTTCCCTATAGGCACATCCTGGTAGAATATCCCTTTCAAGGTGAACCTCCTTCTAGAGATGGTGGCAAGAAAGGGAATTAAGGATCTATTCATATTATTGCAACGGCAGCCACCATTAGTTGTGTTGAGGGCCATGGCTTCACTGGAAAAAATAGTCAAGTCTGTGTAATTGTGACTATACTGGCGTAGTAACCACTAGACAGTCCCTTATTTGACAAGTGAGGACCTTTTTTTCTAAGCTTACTTACTTATTTATTTAGAGAGAGCATGAGTAGGGGAGGGGCAGAAAGAGAAGGAGAGAGAATTCCAAGCAGGCTCTGCGCTGTCAGGACAGAGCTTGACTCAGGGCTCGAACTCACAAACCGTGAGATCGTGACCCGAGCCGAGATCAAGAGTCGGATGCTCAACTGACTGAGCCACCCAGGCGCCCCTCCCAAATAAGGACCTTTTCAGATGAGTTGAGGAAGAGGCAGCTTACTGGCTACATACAGAGGGGGGGAAAAAAAACTCACCAGCAGTATTAAAAAGAATAATGAAAAAGTACATACAGATCTTTCCTGTCTGCAGGTCGTAGTCAAAGGCATCCACGGAGTAGGACAGGCTGTCAATGTAATAGAAGATTTTGTGGTCCAGGGACCAATCCAAACCATTGGAGATGTCCACCTGGTCAAAGTACTTTTCCACGTGGTGGTCAGGAAAGAGCGAGTACAGGGAGCCCTGGTGCCGCTCCAGAACTGCTGGGGCCGTTTCCTCGGCCATGGTGCCTACAAAGCCCAAAAAGCACTGAGGTTAGCTCCACAGCATCTTGCCCCGTGCCCTGCACCACCTCTTATCCCAGGGTTCCCTGCCCATCATCAAATCAAGGAAATGATCATACAATCCTAACCTGGGTCCCCTGTTTCCAAAAATGACAACTACTGGGGTGCCTGGGTGGCCCCGTCAGTTGAGCGTCCGACTTCGGCTCAGGTCAAGATCTCAATGGTTTGTGAGTTCGAACCCGCTGTCCGGGCAGAGCCTGCTTCGGATCCTCTGTCCTCCTGCCTCTGCCCCTCCCCCACTTGCACCCTCTTTTTCTCTCTCTCTCTCAAAAATAAACATTAAAAAAGTTTAAATAAACGACACCTACCTTGCTTATAATGCAAATTAAACTTATACCAACAGGTTATGGATAGTTCTTCCAGACAAGGAGTACATGTTCGCCAACCCCATTTTCTTGCCCTGAGCACAACTATCACGTCTGTAACCATGTAGCTATTTGGGAACTCTGAAAAGTACATATCAGGCAGCTCCGGGGAAGAACACCAGAATGTGAAATGCCACCTAACTGGTGGGGAGTGCTGTGTTTTATTTTCCAGTATGTCCCAGCTTGAACTCAACACGGCTTGGAACTTGGACGTGAGCGCTGTGGCGAAGACCGGGATCCAAGAGGAACCCTCTGAATCTGGCCCAGGGAGCAGAAAAGGAAACTCCTGAGGCTCAGAGACTGGGTATTTTCCACGCCTTTCTCCGTTCCGTCAGTTCCGCGGCAAGGGTAGCAACGGCAGACGGTGGCCAGCAACAGAAACTGCAGGAACCACGACTCAGGGAAGGGGACATTCCTCTCTATTTGGTGAAGGTGTAGCTCCAAAAAGGCAGAGCCAAACACTGCTGTGTTTACGTTCTCTCTCTCTCTCCCTCCCTCCTGCTGCTTGGTCCCCAGAGACAGCACCGTCCAAGAGACAGGGTGGTTTCTGGCTGGAGGAGTGACAAGGAGAGAGCCAGGAAAATGGAAGGCACCCAGAAATAGTGAAGAGGGATGTTGCTCAGAAATTGGCATCCCATAAAGCTGTTTATGATCTCCGGGCTCATCTTCAACTTGTATGTGCACGAATCTGGTTCTAATTAGCATACCAAAGACTGGGAATGAAGCTGTGGTTAGAACTCCTGAGTCTCAGACCGGCGCTGAGTGGCCCACATGGGGACCAGATCCTAGGAGCACCTCACACACAGCAGGTCACAGCTTTTCTGGTAAATGCTCTGAACCTAAACATACAGGTTACTTACTAAGATGAATGTGTCAAGATTTGCCATAGGGTTTTTTTTTTTTAGTTTTTTTTAACGTTTATTTATTTTTGAGAGACAGAGAGAGAGAGACAGAGAGAGAGACAGAGAGACATAGAGTGTGAGCAGGGGAGGGGCAGAGAGAGAGAGGGAGCCACAGAATTCGAAGCAGGCTCCAGGCTCTGAGCTGTCAGCGCAGAGTCTGATGCGGGGCTTGAAACCATGAACTTTGAGATCATTCCCTGAGCTGAAGTCAGATGCCCAACCGACTGAGCCGCCCCAGGCGCCCCAAAAATCACATGTTCCGATGGGGCTTGCATGTACATATATAAAGACAACACATATAAAGGCGCCTGGGTGGCTCAGTCAGTTAAGTGTCCGACTCTTGATTTTGGCTCATGTCCTGATCGCATGGTTCATGAGATCAAGCCCTGACTGGGGCTCTGCACTGACAGCGAGGAGCCTGCTTGGAATTGTCTCTTTCCCCGTCTCTCTGCCCTTCTTGTGGGCGTGCTCTCTCTCTCTCAAAATAAGTAAACATTAAAAAAAAGACAACTATAGCATAAATAAGTGAAGATCAATTGAAGTGGTAAAATATTGGTTCTAGACTGCAAAAAGTTAACTGTATATTTTGCAATCTCTTCAGAAGCCCTTAAAAACTATACAGAGAGATATAGGAAAAGATCACCACAAATAAGTTAAAATTGAATTCTAAAACAATGTTCACACAACCCAAAAGCAGGCAGGAAAGGGGAAACGGAGGAACAAAAAATACAGAGGGAAGGAAGAGAAAGCAACTAACAAAATGGTAGATCTAACTCAAAACATATTAGTAATTACAGTAAATGTAAATAACCTAAACACATCAATTAAAATATTTTCAAGATGATTTAAAAAAAAATCCTGGGGCGCCTGGGTGGCGCAGTCGGTTGGGCGTCCGACTTCAGCCAGGTCACGATCTCGCGGTCCGTGGGTTCGAGCCCCGCGTCGGGCTCTGGGCTGATGGCTCAGAGCCTGGAGCCTGTTTCCGATTCTGTGTCTCCCTCTCTCTCTGCCCCTCCCCCGTTCATGCTCTGTCTCTCTCTGTCCCCAAAATAAATAAAAAAAACGTTGAAAAAAAAAAATTAAAAAAAAAAAATCCAACTATCTGCTAGGTATAAGAAACTCACTTCAGATATAATGATACAGATAGTGACTAAGTGAAAGGATAGGAAAATCTACACCATGCAAATATTGATCAAAATATTAGGTGACCCTGACGACATCTTTATTTTGTCTCACAAAGTGCCACAGAACTGGGGCGCCCGGGTGGCTCAGTTGGTTAAGCGTCTGACTCTTGATTTTGGCTCAGGACATGATCCCAGAGGCATGGGATTGAGCCTGCATCGGGCTCTGAGCTGAGTGTGGAGCCTGCTTAAGATTCTCTCTCTCTCTCTCTCTCTCTCTCTCTCTCTCTGCCCCTCCCCTGCTCATGCTCTCTCTCTTTCTTTAAAAAAAATGAATAAAACATTAATAATAAGAATAACAAGAATAATAAATTTAAAAAACAAGGGGAGTTGGATGGGACTATATTCTTCAAACATGGCAGTGTCATAAAAAACAAGAAAGGCTATGTACTGTTCCCAACTAAAGAAGATTAAAGAGACATGTCAAGTAAATGCAATACATAATCATAGACTAGATCCTGTGCCAGAGGGGAAAAAATGCTATAAAGGACATTATTTGGTTAATGGCCAAACTGGAATATAGATAGTACATCAGATGAAATTGTACCAATGTAATTTTTTTAATGTTTTGTTTAATGTTTATTTATTTTTGAGACACAGAGAGAGCATGAACGGGGGAGGGGCAGAGAGAGAGGGAGACACAGAAACCGAAGCAGGCTCCAGGCTCTGAGCTGTCAGCACAGAGCCCAATGCAGAGCTCGAACCCATGAACCGTGAGATCACGACCTGAGCTGAAGTCGGACGCTTAACCGACTGAGCCACTCAGGGGCCCCAAAACTTTTTATTTATTTATTTGTCTAAAAAAAAATTTTCATGTTTTTAAATTTATTTTTGAGAGAGAGAGAGAGAGACAGAGTATGAGCAGGGGCAGGGGTGGGGGTCGGGGGGCAGAGAGAGAGGGAGACAGAATCCACGAAGCAGGCTCCAGGCTCTGAGCTGTCAGAACAGAGCCTGATGCGGGGCTCGAACCCGCGAACCACGAGATCATGACCTGAGCCGAAGTCGGATGAAGTCGGTTAACTGACTGAGCCACCCAGGCACCCCACAAAACCCCTATTTTAAAACTCATTTAAACTACAAAAGTACCATGCACGCTTTAGTCTCTGCTGGAGACAGAAATTGAAAGGGATATTTATGAAGCCTTTCTTACGGGATTTTGTTTTCAGTCAAAGGCTACTCAAGTAATGATAAAAGACCCCAAGACCCATTACCAGTACAACTCTAAGTCTTGCTTATCGCCAAGGCTCAGTCAACAGGTGCTAGAGATAAACCATACCAGCAAAGTATCTCCCAGCGGGATCCACCTTCCCATCATTGAATCGATTGTTTTTCTTATCTTTATCTACTGTGGCCAGGACAGCCACCGACTGATCTTCCCAGTTCAAAGCACAGAACTTTGTTCCAATGGTGGCGACGTAGCCTCCTGACTGGCGAAGGGCCACAGAGCTGACGGGGGCATCTGCAGAAGCAAAAGTAGCATTCAGGACTCGACAAGTGGGCCAGCGGCCCAGGGGCCCACCGCAGGCATCGCACCACCAGACATCCCCGAGGGGATTCCAGCTCTTTTGACAATGGGAGTGCCCTCTCCCTTCAGTTGAAGGGTGCAGACTACCTAACCGAGTATATTCATTGAGCAGTGTTCTGGGCAGCAGGGCTAGAAAGGGGAATGAAACCCAACTCTTCTGGAAGCTTCCAGTCTAGTGGGAGAAGCAGGGAAGTCACACCGCGACAGCCACCATACACTGGGGCGGGTGTCACATCAAGTTCGAAGGAGGGGGTCCCTAACTGGGGTGGGGGACAAGGGGGCACCAGAGTAGCTGTCACAGAGCAAGTGATGCTCGATTCACCTGGTCTCCAGGATACCCAGAGCTACAAACTGCGTTTGGTTCTGGTAACTAGGCTTTGCGACATCTCACTCTCCCTCCGAAACAGGGTTTGTCTCTCTTTTTTCTTTTTTTTTTTATATTATTTTTGAGAGAGAGAGACACACACACACACAGAATCCTAAGCAGGCTCCAGGCTCTGCTCTGTCAACACAGAGCCTGATGTGGGGCTTGAACTCACGAACCGCGAAATCATGACCTAAGCCAAAGTCTGACGCTTAACCGACTGAGCCACCCAGACGCCCCTACATTTTGTACTTTTTAAATGTTAGGTTTCCTGGGTTTAATATTTTTCCGCGTATAAGGAGACTTCTTCCTCTGAAGTGGAGAGATTGATTACCATGGTGAGCAATCACAGGAAACCAATTGACCGGAATTTATTTTGAAAACATTTTCTGAGCACCTCTTCAACAAGCACAAGGCGCCAGGTGCTCCGGGAGCAGGTCTTAGCTAAAAGCCCGGTTCAGAAGTTGATTCCAGCCATCGAGGGGCCCGGAGAATGTGCGGGACACTATTGGGAAGGTCACATTCTCATCGTGGATCCTGACCTGTGGCCTGAGACTTCCTAAGTGACTGCTGACATCATAAGCCTTTTCTATGGTTTGTGGGGGGTAGTTTGCCAGATTGGAGGTGGGGATATATCCCTAATGTGTGCAGGCTGGCAGAGAGACTGGGGAAGGCAACAGGTCCCTCTCCCCACTCTGACCGCTGGTCACAATCACTTTGCCTCCAGCCGAACTGATATGCCTGGGTGAGTTAAAAAGCTGTTCCCTCTTGGGGCGCCCGGGTGGCTCAGAAGGTTGAGCGTCTGACTCTTGGTTTCGGCTCAGGTCATGCTCCCTTCTCTCTCTGCCTCTCTCCTGCTCTCTCTGTCTCTCAAAATAAATTTAAAAAATTTAAAAAAAGAAGCTGTTCCCACTCATTAAAAAAAAAGTTTGAGGTCACCAGTTCTGGGATGAGCCATCCGAGGTCACAGGAATTCCTGGTATCTCTTCTCATTAACACAAAATAAGCAACGTCCTTATCTCTAACCAAGCCCACACCCTTCAAGCCAGAGAATGAGAAACCCCTCCACTGGGAACCACGTGGCCATAAACAATCTCATCCAAATGCCCTTGAATTTCGTCCTGAATCTTATTTTGTTACCATGACCGGATAGGACCTGGTTGATGTTTTGTAAGTCTGAAAGCCCTTCTTTTTATGTTCAAAGGGATATGCCTGTTATTTCTTTTCGCGGATTGAGGGCTTGGCCTGACCCAGGATAAGACAGCCTTTGCTGTGCCACAAACGGGGTCTGCAACTTTGAAAGCTGTTACCCGAGGATGTTATGGAAAGACCCTACTGTGCGCCCCCTGAGCAAAACAAGATGGGGAAATGTTGCCGTCTCCCCCACAGAGGAAGAGGAACGTATTGACCATCCAGAAGTTTCTCCTGGGTCAAAGTGGGAGGACACAGGGGATACAGAGAGCAGGACAATCCAAAAGTGTTAAAGCATACCTAGTACCCTTTACCAGGAAGGTCCCTGGGGAATGACACATCAGGTGACAGCCACTCCCCAGGGAAAAGACAGCCATCCCGGGCAGGTCCCAGGGAGAGCCCCGCCTTCATCCTTACCCACGGTCACTTGCTGCACTCCCTTGCTGAGCGAATCCCACCGGCAAACCTTTTTTGCCGGAATATCGACGAAGAGCAGAGAGTTGGACGCCTCCTCCCACACGGGAGATTCGCCGCACCGGCAGTTCTCCGGCAAAACACACTCAATCTTAACGGAAGACATGATCATGCGAGAGATCTCTGGAAGGTTAACAGAGATAAGATAAAATGTAACCGCGTCGGGCAACTTCAGCAAAACACCTGGCCTGAGGCGCTGGGAAGTACAGACTGGGTTTTTACCAGAACAGGAAAGCCACTTTTCCCTTCATCAGAACAAAATAACGCCATGTGGCAGGAAGACACGCATAGGAAAATGAAGACAGAGCTGACAGTCCAGCATGAGACATCTTCAACTGACTTACTTCCCAGTGCCTATTTTCAAGCTATCTTTTGAAAAGAGAGGGGGAAAAATCACAACACCCCAACATCCATACCTCGGTGCCAATGACCCTCGGAGAGCTGGCCGGACGGGGTAAGGCTGCCCTTTATGCCTGCGCCCTAGCCCCCAAGGTGGGGCGGGGGCGGGCAGCTCCCTCATTGGTGGCCCCTCCCCCGCCGGCAGCACACCAGCTCCCGCCGCCCTCCCCCTGCGCGGATGGTGCGGATTCCCTTCTCTGACCGCTCAAAGGCCAGAACCTTCCTGCTCTGCCTTTTTCTGAACTGCACTTTTCGAAATACGTTCCTCCGTGAACTGAATGAGAACGGACACCCCTTTTCAACTGCACGCGATGGAAGGGGTGCAGAAAAGGGCACGGTCTGGGCACCCCCGTGGGACAGCCTCTCAGCTGTTTCTGGCCGCCTAGCAAGGCACGGTGCCAGTTTGGCAAGGAGTCTGAACTCCGCAGGCAGGAACAATTCATGCTGGGACTTTAGGCCAGAGCGTGACCAGCGAACAGGGAGAAGACAAAGAAAAACGATCAGAAAAGAAACAAATAAACCAACAACATTACCTAAGTAACCCCGTGGGCAGGAAAAACAGGCAACTTTCTCCCTGGCATCTTTCTGCTTTGAAGTGAGGGGTCCCACCCACGGATGGGGCAAATGAGTGACACGGGGAAAGGGAAAAGAATCTTTGTTTTAATTAAATTTCCTTCGATACATTGCTTTTTTTTTTTTTTTTTTAATAAGAGACACGGCTCAAATAGGCTTTAAATGCTGACTGCCAGCGTCGTAGCATTCGGAATCCGCGCCGGCTGTTAAAATTTGGCACGGGCTCCAAAGGCCTTCCTGCTATCAGTCTGAGATAAGGCCCAAGATCAGACGCGGGACTTTTGCAACAGCGACTTCTAACCCCGCGCTCCCGGCGTGCAAGCCAGGCGCGCCGGCAAACGTCCTTTTCCCGCCCGGGGTTTTCGGGCACCCGCGGCCCGGCAGGGGGGAGCGGGCACGCGGCGGCGGGTGCCCCCGCTGCACCTGCGGTACCTGTGCGGGTGAGGGGCCTCCGCGCGACCCGGTGGCGCCGCTGCAGCCTCGGGCGACCGCGAGGCCCTGGGGAAGCTGCAGGTCGAGGCCGCCCGGTGCACGGGCCGGCCGAGCGGGGGCGCGCAGGGCGCGGGGTCCCCGGGGCGCGCAGGGGGCAGTCGGTCTCCGGCCGGCCGGCCCCGGTTGGAAGAGCGGGCCGAGGGGCTTTCGCTAGGCGGTCGCCAGACCTTTCCTCCCCCGGAGAGTGGGGGGGCGGGGAGGCCGGCCCGACCCCGGCACTCACCAAGCTGGCGACCTGCAGGCGGCTCAAAGGTCAGGCAGCCCAGCCGTGAGGGCCGGGCGGGGGACGCGGCGGCTCGGCAGGTGGGGGGTGGGACTCGCAACCCCCAACGCTGGGCCCCTCCTCCGGGGCTCCTGGAAGAATCCTACGAAGCCACCCCGGACAGGGGGGAGGGGGCGGGGCACAGGCTTGGAGCCCGCGGGACCTAAGCCTCGGAGTTTGGACGGAGAGCTCGAGTTTCTCTCTTACTTAAACAAGAAAAATGGTTAAAACCTAGCAGACATTGCGGTCGAGGGTCCGGTTAAACACAAACAGGTGAAAAAAGGAAAGAACAAAGCGGTTAAACAAATCCACCCTTTTCCTAGCGGAGAAGAAAGCCTGGTGGCTGGAGGCCAACTCTTGCGAAGCGTTTTTGGTGGGGGAAGCGGAAAGGCTTTGTTTGATTGGATTTAAAGATCCTATCGATCCTAAGTACGGTTCAGCTCCACACTCTTCGCAGTTTCTCTAAAGAACCTCCAAGTTTAAAACAGTGCAAAAAAAAAAAAAAAAAAAAAAATCAGGGAGGGAGGTAAACAGAACGGTGGTTGCCGCTGGGGGATGGGAGCCGGGGATTAACTGTGAAGGGGTGAAAGGCATTTTCTGGGGTGATGGACGTGTATCCGGATGCACGTTTGCGTTGCACAGAAATACGAACTGTCAAAAGTCATCGGGATGGTTACGCTTGAGATTTGTGTGTTTTTATTGTATGTGTTGGATGCGAGGTCGGTGCTGCCTCATTATTTGTTTTTAAATGTTTATTTTTATTTTTGAGAGAGAGAGAATGAGCTGAGCGGGGGAGCGGCAGAGAGACAGAGGAGGGTAGAGGATCCGAGGCGGGCTCTGCGCTAACAGCAGTGCGCCGGATGCGGGGCTCGAACTCATGAGCCAGGAGATCATGCGCTGAGCCGAGGTGAGCCACCCAGGCGGTCAGTGCTACCTCATTATTGATCTCTCTCAATCCGGTGTCACATTCCTTGCCATCTGCACTGCCCTAAAACCGCTTAGCACACTCAAGTCACAATCACTGTTGGAGTTCCAGTTGAAGGGCCAGAAACCAAGATGGAAAGGCACATGGCTCTAGACGGGCAGGAGATGGTTGGAGGAATCGCCGCTCAAAGTTTAAGGTTAGAAACTTAGAGTAACTGGCACTTCCGGCCTCAATTATTTCCCCTTCATCCCCGGGGTGGTTACTTAAGTCAACCGCTCTCCCGTGCCCCCATTTAAAGATGGGAAAACACAAGTCTGCAAAGTGAGGAGACTCCCAGTCACACATTAAGCTGGGAGGGTTCTGGCAAATAGGCCAAACCATCAGTAGAAAAATAAGAACCTGGGGCGCCTGGGTGGCTCAGTTGGCTAAGCGTCTGGCTTCCGTTCAGGTCACGATCTCATGGCTCGTGGGCTTGAGCCCCACATCGGGCCCTGTGCTGACAGCTCAGAACCCGGAGCCTGCTTCCCATTCTGTGTCTCCCTCTCTCTCTGCCCCTCCCCTGCTTGCACTCTGTGTGTGTGTGTGTGTCTCTCTCTCTCAAAAATAAAAACATTAAAAAAAAAAAAAAACACTTGAAGGACACTTCCTTGGGTGGGGCCAAGAACGGGACCGCGGTCTCCAGATGCTTCTCTGGGGTTCTATTGTGTCCTCTCCCTATCACATGGCTTCTTCTACCTCCCTAATGCTGACGACACCCCAAACTGTATCTCAGCCCCGACCTCTCCCCCCAAACCGCAGGCTGGTAGTTCAGAGGCTCTCTACTCGACTGCCCCCATGGAGCTGTCCCAAACCAATCACATTATTCTCCACAAACCTGGGAATGGGACCATGGTCTATAAGCAATAGACTGTGTAAGAAGCCCTTCTCTTCTTGTTCCCTCCCTCAAGTCCGGTTAGTCACCAGATCATAGAAATTGTCCTTTTAATGCCCTTCTGGCTCTGCTGGCACTTCCGTAGTTCATTCAAGCTTCCCCATTTCTTGCCCACATTGCTGTCACTTCCCTGGAGGGCTAGCCTCATCCCTTTGGATCTGCAGCCAAAATGACCCACTAGATCCCGAGTCCTGTAGGGCAGGGATGCAATCTTATTCACCTTCACCCTGCTGCCCGCCCCCCCCCCCCCAGGGCCCGCCAGAGTGATGACACAGCACTTTGTTTGGTAGGAAGGATGTCAACTTTATTTTGAAAAAATGTGACCTTTATGGAAGAGTCGCAAAAATGGTACAAAGGATTCATGATTACTCTTTACCTAGATTCCTCAAATTTTTTTTTTAAGTGTATCTATTTATTTTGGAGAGAGACAGAGAGCAGGGGAGGGCCAGAGAGAGAGAGAGAGAGAGAGAGAGAGAGAAAGAATCCTGAGCAGGCTCCACACTGTCATCGCAGGGCCCGACATGGGGCTCGAACTCACAAACCGTGAGATCATGACCTGAGGTGAAATCACGAGTCAGACACTTAACTGACTGAGCCACGAGTCAGACACTTAACTGCCCCTCAAATGTTTTTTTTTCTAAGTTTATTTGTATTTATATTGAGAAAGATACAGAGAGCAAGCGAGGGAGGGGCAGAGAGAAAGAGACAGAATCCCAGGCAGGCTCTACGCTGTCAGCGTGGAGACCCATGCGGGGCTCAAACCCACAAACCATGAGAACATGACTTGCGCCAAAATCAAGAGTTGGACGCTTAACCAACTGAGCCACCCAGGCGCCCCTAGATTCCTCAAATGTTAACAGTCCACCACATTTGCTTTATTTTCCTCTGTCTCATTTACATATAAATGCAAACACATATATTTTTTTCTCGACCAGTTTGAGAGTGAGTCGCAGACATGATGTTCTGTTACCTCTAAATACTTTGGAATACATGTCCTGAAAATAAAAGGTCATTCTCTTATATAACCACAGCACAGCACAGTTAATCAAGATCAGGCAGTTAGCATCGATACAATATTATCTACCTGAATTTCATGTCCCACTAATGTCCTTTCTAATAAAAGGAGAAAAAAAAAACCCATTCCATTCCCAAATCGAATCCAGAGTAAAGCGTTGTATTTAGCTGTGTTTCTTCCCCTTTAATCTGGAAGGGCTCCTCAGCCTTTGTTTCATGACATTGACATTTTTGGAGTTCGAAACGTAGAATGTCCCTTAATTTGGGATTCTTTGAGTTTTCCTCATGGTTAATTCAGGCTATGCCTTGTTGGCAATACTACGAAAGTGTGCTGTATCCTTCGTAGCATCTGGAGGCAAATTATGTCGCCACATCGACTGAGAACTGTTGCTTTGTCTGGCTCTCCTGCTACCTCATGAACTCTCAGGTTAAGTCTTGGATCTTTTATTTTATTTTTAAAAATTTTAAATGTGTATTTATTTTTGAGAGAGAGACAGAGACAGAGCATGAGCAGGGGAGGGGCAGAGGGAGAGGGAGACACAGAATCCAAAGCAGGCTCCCGGCTCCGAGCTGTCAGCACAGAGCCTGACGCGGGGCTCAAACTCGTGAACCGTGAGATCATGACCTGACCCGGAGCCTGCTGCTTAACTGACTGAGCCACCCAGGCGCCCCTAGAGGTACATTTAAAGGAAGGATGATTAAGGGCGCCTGAGTTTTGGCTCAGGTCACGATCTCATGGTTTGTGAGTTCGAGCCCCCTCACTGGGCTCCGCGCTGGCCGTGCAGAGCCTGCCTGAGATTCTCTCTCTCTCCCTCTCTCTCTCTCTGCCCCTTCCCTGCGTGTGCATTCTCTCTCTCTCAAAACAAATACATAAATTTAACAAAAATAAAGGAAGAATGATTAAATTTTTTGTCAGCAGTTAAATTGAGAGCAGTAGCTGTGGACTGAGAGAACCCGGGGGTTTTTTTTTTTCTTAAGTGGGAGAAGATCACAGAGGGTCAAAAGTCACAGGATGAAGATAAGGCGGACCCTACTGAGAAGCCTTTCAGTTGATTACTGGGGAGTGTCAAGTACAACAACAGGAAGAAAAAGGCTGCTAAAGAATCAGAAAATTAACCTTGGGCAGAAGCCGTCCCCTTCTGTGGTCCGTGGTTTCTGGAAGGTTCCTAAGAATCCTGTCTAGTGTCCCAGTGGGATGGTCATCCAGTAGTCAGGATAAAGTGATGTGTAGCTTTTGAGTTGAGAAACATGAACTTTATTGCCATGTCAGTTGTTAAGAGTGCTTGATAAGGTCTTTTCCACTGAGGCTCCCGGGCAGTTTTCAGAAAACCAGACTTTCAGGTTTGAGATCTTGCAGGGGTTGGGCAGGGGGGTGTTTTGAAAACGCAGCTTGGACCTGCCGGTGATAAAGCTGGAGGTATGTGAGTCCTTTGGGGTAATTAGTCACATCAGCTTGTAATCGGCTAGAGCAGAGGATTGGAAGTTCTTTTGAAACGCAGGGGTCAGACCCCTTATTAACTCTCTAGGAAATAACTTGTGGATCTTAGAGGGGACCCACCTCGTTGCCATCAAGGGAAATGGCAATACAGGCATACTTCGGAAATTTTGCGGGTTCGGTTCCAGACCACCGCAACAAAGTGAATTTCTCAATAAAGTGAGTCAAATGAAATTTTTTTCTTTTTGGTTTCCCAATGCATATAAAAGCTCATTTGTTAGTGTAGTCTATTGGGGCGCGTGGGTGGCTCAGTCGGTTGAGCGCCGACTTCGGCTCAGGTCATGATCTCACGGTTCGTGGGGTCAAGCCCTGCTTTGGGCTCTGTCCTGACAGCTCAGAGCCCGGAGCCTGCTTTGGACTCTGTGTCTCCCTCTCTCTCTGCCCTTCCCCTGCTCGTGCTCTCTCTCTCTCTTTCAAAAATAAACATTAAAAAAATAAACATTAAAAAAATTATACTGTAGTCTATTAAGTGTGCAATAGCATTGTGTCTAAAAAAATGTACATCAGGGGGTCAAGCCCGCATCAGGCTCGGCGCCTGGAGCCTGCTTCAGATTCTGTGTCTCCCTCTCTCTCTGTTCCTCCCCCATTCGCACTCTGTCCCTCTCTCAAAAATGAAGAATAAGTTTTTTTTTTTTAATGTACATGCCTTAATTTAAAATGCTTTATTGCTGAGGTCCCAGTAGTTCATTTTTGCTTTTGTTTCTCTTGCCTCCGGAGACGTGTTGAGTAAGAAGCTGCTGCGGCCAAGATCAAAGAGGTTGTTGCCCGTTTCCTCCTCGAGGATTTTGATGGCTTCCTGTCTTACATTGAGGTCTTTCATCCATTTTGAGTCTATTTTTATGTATGGTGTAAGAAAGTGGTCCAGGTTCATTCTTCTGTATGTCGCTGTCCAGTTTTCCCAGCACCACTTGCTGAAGAGACTGTCTTGATTCCATTGGATATTCTGTCCTGCTTTGTCAAAGATTAGTTGGCCATACGTGTGTGGGTCCATTTCTGGGTTCTGTATTCTGTTCCACTGATCTGAGGGTCTGTTCTTGTGCCAGTGCCATACTGTCTTGATGATTACAGCTTTGTAGTGTAGCTTGAAGTCTGGGATGGTGATGCCTCCTGCTTTGGTTCTCTTTTTCAAGATCGCTTTGGCTATTCGGGGTCTTTTCTGGTTCTATACAAATTTTAGGATTATTTGTTCTGGCTCTGTGAAGAATGCTGGTGTTACTTTGATAGGGATTGCGTTGAATATGTAGATTGCTTTGGGTAGTATTGACATTTTAACAATATTTGTTCTTCCTATCCAGGAGCATGGAAACTTTTTCCACTTTTTTTGTGTCTTCTTCAATTTCTTTCATCAGCTTTCTATAGTTTTCAGTGTATAGATTTTTCACCTCTTTGGTTAGATTTATTCCTAAGTATTTTATGGTTTTTGGTGCAATTGTAAATGGGATCGATTCCTTGATTTCTCTTTCTGTCGCTTCATTGTTGGTGTATAGGAATGCAACCGATTTCTGTGCATTGATTTTATATCCTGCAACTTTGCTGAATTCATGAATCAATTCTAGCAGTTTTTTGGTGGAATCTTTTGGGTTTTCCATATAGAGTATCATGTCATCTGCGAAGAGTGAAAGTTTGACCTCCTCCTGGCCGATCTGGATGCCTTTTATTTCTTTGTGTTGTCTGATTGCTGAGGCTAAGACTTCCAATACTATATTGAATAACAGCGGCGAGAGTGGGCATCCCTGTCTTGTTCCTGACCTTAGGGGGAAAGCTCTCAGTTTGTCCCCATTGAGGATGATATTAGCATTGGGTCGTTCATATATGGCTTTTATGATCCCGAGGTATGCTCCTTCTATCCCTACTTTCTTGAGGGTTTTTATCAAGAAAGGATGCTGTATTTTGTCAAATGCTTTCTCTGCATCTATTGAGAGGATCATATGGTTCTTGTCCTTTCTTTTATTGATGTGATGAATCACGTTAATTGTTTTGCAGATATTGAACCAGCCCTGCGTCCCAGGTATAAATCCTGCTTGGTCATGGTGAATAATTTTTTTAATGTATTGTTGGAGCCAGTTGGCTAATATCTTGTTGAGGATTTTTGCATCCATGTTCATTAGGGAAATTGGTCTATAGTTCTCCTTTTTAGTGGGGTCTCTGTCTGGTTTTGGAATCAAGGTAATGCTGGCTTCATAGAAAGAGTTTGGAAGTTTTCCTTCCATTTTTATTTTTTGGAGCAGCTTCAAAAGAATAGTTGTTAACTCTTTCTTAAATGTTTGGTAGAATTCCCCTGGAAAGCCATCTGGCCCTGGACTCTTGTTTTTTGGCAGATTTTTGATTACTAATTCGATTTCTTTACTGGTTATGGGTCTGTTCAAGTTTTCTCTTTCTTCCTGTTTCAGTTTTGTAGTGTATATGTTTCTAGGGATTTGTCCATTTCTTCCAGATTGCCCATTTTATTGGCATATAATTGCTCATAATATTCTCTTAGTATTGTTTTTATTTCTGCTGTGTTGGTTGTGATCTCTCCTCTTTCATTCTTGATTTTATTTATCTGGGTCCTTGCCTTTTTCTTTTTGATCAAACTGGATAGTGGTTTATCAATTTTGTTAATTCTTTCAAAGAACCAGCTTTTGGTTTCATTAATGTGTTCTACTGTTTTTTTTTTTTTTTTTTTTGTTGTTGTTGTTGTTGTTCCTCATCAAAATAAAAAGCTTCTGCACAGTGAAGGAAACAATCAGCAAAACTAAAAGGCAACTGACGGAATGGGAGAAGATATTTGCAAAGGACATATCAGATAAAGGGTTAGTATCCAAAATCTATAAAGAACTTATCAAACTCAACATGCAAAAAACAAAGAATCCAGTGAAGAAATGGGCAAAAGACATGAATAGTCACTTCTCCAAAGAAGACATCCAGATGGCCGACACATGAAAAAATGCTCAACGTCACTCATCATCATGGAAAAAGAAATCAAAACCACATCGAGATATCACCTCCCACCTGTCAGAATGGCTCACATGACCAACTCAGGCAACAACGGATGTTGGCGAGGATGCAGAGAAAGAGGATCTCTTTTGCATTATTGGTGGGAATGCAAGCTGGTGCAGCCACGCTGGAAAACAGTATGGAGGTTCCTCAAAAAAACTAAAAATAGAACTACCCTACGACCCAGCAATGGCCCTACTAGGCATTTATCCAAGGGATACAGGGATGCTGTTTCAAAGGGACACATGCACCCCCATGTTTATAGTTATAGGATAAAGAAGATGTGGTAGAAAACAGAAGAGACTCATAAATATGGAGAATAAACTGAGGGTTGCTGGAAGGGTTGTGGGAGGGGGGATGGGCTAAATGGGTAAGGGTCATTAAGGAATCTACTCCTGAAATCATTGTTGCACTATATGCTAACTAATCTGGATGTAAATTAAAACAAAAAAAAGGAGATGTGGTATATGTATACAATAGAGGATTACTCGGCAATCAAAAGAATGAAATCTTGCCATTTGCAACTATGTGGATGGAACTGGAAGGTATTATGTTAAGCGAAATTAGTCAGAGAAAGACAAAAATCATATGACTTCACTCATATGAGGACTTGAAGAGACAAAACAGATGAACATACGGGAAGGGAAGCAAAAATAATATAAAAACAAGGAGGGGGACAAAACAGAAGAGACTCATAAATATGGAGAACAAACTGAGGGTTACGGGAGGGGGTGTGGGAGGGGGGATGGGCTCAATGGGGAAGAGGCACTAAGGAATCTACTCCCGAAATCAGTGTTGCACTATATGCTAACTAATTTGGATGTAAATTTAAAAAAATAAAAAATAAAAAAAGTGCTTTATTTCTAACAAATGCTAATTATCATCCGAGCTTTCAGTGAGTCATAATCACTGATTCCAGATGACTATAACAAATAGGAATGAACGAATTTGATATAGTATGAGAATTACCAAAATGGGACGCAGAGACATGCAGTGAGCAAATGCTGTTGGAAAAATAGCGCTGATAGACTTGCACGATGGAGGGGTTGCCACTGACCTTCAATTCGTAAAACACTCAGTGAAACAAGGTATGCTCTTTGTTAGGCCATGGGCATTCAAGGGGTTTCTGAGAGCTTTGACAATTTGGGCTTTCCAATTCCATTACTTGTCTGCACTTTTCCTGAATTTATGGATAAGCACAGTGCCATTCTAGAAAATAAGAACAAAAATTATGTTTGGGGCTCCTGGGTCGCTCCGTCGGTGAAGCGACCGACTCTTGACATCGGCTCAGGTCGTGATCTCCAGGCTGTGACCTCAAGCCCCAAGTTGGGCTCCAAGCTGAGCATGGTGCCGGCTTAAGATTCTCTCTTTCTCCTTCTCCCTCTGCCTCTCTCCCCTGCTCTCTCTCTCTCTCAACAAATAAACCAAATAAATAAATAAATAAATAAATAAAATTAAAGAACAATTATGCTCAGTGACTAGTGTTTTGCATCTATTTCTTACTGAGAAACTGTCCAGGGGCGCCTGGGTGGCTCAGTTGGTTCCGCGTCCAACATCAGCTCAGGTCATGATCTCACAGTCTGTGGGTTCGAGCCCCGTGTCGGGCTCTGTGCTGACGGCTCAGAGCCTGGAGCCTGCTTCGGATTCTGTGTCTCCCTCGCTCTCTGCCCCTCCCCCCTTCTCAAAAATAAACACTAAATTTTTTTTTTTTAATAAAAAAAGAGAAACTATCCAGGCATCTAAAGATTACTTATCAATTAACTTAATCATTTTTCAAACCGATGGTTACCAGAAGAGAGGGGGGTGGGGGGATGGGGGAAATAGGTGATGGTGATTAAGGAGGGCACGTGTTGTGATGAGCACCGAGTGTTGTATGGAAGTGATGAATCACTGAAGTCTGCTAGTATTACACTGAGACTAGTATTACACTGTATGTTAACTACGTAGAATTTAAATAAAACACTTGGGAACAAAAACCCTAATCATTTACCTAAAGTCTTAAAGTCAAGATCCAGAAATTTCAATTAGCTAACATGTTACATCTTACAAATCTGTGCTTTGTAAGAATTTAATTCGTTCATAAAATTGAACTCTTTTTAAAAAAAATTTTTTTTAATGTTTATTTTTGAGACAGAGAGAGACAGAGCATGAACAGGGGAGGGTCAGAGAGAGAGGGAGACACAGAATCCGAAACAGGCTCCAGGCTCTGAGCCGTCAGCCCAGAGCCTGACGCGGGGCTTGAACTCACGGACCGCGAGATCATGACCTGAGCTGAAGTCGGCTGCTTAACCGAATGAGCCACCCAGGCGCCCCAAAATTGAACCCTTTAAAAAGACACTATCATTTCATTGTGTTCATATATACAGTTCACCCTTGAGTAACATGGATTTGAATTGTGTGGGTCCACTTCTACGTGGATTTTTTTTGATAAACACAGTACTGCAAATGTATTTTCTCTTCCTTATGATTTTTTAATAACATTTTCTTTTCTCTAGCTTTAAGAATATAGTGTGTTGGGGCGCCTGGGTGGCGCAGTCGGTTAAGCGTCCGACTTCAGCCAGGTCACGATCTCGCGGTCCGTGAGTTCGAGCCCCGCGTCAGGCTCTGGGCTGATGGCTCAGAGCCTGGAGCCTGTTTCCGATTCTGTGTCTCCCTCTCTCTCTGCCCCTCCCCCGTTCATGCTCTGTCTCTCTCTGTCTCAAAAATAAATAAACGTTAAAAAAAATTAAAAAAAAATACTCTTGATCCCATCAAAAGCTCTTTATCCTGGGGTTAAGTTCTTTTCTTCTTTCCTCACAACTAGAGTAACAGAGGCTATTAGGACACTTTTCAGTGTCCACAAAAAGAGACATCATTGAGTAACATTTTCTTTTCTTCTTTTAGACTTTGACAGTTTGTCTGGGCTGGATATTCCTAGAGTGTACACATAACGACGGGATGGTTTTTTGATCAGTTAATCTTTAAAGTTTCCCCAGTGTGTAAGAGAGAGGGAGAGAAACCAAAAAATTAACAGGGAGCCAGCTTCAGACAAATACGAAATTATCGTTATAAAAGGCTAATTATGTTCCTCCCTTTTTAAAAAAAATTTTGTAAGTCTATTTACCTCGTGAGAAAGAGAGAGAGAGCATACATGCCTGCAAGGGGAAGGGCAGAGAGAGGGGAGACAGAGAATCCCAAGCAGGCTCCGCACTGTCAGCCCAGAGCCCGATGCGGGGCTCGAACCCAGAGACTGTGAGATCATGACCCGAGCCGAAATCAGGAGTCAGAAGCTTAACCAACTGAGCCACTCAGACGCCCCTAATTATGTTCCTTCGTGAAGGAGAAGGAAGAAGGTATAGATACCAAAAACCCATTTTGACAAATATGAGAGAGAGAAAGAGATAGAGATAGAGATTGGGATTGCAGCTGGTTCAGACAATAACAGGCCACTGACAATTTTACCGATCTAAATAATTGTAAAGATTTGGATTTTTTATATTTATGTAATCTCTGCACCCAACGTGGGGCTTGAACCCACGACCCCGAGATCAAGAGTCACGTGCTCCTCCAACTGAGCCGGTCAGGGGCCCCACCCATCTAAGTAATTTTAAAGCTCTTTCAAGTTAATCCTTGAAATCTGGAAATGAAGCTAACATAGTCTCCTATGTTAAACATAAACAGAATTTCTTAGACAGGAGCAATCTCCTTGTGAGGGTTTCTTCCCCCTGTGTTCTAAGGTGCCCCTTAAGTCAACAATCTTGTTCATGTCAAAAATTCCCCAATGTGGCCATGGTAATTTGAAATTGACCTTAGAGAAATCACGCCAGGTACAGAACATACTTGGAAAATATGAAGGAGGCAGGGGGTTGAGATGCAGTTCCGGATCCAGAAGACCCCATGAGAACTTGTCTCTAGAGCCTGACTGAAGGTCAACCATTATCCATCAGAGGCTGCAGAAAACCTCCTGATTCTGGGCCAGTGTAGCAAAGTTCTTAGGGACACAAAGATATAACCGAAGGAGTCCTTTCAAGGTTTTAACAGCTTTGTTGATGTAGAATAGACATGCAATAAACCGACATGCATAACAAGTATAACTTGGTTAGTTCTGACATATGTCCGCACACCCGAGACCATTACCGCCGTCAAGATAATGAACGACGCATCCGTCACTCCCAAAAGTTTCCTCCTGCCTCTTTATGAAAGCTCTCTCCCAGCCCTCCACGCTATCTCCCAGGCAACCACGCTGCTTTTCATTTTCTAGATTTGTACGTACATGGAATTATACAGTATGTGTTCTGTTTTGTCGGGCTCCTTTGACGCGGCATAATTATTTTGAGATTCATCTCTCTTGCTGTGTGTAGTTCATTCCTTTTTCTTTCTTTCTTTCTTAAAAAATTTTTTTTTTACATTTATTATTTTTGAGAGACAGAGAGAGACAGAGCACTAGTCAGGGAGGGATAGAGAGAGAGGGAGACACAGAATCTGAAGCAGGCTCCAGGCTCTGAGCCGTCAGCACAGAGCCCAACGCGGGGCTCGAACTCACAAACCGTGAGATCATGACTTGAACCGAAGTCAGACGCTTAACTGAGCCACCCAGGCGCCCCATTCCTTTTTCTTTCTAAGAGGTAGGCCACTGCATGTAAATACCACTTGTCTATCCATCCACGTGTCGATGGACACCACTTGTTTCCAGTTTTGGCTATCACAACCAAAGTTGCTATGGACATTTATGTATGAGTCTTTACAATTTTTTAATGTTTATTTTTGAGAGAGAGAGAGAGAGAAAGAGAGAGAGAGAGAGAGAGATACAGAGCATGAGCAGAGGAGGGGCAGAGAGAGAGAGGGAGACACAGACTCTGAAGCAGGCTCCAGGCTCCGGGCTGTCAGCCCCGATGTGGGGCTTGAACTCACGAGCTGTGAGATCATGACCTGAGCCGAAGTCAGACGCTCAACTGACTGAGCCACACAGGCGCCCCTTTATTTTATTTTGAGTAGGTTTCAGGGCGCCTGCGTGGCTCAGTCGGTTAAGCATCTGACTCTTGGTTTCAGCTCAGGACATGATCTCATTGTTTCATGGATTCAAGCCCCACATCGGGCTCTGGGCTGACAATGTGGAGCCTGCTTGGGATTCTCTCTCTCTCCCTCTGTCTCTGCTCCTCCCCCACTCATGCTGTCGCTATCTCTCTCAAAATAAATACGTAAACTAAAAAAATGTTTGAAGTAGGCTTCATGCCCAGTGTGGAGCCCAATGAGGGGCTTGAACTCATGACCTGAAGTGTTATCGAGAGTCAGATACTTAACTGACGAAGCCACCCAGCCACCCCGAGATTGCTCATTAAAAAAAAAAAAAAAAAAAAAGGTTATTTTCTTGTTATTATGTTGTGAGGGTTCTTTGGTTTTAATTTAAAAATATATTTTTAAAATTTTTTTGAAAGAGAGAGAGCAAACAGGAGAGGGGCAGAGGGAAAGGGAGGAAAGGAATATCAAGCAGCTTCCACGCTCAGCAAGGATCCCGATATGGGGCTCAATCTCAGGACAGTGAGATCATGACCTGAGCGGAAATCAAGAGTTGGTTTCTTAACAGACTGAGCCACCCAGGAGCCCCAAGCTGTGAGGGTTCTTGACATATTTTGGATACCAGTCCTTTATCAGATAAATGATTTGCAAATCTTTTCTCCCAGTCTGTGACTTCTCCTTTCAGCCTTAACACTGTCTTTCAAAAAGTAGCAGTTTTTAATTTTACTGAAGTCCAATTTACCAATATGTAAATAATTTCTTTTATGGAAAGTGCTCTTGATGGGCATATCAAAGAAATCTTTGCCTAACCAAGCTCTTAAAAGTTTCCTGTGTTTTGTCTAGTAGCTTTATACTTTTAGGGTTTTTTTTAATAAACTTTTTTTTTTTTAATTTTTTTTTCAACGTTTATTTATTTTTGGGACAGAGAGAGACAGAGCATGAACAGGGGAGGGGCAGAGAGAGAGGGAGACACAGAATCGGAAACAGGCTCCAGGCTCTGAGCCATCAGCCCAGAGCCTGACGCGGGGCTCGAACTCACGGACCGCGAGATCGTGACCTGGCTGAAGTCGGACGCTTAACCGACTGCGCCACCCAGGCGCCCCTAATAAACTTTTTTTTTAATGTTTATTTTTGAAGGAGAGAGAGACAGAGCGTGAGCGGGGGAGGGGCAGAGAGAGAGGGAGACACAGAATCCGAAACAGGCTCCAGGCTCTGAGCTGTCAGCACAGAGCCCGACGCGGGGCTTGAACTCACAGACCGTGAGATCATGACCTGAGCCGAAGTTGGACGCTTAACTGACTGAGCCACCCAGGCGCCCCAATGTTTATCTTTGAGACAGAGCACGCACGAGCAGGCGAGGGGCAGAGAGAGAGGGAGACAGAATCCAAAGCAGGCTCCAGGCTCTGAGCTGTTAGCACAGAGCCTGACGCGGGACTCGAACTCATGGACCTCGAGATCATGACCTGAGCTGGAGTTGGACGCACAACTGACTGAGGCACCCAGGCGCCCTATCATATGACTGTTAAATTCAGTTTGTCAATTCCCACCCCCAGAGTTGGTGTGATTTTGATTGGAATTGCATTGAATCCATAGACCAACTTGGGGATAACTGACATCTTAATATTGCGCCTTCTGACAAATTAAGATGGTGTATCTCTGCATTTATTTAGGTCTTCTGTTTCTCTCAGAAATGTTTTATTGATGCCATTGAGGTCTTTTCGTATCTTTTGTCATATTTATACCTAAGAATTTCACATTTTTTGGTACTGTTATAAGTGGTATTATTTTTAAAATTTCAATTTCTGATTGTTCCTTGCTAGTATATAAAATACAGTAAAAAATAAAATACAACAGTTTTTTTTTTTATTTTAGAGAAAGAGAGTGAGTGCAGGGGAGAGGGGCAGAGGGAGAGAGAGAGAGAGAGAGAGAATCCCAAGAGAGAGAATCAAGAGTTGGACACTCAACCGACTGAGCCACCGAGGTGCCCCAAATACAATAGTTTTTAATAAATTGACCTTTTATCCTGCAGCCTTGCTAGACTTATGAGTTCTGGTAGCTTTTTTGGGTAGATTCTGTCTGATTTCCTACATAGATAATCATGTCATCTGAAAATAAAAAGAGTTATATTTCTTCCTTTCGAATCAGGATGCCTTTCATTTCTTTTTCTTGCTTTATTGGACTGGCTAGAAATGCTAGCACAATATTGAAGAGAAGTAGTGACATTCTTGTCTTATTCCTGATCTTAGGGAGGAAGCGTTAAATCTTTCACCATTAAATATGATGTTAGCTGTTGGTTTTTCATAGATGTCCTTTATCAGGTTCAGGAAGGTCCCTTCTATTTTTAGTTTGCCAAGCATTATTATCAGGAATGGATATTGGATTCTGTCAAGTGCTTTTTATGTATCTTTGAGATACGATGAATTATACTGACTGTTTTTTGAAGGTTAAATCAACCTTGCATTTCTGGGATAAATCTCACTTGGTCGTTGTTATGGACCGAATGTTTATGTGCGCCCCTCATGATGGGGTTCATGCCCTTGTAAGAGGAAGAGATCTCTCTCTCTCCGTGAGTATGCACCAAGGAAAGGCCACGTGAGCACACAGTGAGAAGGCAGCTGTCCACAAACCAGGAAGTGGGCCCTCACCAGACAGGAGTCTGATGGCACCTTGATCTTGGACTTCCCAGCTTCCAGACTGTGAGAAATAAATTTCTGTTGCTCTAGCCAGCGAGTCTAGAGTTTTTTGTTATAGCAGCCCCAAGCTAAGACAGTCTTGGTGTATTTATCTTTTTGATATATTAGCGGGATTCAATTTGTTCAGGTTCTAAGAATTTTTGCAACTACTTTTATGAAGGACATTGGCCTGTAGTTTTCTTATTACGTCTGTGTGGTTTTGGTATCAGGGTAATGCTGGCCTCATAGAATGAGCTGAGAACTGTCCTCTGTTCAATTTTTGGGAAGAGTTTGTGTAGAATTGGCCTTATTTGCTCCTTAAATGTCTGTTAGAATTTGCCAGTGAAGTCATTTGGGCCTGGAGTTTTCTAGCTTTTTTTTTTTTTTTTTTTTTTTTTTGAGAGAGAGAGAGGGCGCAAAGGAGCAAGAGAATCCCACGAGGGACAGAGAGAGAGAGAGAGAGAGAGAGAGGCTGGGCTCACCCGAAGCGGGGCTCAAGGTCACTGGATGTGAGACTTGAACTCACGAACCCGTGAGATCATGACCTGAGCCAAAATCAGATGCTTAATAACTGAGCCACCCAGGCGGCCTTCATAAGAAAGCTTTTAATGCTAACGTATTTAATAATAAAAAGCTTTTTGGGTTATTTTTTTTTCTTGAATGTACTCTGGTAGTTTGTGTCTTTGAGGGGTTGTGTCCATTTCTTCTTTGTTGTTGAATTTACTGGCAAAAGGTTGTTAATAATACTCCCTTATTGGGGCGCCTGGGTGGCTCCATGGGTTAAGCGTCCGACTTCGGCTCAGGTCACGATCTCACGGTTTGTGGGTTCGAGCCCCGCGTCAGGCTCTGTGCTGACAGCTCGGAGCCTGGAGCCTGCTTCGGATTCTGTGTCTCCCTCTCTCTCTCTCTCTCTCTCTCTCTCTCTGTGCCCCTCCCCCACTCATGCCTTGTCTCTCTCTCTCTGTCTCTCGAAAATAAATAAATGTAAAAATAAATGATATTCCCTTATTATCCTTTTAATATCCATAGAACCTGCAGCAATGATATTTCTCATTCCTAACATTGGTAATTGGCCTTTTCTCTTTTTTTCCTGATCAGTCTCACTAGAGATTTGTCAATTTTATTTCATCTTCTCAAAATCCAGCTTTTGGTTTCAATGATTTCCTTTCGTCTTTCACTGATTTCAGCTCTGCCCTTTATTATTTCCTTTCTTCCCCTTACTTTGGATCTCATTTCCTCTTCTTTTGAGTTTTGTTAAGATGAAAGCTACAGTCACTGACTTGAGACCCTTCTTTTCTGATCCAGGCACTTAGCGCCGTAGAATTTCCCCAAGGTACCGCTTTAGTGCCATCCCACAAATTATATGTTGCCTTTTCTTTCTCATTCAGTTCAAAATAGTTTTTAATTTTCTGAGTTCCCTGACTCGTGTGGTACTTAGAAGTTTGTTCAGTTCCCGATGATTGGATTTTCCAGAGGTGTTTCCGTTACCGATTTCTAATTTCATTCCAGTGCGGTCAGAGAACATACTTTGACTTGAATCTTTTCAAGTTTCGTAAGACTTGTTTAACGGCCCATCTTGGTAAACGTTCCATTTGCATTTGACAAGGATGTGTATTCTGCTGTTGTGGTGTGGCGTGGTGAATGTCCCATTCAATCTGGACGGTTGATAGTTTTGCTGAGATCTTCTACAGTCTTACTGATTTTCTCCGTACTTGTTCTCTTTATTATAGACATAAACTATAATTGTTGGTTTGTGCATTTTTCCTTGCAGTTCCATCGTTTTCTCCTTAATGTATTTTGAAGCTATGTTATTAGATGCATAGACACCTGGGACTTTTATGCTCTCTTGATGAACTTGCCCTTGTATGGTATTAATATAGCCACAGATTTTTTTTTTTTTTTTTGTTAGGGTCAGCATGGAATCTTTTTCTTAGTTTTAACCTGTGTCTTTCTACTTAAACATGGGTTTCTTTTTTTAATTTATTTTTTAAAAATGTTTATTCTTGAGAGAGACAGAGAGACAGAGCATGAGCGGGGGAGAAGCAGAGAGGGAGGGAGACACAGAATGTGAAGCAGGCTCCAGGGTCCAAGCTGTCAGCGCAGAGCCCGATGCGGGGCTCGAACTCACTAACCGCAAGATCATGACCTGAGCCGAAACGATGAGTCAGACGCTTAACCGACTGAGCCACCCTGGCGCTCCAAAAGTGGTTTCTTATAGGCCGCATAGAGTTGCGTTCTTTAATCCCCGAGCTCTGCTCGGGTGCCTGGGATCTTCAAGAACTCTCTAACCCTCCAAGCTGCCCACTTTTGTAGAAGGTTCTGATGATTAGAGCACCAGTCCTTCTGAGGAGCCCCACCTGCCTTCTATCATCTTCCCACCGGGGTGGCACTCAGAGAGTTATTTCCACGTCCCTAGAACAGTTCTGTGGACGACAGGGACATCCAAACCCATGGCAACTACTCAGGCAGGTGCCAGATCCAGCCACAGGGGATCAATCAGGCCCATGGAAGTTTACCCAAGGCTACCTGAGAAGGACCAGAGGCCACCTTGGAAAAAGTAGGGGGGTGGGCAGGACATACAAAACTAATTTCTACAGGGGAGGATCTGATCGATAGGAGAAAAAAAAACCTCACTTGTTTTCCATTTCCAGAAAGCTTTTTGACTAGGAGAGACAGCACAGAAGCAACAGAGTGGTCAGCCACAGCCCAGGTGGGCCCTTTGGGAAGGAGGAGTGCTCCTCCGAAAGAGTAAGGAGCACTCCTCTGTGCCCTAGCGTGTTAGTTTCCTATGTCTGCTGTCACAACTTACCACACATTTGGTGGCTTAAAGCAACACAGATTTATTCTCATAGTCCTGTTGGTCAGAAGTCTAAGGTCATGGCATAGGCAGGGCTAGGTTCCTTCTGGAGACCTTAGGAGAGACTTCCTTTCCTTTCCTTTCTCAGTTTCTAGAGGCCACCTGCGTTCCTTGGCTCATGGCCTTTTTAATTTTTTTTTAATGTTTATTTCTGAGACAGAGAGAGACACAGCATGAGCAGAGGAGGGTAGAGAGAGAGAGGAAGACACAGAATCCGAAGCAGGCTCCAGGCTCCGAGCTGTCAGCAGAGCCCGACGCAGGGCTTGAACTCACGAGCTGTGAGACCGTGACCAGAGCCGAAGTCGGACACCCAACCGACTGAGCCACCCAGGCGCCCCTCTTTTTGTCTTTTAAAGTTACAAAAATGTTTATATGAGAGAGAGAGAGATTGCAAGTGGGAGAGCAGCAGAGAGAGTCCCAAGCAGGCTCCACGCAGCCAGCTCAGAGCCCAACACAGGGCTCGATCCCACAGACTGTGGCATCGTGACCCAAGCCGAGATCAAGAGTCGCACGCTTAACTGACTGAGCCACCCAGGCGCTCTGGCTCATGGCCTTTCTTAGCATCACTCCGGCCACCTGCAACTCAGGTCGCTTTCTTCAGGGCGAAGCTGAGAAGGAGCACTTAGAGAAGGGGCTTGGGGCACGTAGAGTCAGGCAAAGTGACCAAGAGTAAGAGTTGTAGAGGCAACCTCACAGGTTCTAGTCCCAATCCTGCTGTATACTCGCTGGGGAACCTCGAATAACTGCTGGAACCATCTGGCCTTTGACATGCATCAAATAGAGCTAAGAGTATCACCTTCATACAGTCATCAGGAGCCGTAAACATAAGGTAGCGCATGCTTAATCAGCAAACGGCCAGACATAGTTAAGGGCTCAATGAATATTGCCATTCTTATTATTTGAAGGCTTGGCTGGTCCCACACAAGTGTCCTGGACTGTCCTACCAATGGCTTTGGCCTTGGTTGGCTTCCCTAAGGGACCCACGTAGCTGTCTTGAGACTGACATTCAGCCTGGTCTCTGCCAATGTACTTCTCAGTCCATCTTTGAGGACACTGGGGGGGAGGGGGGGGGGAAGACTGCCCAACTGGAAGTGCCTTTCTTTCTTGAAGCTGAGGGGATTCATTCAAGGAGTTTATCATTTCCAAAAACGTCAGCAGTTCTAAGCTTGGAGGTTTTTCATCACGTGAGAAATGACTATGAAATAACGGGCCCATTTCCATGTGTGACTTCCGGGAGCAGCCTTCAGGACCGCGCGCCAATACTTTGGAAGGTAATGGTGAATGCTCGGCGGTTCTGCCCGTGGTTTCCACGTTCAGAGAACTTGCTGCGGTGGGTAGAGCTTGAGCAGCCCGACTCCACCCTCCGGCCTCCTTACAACCTGACATTCACTGAGAAGAAAGGAAAATTGAGAAGGTGGGGTAGAAGCGGGGAGGTGAAGGGAAGCTAAAAGCTTGGGATGCCCAGGCCTGGAGGCTGGAATGCTCCCACCCAAACCCGTCTCAACGGGATGAGAGCTGCTCGATGCTTCCGCAGTTCCTTCAGACGATGACTATTTTTAGGGGGCTTCGGGTTGAAGAACGCATCGGTGACCGGACAGGGCAGGGGACAGCGGCCTGGGTCTAAGGCCTCCCCCACCTCATTTCAAGGGCAATTATCCTCATGGCTTCAGGCCATACAGTGTGTTCCAATCCATGAAGTAACATTAACTGAATCCACAGAAGCCTCCTTTAAACAGTGCCGCGCGGGGCGGGCGGAGTGTCACAGGGACAGAGCTCCCTGCGTGGGAACGCAGGCCTTTGTTAACGGAGTTCTTTTTTTGAAAAAAAAAAAAAAAAAAATCAACACACCGTTGCGTTGCTGCTTTCCATAAAACTTGGAAACAGCTGGATTAATCCTGCGGGACTCTAATAAAACATTTATTATAAATAAGGTGCGTTTTTGGAAAATGTCACATGGAAGTCACTCAGGGGCAAGTACGGATTTACTCCTGTCATAAGAGTTTTCCTCAATTCTTAAGGGTCAGCAAACATGCTGAGGATTGTGGGGCGGGGGGGAATCCAACCCAGGACAATGCAGCGTCTGGTTTATTCTCCCAAAAGTTTCTTCAACACAGACAAAGGCTTCATCTCCCATTAGAAGTACAGACCCAAAGCTTTTGTGGGCTACAACTGGGTATATTTGTAGTTTCAGTTCTCCGACATCTTACCTAACAATGTACTGAGTCAAAAGAGTTGGCCATTAATGAGAGGCGGGGGAGGGAAGGGAGAGAGAGAGAGAAGGCAGGGGTTTTGGAGGAGGAGGAGGAGGAGGAGAAAGGCAGAGGAAGGGAGAGAGGGAGGGTGGGTGAGGGGGGAGGGAGGAAGGGAGAGAGAAACAACCGTGGCTCTTAACTATCTTCACTACTGATTTACCCAATGACCTTTAGCAAGTACATTTCTCAAAACGTAATGAAAATGTTTTTTAATGCCCCCAACGTCCCCCCGTGACACTACATAACCTGTATCACATTCATATGCTCACACGACTCCAAGCAGAATGAGTATCGTAAAGTGTGTGTATTCGAGTGATGCCCGAACTAAGCCTTTTGGACTTTGTGACTTTAGATAGGATCCATTTCCTTGGTGATTTTAAATGATGGTTTTGTCTTATTAGCCTGATGAAATCATGATTTTGGGGTAGAGTCCAAGGTCCCAGAGTTCTCTTTGGTCCCCGGTATTGGACATGAATCATGGATCTGTGCTTCTAAACATTCAATTCCTCCTTCTCCCCCTCCGTCCCTTTCCCCCCACCATCTGTTTTGTTTAACGGATGAGATTTTTTAAATATAAGAGGAACATATGTAAGATTTTCTAAAACCCGCATGCCAAATTAAGAAATTACCACACTGACAGTCGTTAGCAGTTTTCATAATTTAATGAAAAAGTATTGGTAAAAAGGTGACATTTGAAAAAAGACTGAATTTGTCTTGGAAAACTGGACTATATAAGACAAAATGAAAAAAAATTAACAAAAGAAGGTTAAGAGGTAATACTTCAAACAACAGCAAAATGTAGCAAATACATTTTGGGGCAATTGAAATGTACACAACTGAAGGCTCCTTCATTTACTTAGGAAAATCTTGTAAAAATATTACAACTATATTTCCCTGACTGAAGTTATTTTAGTCAATACTCTCCCCATGGCATTACATATGGAATTTGGCTGAAGCACTTTTTCAATGTTTGCTTTTCCTTGCACTCACTCAGAACCAAAAGGCATGAAAGGACTCGGGCTACTGGCCTCGAGCGGAACAGAAGGCCCCTATAGCAGAGCTCGTTACCTCTTCCTTAGAGGGAAGGTGTCAAATTCACATCTACCCCAGCAGAGCTCAGAGGGAAAAGCACAGAAACCTAGTGCGTCCATAAGGAGGAACAGTCTTCCTCGTGTGGATGATTCTTAGCTGCTTCCACTCAAACAAAACACAGGACGCCTACCACACGTGCTCTGGCACGTTCACACGTGTACACAGGCATAAAAGAAACATTTTCAAGGTGTGGCCAAAGAGGAGGCAAAATACAGAAGTTTTCCAAAAGGGAGGAGAAAACACGAGCCACGGGACCCATTAACAAGGCTTCGAGAACAGAAGTGGGGACAGGAACGCCGCAGAGGCTCCCTCCCGCACTGGGGGAGGGGACAGAGGGGCCCTGGCCTGCCCTTGGGCCACTGGCGCGCCCACTGCAGCTGGGCTGTTTGCTTTACCAGGAACCAACTTTAAAGATCGAAAAATGGCCTCTTTTTGTCTGAAAATTCCCACTATGCTTTCCCAAACCAGAAGAAAGAGAATATTAATTTAAGGCTAAGAAGAGAGAGCAGAGAATTATAGTCGGCTTCACATTTTAAAAACTGTAACATGTTCCCCTTCTTTTAAATGGGAAGCAGACGTGTTTTATCCCCCCCCCCAATGTAATTATTCTCTTCCTCCCACAAATTATTCAAGGCTGATTGTTTGGGAACAGGGTATAAGCAACTTCTGAAAAACGGCTCCAGCCTTTTTGTGTGGGGAACTGCCTCGGATTCAAAGTTGATACAAAGCTAAATTATATCCATGTGTTAAACACATGCTTTCAAATTCTGTTTGACAATAAAAATCTGTTTCAAAATTAAAGCAGGTAAGAATACTTAACCTCTGTGCATCTTACTATATTTTAATTATACCTCAATAGAAACTTTATAAACATTAAAGCAGGTATACAAAAAACTGTCAGCCAAACTTATTTAAATCAAACTGATTTGAAAACAAGAACACAAAACCCCTGACCTGGTACAAATCCTCCGGAATTGGTCTCACTTTGGGAAAGGCTCTGGGATCCCTCCCAAACGCCTAAGTGGAGAGAATCTGAGCATTTTCCTTGTACCTCTGTAAACACTATCCACAAGTTAGCCTCTCACGCTCGTTCGATGGGCCAAGTAGTTACAAGTGCGCCCCTGACCAGCAAGTCTAGGAACAGGCACTGGACACTTAAGAAGCATCAGGAGTATTGACTTGGTAGGTAAGATACTGCGAAAGGAGCTCAACCTTGTGCTGAGCCAAGGAAGAGGGTAGTGAATCTGACAGTATCTGAGATGTTGGTCCCTGGGCTCTCCCTGAAGCGGGTTTCCAGGTACCAATGGAGTTAGCAACTTCCTACAGACAGGAGCTGTGGGAGGTCACATGCCGTAGCTTCAAAAGGGAAGTAGTTTTAGTGTCTGATAATCACGGTCTCTTGCAAATGCGTTAACGATGCAAGGACTCTTAATACATATGTGCATCAACGTGGTAACAGGACTGGAGAGCTGTCCCAAAGTATTTACTGAGCAAGTACTCTGGGCCCAGCTGTTCTCGACAGCCTCTGGCAGAAAAGACTTCTGGACAATCTGTAATTCCTAGAATGTGCTTGCAAATTCGCTGTGAAACGTTTTATTCTTTCACTACAGTTCCTCCTAAAGTACACTAGAATCCTTTTGGTGTGGGGGTCTGCCCCAGTGTATGGGGCAAAGGCAAAGACTGAGCTATTCTTGGAGGTTTCCGATCACCTTTGCATTGAACTGTGGGAAAGGGGATGTGTCTTGCTTTTACCATGGCAATCCCGTCGAGAGTCGTGGGCAGGATTTTCCCTGTCCGAGCTAACTCTCCTTACCCTGACTTTCTCTTTATTCCCATCACTCTCTGCTTCTGAATCGCTCAGCTCCAAATCTGGGCAATACCCATCGTTTTCCTGATACGGAGCTCTCCCTGCAGACCGCCTCACAAGCTGCTTGCCCCAGAGCTGCTCCTTGGGGCTGACGTTCTTGGTTGGCTTCACACAACACTGGAGGTCCTCCGTGGTCCTCACCCACCTGTTGGTGGCCTCCTTAAAGGACCTACCGAAGTGTTCCACGGTCGATTTTCTAAAGGCGCCCTGACTGGCCAAGTGGGAGCTGAGCATGGACTCCTGGTCACAGAACACCTCACTTGAGCTGTCTTTTTGGGTGACATCTTCAGACCAGCTGCCCTCCAGGCCGTTGGATTTGGCAAGCTTGGAGGTAGACTGACTCTTCCCATTCCCGATGGAAGACTGGCCATGCAGGGCAGCCTGGAGGACCAGAGGCTTTCCCAGTGACTGCCCGTGGTAGAACTCCGGGGATGGAGTTCTCCAAGCAGGACTGGGGTCCTTTGCTTCACTTCTAGAGTGGGTGAGACTGGCCAGCAGACGGTTACTCTTGCTCTCTAGTGGATGTCTTGGGTACGATTTCATTCTCATTTCTAGTGACTCCTGAGGCACCTGCATGCTCCTTATATTGGAAACAGGGGAGCTGCTGGCAGGAGAGAGGGGTCCATGATCAGGCTCTGTGGAGCTGTTTCTGCAGTCTTCCGGGGCTGATCTCGGCATTTTTAACTTTAAGGTAATTCTTGGAGGCGGGTAGAACAATGAGTTTTCTAGTGTACTTGTCAAAGGAAGTCCTGAGATCAAAAAGACAGACTCATTTTAACAACTGATTTAAATAATGGCGTATATGCTTATTACGGCATGGTGAGTTCACATACCCACTCTTCCAAATGTCTAACGGGCCCCTGACTTTGATGTGTATGTGCCTCACGGGATAGGAGCCGGAGGGGCTGAACTAGAGGCTGGGTGGGGTGGGGATGGCTACAGGTGGGAAACTCAGCGGAGCCGCTGCTTGTCATGTGGCTCTCGACCTCTTCACCTCTGCCCTCCCAGGCTGTACAATGATCACAAAGACTAGTGTGCCACCTCCTACATCCCCATGTCTGCCCCCTTCCACTTCTGAAAAGAATGTCACTAGCAGTGGTTTGGAACAGGGTCTCCCTATTGGGGTGTCTGTGTGTGTGCAGGTGCGGGTATTGCACAGGACTCAGGATGTGCCTGAAAAGACATGTCAGACCCTACCCTCCAATCTCTCCCACCCTTCCCCCAAAGTCAAATCCAAACCCTCAAGAACACAGCATAGGTTTTGGTGGATGAAGAGCACGTGAGTATGTGTTTTAACTTGGCAACAGTAGAAATGGTAGCGGGTGGTTCCTGTGTACTTTATGCCTGTAACCTCAAATAGTCTCCTCACTGTGAATGTCCATTATCGAGGGGTGGGCGGGGCAGGTTTTGTGGTGGCAAGGCCAGCAGAAAAGAATCATGACATTCCTGCCAGTGGCCTGCTTTGGGCTCGGCCTGTGGAGTACTGGCAATCAGTTACCTGGTTCTGTCATCCTACGATCACTTTTAGAACAGATCTTCCTTTCTCTATTAGTTTGGGTGCTCTGAAATTAAAAAAGTACTTCTAAATAATTCCTCTTTGCATAGGGACTTAACTTTTCCCCGTGAGAGGATAACTATTAGGTAGTACCTGGGCAACAGGTGTTCCCTAAGGGTGCATGTTGAATACTCACAGCCCCCGTGTTGCTGCCACCTGCTGATACCACAAGCAGTTACGGGGCTGGCACCCACCAATCAGAAGCCACATGGCTTAGGGGGACAATCTCCCTGGCACGCAGGGACCCTCCTTGCTGTCCTTTGGTTTTCTTGGTCTTGCCCATCACAGTGGCTTTGTGGCTGAGCAGCCCTGCCGCCTCCTGCTATAGCATTCTGCTGTGACCTAGGATACTTATAAACACCCCAGAGCCTTCGATGCCTACCTGACACCTCATTTCTGGGTGTTTCTCTCACTCTACGGCTGGCCCTTGGCCGGAGCTGGGTTCTGCGCACCCCACACACTGACTCCCGGCTGCCCAGGCTCTGCCGCCAACCTCGGTATTACAGGAGGTACAGGAGGGTTACAGATGTCACTGAATAGGACTGTCATCGCAGCCGAGCTCCCCGTGCTTAGGGCACTGGAATTATGCTCTCCTGTCTCTCTCGCTAAGCGGGCAGCATACCCTACAGGCAGGGATTCTGTCTTGCGGACTGCTCTACTTTCTTGCCCAGTTCTTAGTCCACAGCAGGTGCTCGACAAATATTAGTAAATAAGAGACAGAACCCAGATCTCCTAACTACTGGCTAAGGTTTTAACAAAATATCGTTAAGATGAGTAACCTCGGAGTTAAATGTTTTCTGGAAACTAGGATTAGGCCCTATCGTATGGATTTCTAAGTCAATCTGATGATTACAGAATAGCTCATGGCTTTAACTAGTGGCCTCTAATATCTGTCTGACACCTAGATTATCCGCCCCAGACCTGCAAGTCCCCCAACCCCACCTTGGGATTTCTTGCCTCATGAGTTGACAGCAAGATGGGCCATGTTACATCAGGGTTGGAGCAGAGCAAATGAGATATTCGACAAGAATTTTAAAAGATTTTTAAGTAAAACAACCGACAGAAAATTTAAATTGTTAAAATAGGATGAAATCAGAGTCTATATATTGCTTAGGACTTTTTTTTCTTTTTTTAAAGTAGGCTCCATGCCCAGTGTGGAGCCTAACTCGGGGCTTGAACTCACATCCCTGAGATGGAGACCTGAGCTGAGATGAAGAGTCAGACGCTTAACCTGCTGAGCCACCCAGGTGCCCCAGGGCATCTTTAACATAAGGTTACCTGCAGCCATTTCCTGGTTGAGAAGCTGGACTTGCAAACCGAAGATCTGTTCCTGTACTTTGTTTTGTGACAGTTTCAGCTTCTCTCGCCTGCTTATCATGTAGCAGAGATTTCGCACCTGAAAGCCCAATCCCCGGCAAATAGAGATTTTTGTCATGTTACGTGAACCCGACAATTGAAATCGTTTAGCCAAAATTAAGGCAACTAAAACCAAGTGGGAGCACGGGGGCGGTGAGGAGAGAAGACAACACAAAACGCTGCATAAGGAGAGCCACTCTAGGGGAAGTCACGTAGCATGGTGCGGCACGGGACCGTGGTTCCCACATTGATCGGCAGCACAATAAAACGCTCCCAAGCCACCTCCTGAAACCTACTCTCCCTGCAGTGTGATGGGCTCGATGTTTATACGCACAGCCAAGCTGGGAAGACCGAATGATGACGTAGTGTTCTGGCCTTCCCTTTAAATTCCTGAATAAAACACTGGCGATGCTGGATCCAGTACAATTTTCTAATGAGCGCTGGACCAGCAGGATAAAGGTCTGCCGGACAGACTGACAGTGGTTTTTTGCTCACACCTCCTGCTCAGCCAAATCTCTACAGCCCCAAGGGTGCGATCCACGTGCTCCCATACTTCCCACCCCACCGGACCAATCATCCCACCTTTCTGTGCCCCAGTTTAGTTATCGGTAAATAGGGCTAACGACAGTACTTTCCTCACAGGCATGTTAGGATTAAATGAGTTAATATTTATGAAATGCTTCGAACAGTGTTGCCACATAGTAAGTGCTATCGATGTGTGAGTTAAATTTTACAAAGTGAGCCAAATCTGTTCCCTTCCAGATTCTGGTAGCAGAGAGAAAAAACAAGCCATCTCTATAATTACACTTGATTATAAAATTCTGTAGGGTAAATACAGGGCCTAACTTATCTTTGAATAAGTGAGTTAAACTAAATTATCTGGTGTAGAGACTTTCAATCAGAGGCGATTCTGACCCCCCAAGGAGCATTTGGTAATCTGGAACCATTTTCTGCTGTCATCATTTGGGTATGTGTTGGGAGGGGGATTGGCTATTGGGTAGAGGCCAGGGACGCTGTTCAACATCTTCCAGTGTTCCCCACGACAAAGGACAGTCCCCCCTACAATAAGGAACTAGCCAGCCCAAGATGTCACTAGTGCCGAGTTTGAGAAACTGCTTTTTCCTCAATAAAATTAATTCTTAACTTAGCCCACAGTCTCACGTGTCAGTAAAATAGAGCTGAGCCAATTTAGGCTCAACAGTGAATAAAAAGTAAACCAAATGAGAATTTATCTCAGATTTAAGCTTCATAAGCATGTAAGCGAGGGCTCTCCAGTTCCCTTGAAAGTGACTGCCAAAAATTTAAACAGAGCCCAATGCTCGGGGCCACAATGTAATCAGAAGATAAGCAAGGACACAGAAGCCCACACTTTAAATGAGCTGACCTTTAAAAACAGAAACGAAACTGGAAGCGGGGCCTCCATTTCTATGCAGACTGAGACCTGAACAGTAGCCACAGCTGATCACCTTACCCTCTCTAGGTCTTGGCGTAGATGCATAAACATTCTCATGCGAGTGTGAATACTCTCCTCTTTTGGCTGCACCAGGCCATTTTCTTCATCCTGCTTCGGAGGAAATAATGGCTTATTGAAGTTACTTTTCCGCTTCAGTTTCCAGTAGTTATAGATAAAGTCCACAGCTAGCGTGGGCATCCCCAGTTCTGTGGCCACATCTTCCACGCGGACCAGGGAATAGAACTCCTCCTCCAGCTCCCGAAGCTTCTGCGCCCGCAGGCTGATTTTTTCACTTTTGGCCTGGCTCTGCTCAGTAGCCCTGTGCATGGGGTACTCGGCCTCCCTGAGCTTCTGCCTGTTTTGGCTGTGCTTGAGGCAGTATGACTTGAACTTCACTTCATCCCCCTCATCTAGGATGGTCTTCATCTCTAGGCTGTGCTCAAAGGCACAGGTGACGTGGAAGGCAGTCATGCAGCTTTTCACAGAGCACTGTAGGAAGAAAAGATGCGTTAAGGGGGCAGGGCTGGGGGGGGGGGAAGGGGAACCGCATATCCCAGGGCTTAATGTGAGAGCTGCTCACGGGAAGCAGAGGTGAGGCAGGGAGAAAACAGGCCCTAAACTGACTATGACAGATGCTTTACAAGTAACTCAGGAAATCTGCTTGTATAGAAAACAGAAAGAAGAGGCAAAAAAAAAAAAAAAAAAAAAAAAAAAAAAAATTCAAACTCCCCTTTAGCTCGGGCCTGAAGTTTTTCTCAGAAGTCTTCCTTGGCTCCTGTGAAGAGTCATGCTGTACCTTCTCTGTGGCCCTCACGTTGCCTTATTATATGCTTCTATAGTAGTACTTTTTACAGTGTACCTACAGTATAGTGAGCGTCAGAACCCTGGCCAGAGCTCCTAAAGACAGAAGCCGTGTCATTCATCTTTGCATTGCCATCAACTATTGAACAATCAGGCGCTCAAGAAATGCTTGTAAACAAACAAAAGAAAAAACGAAGTCAATATTGTTGCCAGAGTATCTACTCGTTCTAAAAAGGTCCCAGGAACTCCAGTATCTAAGCAACCCAACTTCTTGAAATTGTTCTTATAGAGCTGTGCTGTCTAACATGGTAGCCAACTACCCGTAAGTAGCTATTTAAATTTAATTTAATTACATATACAGTATGCACATGTAATTGGGGCACCTGGGTGGCTCAGTCGGTTAAGTATCCGACTCTTGATTTCGGCTCAGGTGATGATCTGTTTGTGAGTTTGAGCCCCACGTTGGGCTCTATGCCGATAGTGCAGAACCTGCTTGGGATCCTCTCTCTCCCTCTTTCTCTGCCCCTCCCTCACTCTCGTAAGTGCGTGTGCGTGCACTTTCTCTCTCGCTCTTTCAAAGTAAGCTTAAAAAAATAAAACGATATACAATTAAAAATTCAACTCTTTAGCCACTCTAGCCACATTTCAATCATACTGGACAGCACAGATTTCCATCACTGCAGAACGTTCTAAGGAACATTAGGGCTACAGACAATCTGAAATTCAGTTTGTAATGTTTTGCCATTTATAGATGCAACACATTTGTTAAGTATCACTGCATAGCATGTACTGAGGATTCATTTACAGGGCAACAGAGTAGGAAGAGCCGGCCCATGACTGCTGTACTCCTGTGTTTTAGTTAGTCTCAATTACCATTTGTTATGGTTACAATGCTATAGCTTTCCTTCGAAAGATTTTAAATACATGGGAGAGAAAGAAATGGAGGATTTGTTTCTAAAAATAGTGGAGAATTCCCATGGTGAAAGCCAAGTCTCAACTCTTTTGGAAGCCTGAGTCTGGAGGGCAGACTGCCAAATTAATTATATGTTGGGGGTTTGTGATAACTACAAATAGGGAATGACCTCAGATACAAATAAAGACTAAAAAATGCAAAACCTGACAGGTCTCCTTCTAATAGACGGAGAAATTCAACACCTAAAAGAATGCTGGCAACCATCAAAGCTTTAAAGGAGGCAGACTGCATTTAAGCCAATTGTACAGGATAAAGAATTCCAGAGATGAAATATAATTCTAAGATCATCTTATCCAGCACCGCATTTATCACTGCTTGTACGTGCCTCTAGAGTCCCTGGTTTCCTACCTCCACTGCCCTGCCCCCCAACTCCTTCTACTTTTCAAGGAAGTGGTAATCTAGCCACTTAAACTACATTCCTAAGACAGCCCACCCCAGCTTTGGACAGTTCTACTGGAAAAGATTGTTACCTTACACTGAAATCTGTATCCTTAAAATGTCCACGTATTTGAAAGGCCTTATGATAATGAGGATGATGAAAGCCAAAAATGTACTTTTATCTGGGCACCTTGTGTTATCACTCGGCTAAGAAACTAGCCAGTCATTTAAAAAACAAGAAGCAAAAGGCATTCTTTAGCAGAAGATTAAAAGTGTTGGGTATAGTGCTCTTTCGCTGTTTAGTAACTGATAAAAATGTGGAAAGAGAAAGCAAAAGGACTGTGTCCTATTCAAGGGGATGAATGTGTAACATAAAACTACTACTGATCAGAAGCTGAAAACAGACCATGTGTCTCAGGTCACATTTATAGACTGTGGAGACGTAAATATAAATTAGTCAAAATAAAAGACAATACACAAATAAGAACTGGGTGCTTAGATGAAAAATGGAATACGTCCTTACGGAACTGTGCCATAAAATCCATCTGGTCGCAAAAAAGGTCTTTCTATGATGCTTAATAGCTGAAGGTCGCTGTGTTTTGGTGGTAAAGGAGAAGTGCCAACCAAGTTTTGGTGCCAAATACCTATTTATCTTTTTCCAAACACATACACTTGGAATATTCTAGTAAACAAAATGCCTTTATATATATACATCTCATTTATTTCTACTGTAACCACTTAAAGGTGACAGAGAAGGTATATATTATGCCCATTAAAATAACGCTTTATTGAGATACGAGAAAACTTTTTTTGTGCCAAAAAACTCACGACTTTTAAGTATACGTTTCAATGGTTTTAGCATGTTTACAGAGTTTTGCAACCATCACCACTACGTAATTCCAGTACATTTTCTTTTCTGGTGTTGTTTCAAGTTTTTATTCTAGTACATTTTCATTACCTCAAAAAAGAAATCTCATGCTTACCTGCAGTCACTTCCTGTTCCCAACCCCCGCCCCAAGCAAACCACTCATCTATAGGCCTATTCTGGACACTTCATAAGGAGGGATCATACATGTGGCATCTGTGTCCGGTTTAGCATGTTCTCAAGGCTCATCCATGTCATAGCATGTATCAGAATTTCATTCTTTTAAAAATATGGGAGGGTGCCTGGGTGGCTTAGTTGGTTAATCATTCGACTCTTGATTCTGGCTCAGGTTATGATCTCATGGTTCATGGGATCGAGCCCTGTGTTAGGCTCTGTGCTGAGGCGTGAGGAGCCTGCTTGGGATTCTCTTCCCCACCTCTCTCTCTGCCCCTCCCTCGCTGTGTGTGTGCTCCCTCAAAATAAATCAACTTAAAAAAAATTAAAATGTGGCCAAACGACATTCCATTGTATGACTATACCACATTTGTTTATCCATTCATCACTTGATGGGGATTTGGGTCGTTTTCAGTTTTTGGCTATTAGGAAATAATGCTGCTATGAGCATTTGTGTACAAGTTTTTATGTAGGCATATGTTTTCGTTTCTCTTTGGGAAGGTGCATTAAAGGATTAACCTTGCCTAAAGAAAGGTTTGGCCCTTTGCCCCCAGCTACTAAGAGGTGACCTCTAAGCCTATGGAATGTCCTGACTTAGAAGAGTGTCTTTGTTTATCAGGGGTCCCTGGACCATGTCAGATAGCCTATGCTAACAATGTGATTTATGGTGGAGGCTTTGAGCCACATGGTATCAGCCTGACCTCTGGAGGGACTGGAGGCTAAGGTCAGCCATGCGGGTGGGTCACTTGTGTCTAAGTGGCCAACTCCTAATACAATCTCTGAACGCTAAGACTTGGGTGAGCTTCCCTGGTTGGCAATACTCTGTGTATCATCACACGTCCCTGGGGGGGAGAAATAAGCACTGTCCACAAGACTCCACTTGGGGAGGACAACTGGAAGCTCCATGCCTACTCTCTCCTGGACCCCTGTCCTATGTGCTTCTTCCCCTTGTTTTTAATCTGCATCCTTCCTTTCACTGTAATAAACTGTAACCACTAGAATGGCTTTTCTGAGTTCTTTGAGTCCTTCTAGTGAATCATTGAACCTGAGGGGGGTCTTGGACACCTCTTCAACTGCAAGTATATGCTTTGAAGTGGAATTGCTAGCTCATATGACAATTCTACATCTGACTTAAAACATTTTTTTTTAATGTTTATTTTTGAGAGGCAGAGAGAGACAGAGCACAAGTGGGGGAGGGTCACAGAATCCAAATCCAGGCTCCAAGCTGTCAGCACAGAGCCCGATGCGGGGCTCAAGCCCAAGGACCGCAAGATCATGACCTGAGCTGAAGTCAGATACGTAACTGACTGAGCCACCCAGGCGCTCTTACATCTAACTTTCTGAGAAATTGCCGAACTGTTTTCCATAGTGGCTGCACATTTTATATCCCCACCAGTAAAGCACGAGGGTTCCAATTTCTCCACATTGTTATTGCCTGCCTTAAAAAATTTTTTTTGTTTTTATTTTATTAAAAAAAATTTTGTTTTTAAATTTTAGAGAGAGAGAATAGGGGAGAGGGGCAGAGGGAGAGAATCTTTTTCTTATTTAAAAAAATTTTTAAAGTTTATTTTTATTTATTTTGAGAGAGAGAGAGAGAGAGAGAGAGAGAGAGAGAGAGAACACGAGTGGGAGAAAGGCAGAGAGACGGAGAGACAGAATCCCAAGCAGGCTCCATGCTGTCAGGACAGAGCCCGACATGGGGCTCGAACTCATGAACTTTGAGATCATGATCTGAGCCAAAGTCAAGACTCAGACTCCCAATGGACTGAGACACCCAGGTGCCCCTAATTTTGTTTTTGAGAGAATCTTTGTTTCGGGGGGAGAGTGAGCACAAGTGAGGGGCAGAGAGAGAGAGAGAGAAGCGGGGCTCACCCAAAGTGTGGTTCATGCTTACCTGAAGTGGGGCACGAGCTCACCCAATGTGTGACACTTGAACTCATGAACTGTGAGAACATGACCTGAGCCAAAATCAGATGCTTAATGACTGAGTCACCCAGACGCCGGGGAGAGGGAGGGAGGGAGGGAGGGAGGGAGGGAGAGAGAGAGAGAGAGAGAGATCTTAAGCAGGCTCCACGCCCAGCACGGAGCCTGACGCAGGGCTTGATTCTACCACCCTGGGATCCCACCACCTTTTTGATTATTATCACCCTAGTGAGTATGAAGTAGTATTTCACTGTAGTTTATGTATCTTTAAAGGAGGAAAAGGAATAGTTTTCTGTATATTTTTCAGAAACTGTAGAAAATAAATGAGTTGGGAAATATTTTGTCACCCCCAAAAAGAACATAGCGTGTCCTCCTCAAAAGGGGATGACACATGCCTGGAACCCCAAGGACCTGGTCCATATGTCCTCAGCAGTTCCTGTCTCGCTGCAGGACAGTGTCCATTTGGTTGTCTTTAATCCCCAATAATCTGTGAACAGACAAATGGGTGGTACCACAGCAATTCTGTCAAAACTGTGTCACTGAAACAATGTCCTAAATGGTTCAAGCCAGCCTACCAAACTTCCTCCAGCCACTGTATATTTAAACTCCAGCACCAACACTGGCCATCAGCCCTTCTCACCTGTCGTCCCTAAGGGTCTGCAAGGTCTGAGGGGAGATGTCACTTCAGTGATAGTTAACTTTTCCTGTGTTTATATCTGGCCTCCCCTAATAGACGACCAACTCCTGAAGGCAGGGGCCAGAAATGCCTTAGAATAAGAACAGTGTGTACTGAACCAAATTTGGAATATTTGAAAAAAATATTCAATGTAGTCACTGAGTGGGCCTCCTTGCATTCCCCCACTTGTTGCCAATTTTCATTTGTTGTACCAAATGTTTGAGGATTCTACTACTCAGTCTGGCTGGATGAGAGCTACGGCTGTCCATCGGCAAAGTCAGATGGACTCCTGAGAATAAGAAATGAAGAACAAAACAAGTACTTTCACCGCTAACATTTACTGAGTATTTGCTGTCTGTTAGGTACTGCACTGCACTCTTTACCACCTTTATTAAGTAGGTACTATTATCATTTCCATTTAGAGATATGAAAACTGAAGCACAGATATGGCAGGTAACTTCCTTAAGATGGTATAAAAAGCAAGGGGGTGGAACCGAGATCTGAATCCCAGGAGTCGGGCTCCAAAGGTCATATGTTTAACCACTGTTCTTTCTTTCCTCTTAGGGAAAACCTAAAGCATCTGGCTCTCGGCTGAAGGGGGCTTGAACATAAAACATGTGAGGACCCTACAGGAATTCCGGAAAGCCAGCTGTCAGAGGGACTGTGTTCAAAGTCTAGGCAAAATACAGAGCCGTCTGAGGGCATCTCATTTGAACCCAGTCTTTATGATCTGGTTCAGGATTATCAGAAGACTTCATGCTCAGGAGAAAGGTTCTACCTTCCAGATATGGAAGCTATAGATACTAGCTAGGTTAGACCCCCAAACCCACCAGTGTTGGATTCTATCCTTCCCCAGGGAATGTTCCTAAATCAAAAGAAGAGAATAGTTGCGTGTATTCCCACTGTTGGAAGACAGGAAGAATAAACACAATTCATGGATAGTTAAGAAATTTCCAGAAAGAGTTAATAAAGCAAAATACCCCAAATAGGACACTAATCACAAAGACCCTTAAATAAACTTCCCAAGAACAATGAGGCTAATAAAACCTGGGGCACCTGGGTGGCTCGGTCGGTTGGGCGTCCGACTTCAGCTCAGGTCATGATCTCACGGTCCGTGAGTTCGAGCCCCGCGTCGGGATCTGTGCTGACTGCTCAGAGCCTGGAGCCTGTTTCGGATTCTGTGTCTCCCTCTCTCTCTGCCCCTCCCCTGTTCATGCTCTGTCTCTGTCTCAAAAATAAACATTAAAAAAAAAAAAAAACTTGACCCCTACTGAATTACTGTATTTGGTTACTGTGTTTTTGATTCACATACAGGGGACAAGATGTTCAATTACTAATGAGTTTGGAATTAACTTTACTTAGTGGTGGTTTAAAAGGAAAAAAAAAAGATTTTGGTCTTTCTTCCCCACCAGAAAACCAGATGTCAACCATGGAAAACAAAGGCCATTCTATTAGTATAAGTAGAATGTAGGTGGAGAAAAATACACACTTCAGCAGATCACCTGAAGTTCATTCCCTCTCACCTAGAGGGAGGGTCTTTCATACAGCCAGGTACTCAACACCACACTTCCCCAAACCACAAAACTATTTCACACCTCTTCTCTTCTCAAACCTCTGGACCTCACTCTCAGCTGATGATCCTGCTTCCTACCTCACTGAGGAAATTAAAACACTTGAAAGAGTGCTCCTGCAGATTCCCATCGACACATCTACTTAATACTGCACCTACACTCTACCTTCAAGGCTGTTACCAGGGAAGAACTATCAGCGCTCCTGCCCAAGGCCACCCCTCCGTCGCACACTTCACGCCACCCTCTCTCACCTACTGAAAACTGCACTCCAGCAGTTTTTCCTCTGCACTGGATCACTGCCTTTCACGCAAGTCCTAGATGTTAACAAGTATACATACAGACTTGGTATTTCTTCTAACCTTAAAGGAAAGACCTCTTTACCCCACTTTTTCAAACTGTTCCTCACTTCCTTCTTTGCCCTGACCTTTAGTGACGTAGCTTTTGCTGTCACTACTGCACCTAGACTGTTCCTCCCGATCACCAATAATCACGTTTGCTACATTTAGGGGTCAATCTGTAGTCCTCATCTTACTTCAGTAGCCTCTTTCTACCACAGATCTTTCCCTCTCCTTGAAATGCTTTCTTCTCTTGATTTAGAGGCTGCTACACACTCTCAGTTTTCCTCCCGTCTCCCTGCGGGCTGCTTCTTCCCCATCTACTCAGCTGCTTCTTCCGCCTCTGCTGGACTTCTTCACGCCGGAATGCTTCAAGGCCCAGGGCTTGGTATTGTTCTCCCCGCTATCTACACTCACTCGCTCGGCGATCCTCCCCGGTCCAGGCTAAAGCCATCTATAGGCCACTGGCTCCCAAATGCAGGTCTGCAGTCCAGGCTTCCTCCCAAACTCCACACTCACACAGACACCTGCCAGCTTGACATTTCCACAGGATGTCAAGTAGATACCTCAAACCTAAGTGTCTAAAACCGGACTCATCATCTCTTCCCCCAAATCTGTTCTCCTGCAGATTTCCCCGTTCAGTTTGTGGCAACTTCACCCTTCCCACCATTTGGGCCCCAAACTTGGAAGCATCCCCAACTCCTATCCTTCTCTCATATCTGATTCAGTCAATCCTGTTGGCTCTCCCTTCAATATTCACCCAGAATCTTATCACTTTTCACCACCTCCAGGGCTACCACTCCAGTCAAAGCCACTATCACCTCTCATGGATTACTGTAACAGCCTCCTAACTGCTTTTCCTCTTTCTAACCTTCCCTTCCTAGTCTATTCTAAATACAGCAGCCAGAGCCTATTTTTGTTTTTAAGGTTTTTAAAAAAAATTTTTGAGAGAGATAGAGCTTGAGCAGGGGAGGGGCGGAGAGAGAGGGAGACACAGAATCCAAAGCAGGCTCCAGGCTTTGAGCTGTCAGCACGGAGCCTGACGCAAAGCTTGAACCCATGAGCCATGAGATCATGACTTGAGCCGAAGTTGGACACTTAACTGACTGGGCACCCAGGCGCCCCAGTCTATTTTTTGTTTTTCACCTTTTACTATGGAAATTTAAAAACCTATATAATAGAGAATACTATACTAACCCCCATATACCCATCGCCCAGCTTCAATAACAATTAATGTATGACCAATCTTATTTCGTCTTTCTTTAACCTCCCATAGCACACTGCCCCCTGGATTATTTTGAAGCAAGTACTAGACATATCATTCCACAGAGTGATCCCTTAAAAACATAAATCAAATTATGTCACCTGTCTGCTCGAAGCCTGCCAATGATTCCCCCTTAAGCTCTGAGTGAAAACAAAAGATTTCATGAGAGCCCCGGGGCTGGCAAACTATGGCCCACAGACCAAATGCAGCAGCTGTTTTTGTGTGGTCCAAGAGCTAAGAATGGCAGCTTAGGATGTTTTTACATTTTTAAATGATGTAAAAAACAAAAATAAGAATATTTCAGGGCGCCCGGGTGGCTCAGTCCATTAAGCATCTGACTTCAGCTCAGGTCATGATTTCACAGATTGTGAGTTCGAGCCCTGCATAGGGCTCTGTGCTGACAGCTCAGAGCCTGGAGTCCGCTTCAAGTTCTGTGTCTCCCTTTCTCTCTGCCTCTCCCCCACTCACACTCGGCCTCTCTCTCTCTCTCTCTCTCTCTCTCTCTCAAAAATAAATAAATATTAAAAAATTTAAAAAATAAGAGCATTTTATGACATATGAACGAATATGAAATTTAAATTTTAGAGTCCATAATGTTTTACTGGAATAAAGCCATGTTCATTTGCTAAGTATAGTCTCTGGCTGTCTTTGTGCTCAAGGCAGAATTGAGTAGTTGTGTTAGAGACTATATGACCTGCAAAGCCTAAAGTGTTTATTATCTGGCCATTTATAGAAAAAAAACCCCTGCTTACTCTTACCTTAACCAGTCAAGTCCCCATATGATCTCTCTGATATTCACACACTCCATTCCAGCCTCATTGGCCTCTTTCCTGTCGCTCAAATAGGCCAGACACACCTCCTATCTCAGAGCCTTTGTACTGGCTGATCCCTCTGCCTGGAATATTTTTACCCAAAATAACTGTGTCGTTTTCTCTCACCTTCAAGTCTTTTCTCAAATGTCACCTCTATGAGTCCTACTCTGACCACTCGTTTTAAACAAACCTGTGACACATGCCCCCTGCCCCACACTCTCCCTCTTCCTACCATACTCCACATTCTTCCTTTCCAGAGCACTTACCATTTTCTTTTTTTTTTTTTTAATTTTTTTTTCAACGTTTATTTATTTTTGGGACAGAGAGAGACACAGCATGAATGGGGGAAGGGCAGAGAGAGAGGGAGACACAGAATTGGAAACAGGCTCCAGGCTCTGAGCCATCAGCCCAGAGCCCGACGCGGGGCTCGAACTCACGGACCGCGAGATCGTGACCTGGCTGAAGTCGGACGCTTAACCGACTGCGCCACCCAGGCGCCCCAACACTTACCATTTTCTAAACGCTATTTAATATCTATTTCTTATTCTCTATTTCTCCCAACTCAAATGTGAGTTCTTTGTTGGCTCACTGAGAAATCCCAAGTGCCTAGAACAGTGCCTGGCACACAATCAGGCGCTCAAATATTCCTTATAAGGAATTAAACAAATGTAACTCCTTGTAAGAAAATTACGAGTCTTAATTTGGTAAGGTCTTTACAAAATACAGACTCTAAACTCTAATAAAAATAAGAACGATTGCCCTGAAGATGAAAAACCGACTCCAGAATGTTTTATCCATCCATCAATCTAATATTTACTGTCTGTCCGCCATGTCAGGGGTTGGGGGAATCTAAGGAGGAAACAGTCTGAGCTCACAGTCTATAAGGGAAGATAAAACTCAGATAAATAACTCAGACAATGTGGCAGAATGTGGTAATGTGGGGCTGTAATGCAAATTCAGGTCGGCTAAGGTTAAGGCCAGTGTTCTCTCTCCACAGTCATGCCACCAAGTACTAACTATTCTAAAAAACCATCCCTTGAAATAGCAAAGATAGGAGAAAAATGCAGGTACCACGATAATGAAAATAAGTAAATTAATGGATATAAATTCAATGTGCTATTATAAAAGGACTACTAATAATTATAAAAACACGGAAAATCTTTTCTTGTTTTAGTGGGGAGAATGCATGTTATAAACAAATCTATGATACCATTAAGTATGGATATATTTATTCAGTAAGCACTAACTGAACACTGACAACGGGCAGGCACACTCTCCTTTGTGCTAGGGGCAATCCATGGAAGAGTGATGTACAACCTTGGCCCCCGAGGGGCTCACATATGAGAAACAACCGGGAGAGAACTTAGGAAAACCTAAACAGGCACAGGCAATGTATTATGGTAGTAGACCCCGTGGGAATAGTTTTCCCTCAAGTGTTTTTCCTTTGTAACTGCTGTAGTTAAATAGTATCAGCAGGAAAAAGTTAAAAAAAGCAGGACAAAGTACCCAATTCTGTCAGGTGTAAAAATGAATTTAAAAAATTAAAAGGGCCTTTGGGGTCCATGTTGTGTTCTTTAAAAAAATTTTTTTTAACGTTTATTCAGTTTTTGAGAGAGAGAGAGAGAGAGAGAGAGAGCCAGCATGAGTGGGGGAGGGGAAAAGAGAGAGAGAGAGAGACAGAATCCGAAGCAGGCTCCAGGCTCCGGGCCATCAGCACAGAGCCTGACGCAGGGCTCGAACTCACGAACTGTGAGATCATGACCTGAGCTGAGGTCGGCCGCTTAACTGACTGAGCCACCCAGGCGCTCCCATATTGTGTTCTTTAAATACCATTTCCCAGTAAATGAACCAAGGTTATTCTGAGGAGTCGCTGATCCCGGGTCTGTAGCAAGAAATCTAGAAGATGAGCCAGACAGCAAGAAACTTCATGAAATACCTAGAGCCACTGTCCCTAAGCTGTAACATCATAAGGCCCCTTTTCTGTGAAGAAGCTTAGCAGGCAAATCTAACTCCAACCAATCTGTAGCTCCTATGCAGGAGGCCTGGGGAGTAGAAGGGTCAACTGTTCTGCCTTTCCTGGAGGTAACTGGCCTCTCCCAGTCTCATCGACCACCCAACTGCTGCTGTTGGGCACACCAGCTACTACTTCTACTTTATGCAGCTGAATTCCTATACCTCAGACGTCTCAGAAAACTTTACTTGTACTACTGTATGCAACATACGTGACTGTGAGCAGGACTTTCGGGCCTATCCACCAGGATTTATCTATTCAGATGCATCTTTCCCTTCCAAATTGAGTTGTACTTAGTTCAGCAGCAGAGTCATTGATTAAATCATCCTGGAACCTGGGCCTGGTTGTTTTAGATCTATGGCTTGTTTCCACCCAGGATGGTATCATCTAGCTTCAGAAATCACCTAATTCATCAGATCCGACAGCAAAGGATGGAAGTTAACTACCACTATGAATGAAAAGAATAAGCTGAAGGGTCCAGAGGCAACGTCTGAAAAAAAAAAAAAAACGCTCCAGAAATGGTCTGTACCATGGCAGAGCCCCTGTGAGGAGGAGTGAGTGGGGGGCCTCCCGAGTAAACTTTCAGTTAAGAGGCTGCTCTCACTGGGATGTTGAGTCTGGCCAGTTCAGTGGTACCCACCCCACCACTTCTCTCGGTGACTTACCTGAATACAGGCCCCTGTCTTCACCTTGCAGAGGCTGCAAACTAAGGCCCATCGACTGGGTGGAATGTGGGACACCTTGGTGATTGGTTCCATCCTCTCAGGACAAGCAATGCTGACCTATAAATAAAACACCACCATAAGGCAGAGGCACCAAGGCATTCCAGAAGTACCTTTCACAAGCCACAAATGATGTTATGTGACGCTCAGGCCATCAAGACAATGAGGTGGGCCACATCTCTTAAGGTTACTATGGAACCAAGAATAAATAAAACCTGTCTCTAGCCACTGCTCAGACCTCTGATCATTTCCAGTAACGGACCTGACTCATATATAGGATGAGAGGGCAGGAGTGGAGGCTAGGCACGGTTACCTTAATGAGTCCAAGATACATATCTACACTTTACTTAGGAACCAAAGAAAGCCACTAAGGAAAGGAATTAAAATGCACAAAATCTAGCATCTATTGTCTGTTAGAGATGGTGCCACATGCCTCGTTTTGTCATTTAATCAACTGAGGATGAAAAACAGGCAGTGACAAGCCTTTCAGTTCGGTTTATAAAGAATCATGATATTGTTGCAAAGTCGCAGCAATCTGTGTAATGAAGAGGTCGCAGCACGTAAGTAGGAAGGATGAGGATGGTAACATTTTCAAACCATGGTCTTTTAAATCATGTAACCATCATCAGTTTGCTCTACGGTCTCAGCCAAAGTAGCTTCAAAGTGAAATTAGTCTTTGGGAGAGTGCTGAAAGGAAAGAATGCTTTAACAAAAGATGGAAAACATTTTTTTCCATATGAAAACAAGGGGTCAAACAACTTCTGATAAGAAGTGTTCTCCCTCTCGCTTACAAATGTGTACAGGAGTTTCCAAGAGAGATACAACTTTAAAAAGTGAAGGACTTTGAATAAGGCTGGTTAAACTAGTACAAGTTCTACCCACATGCAGAAACTAACAGAAAGATCACAGAGATCTTGAGCAGCCCAAAAGGTACTAAAAACAACCGTAATAAGCAATGTCAACAGGTAAGACAGCTTCCTTCCTTCCTTTTTCTTTCCCTTTCTTTCTTTTCTTTTCTTTTTTCTTTTCTTTCTATATTTTAGAGAGAGCGAGAATGTGATCAGGGGAGGGGGGCAGAGGGATAGAGAGAATCCCAAGCAGGCCATGCTCAGCGTGGAGCGCAATGCAGGGCTTGATCTCACAACCCTGGGATCATGACCTGAGCTGAAATCAAGATTGGATGCTCAACCGACTGAGCCACCCAGGAGCCCCAGCTCCTTTTATTTTTAAAGGACTCTTCCTGAGTCATGTTCTAGACTCTTATATGCTGAGAGCGCCTGCTCTATTAGTTGGGACATTTGCTGCTGGAGACCAGTCACTCTCAGGCCAGAAACCTGAGAGTTCATGTCAGTCTATGAGCTGGACATTCTTAGTAAGAAAAAGGAACCATTATCCAAATATTAAAAAAAATACTTATTCCTATATCCATAAGAATACTGTAGTATTTATCGAGGACTTTCAGTTTAACTATGTGACTCTAAGCTCAATTGTTAGATAGTTAACTCCCCTGGAACTGTCATTAACAAGAATAAAGCCAGGGAAGTTTGTTTATTTTTTTATTTGATTTTTTTGAAGTAATCTCTACACCCAACGTGGGCCTCGAACTTATAACCTGGAAATCAAGAGTCGCATTCTCTACTCACTGGGCCAGCCAGGTGCCAGGAAGTTTTAAGGGAGAATGAATTACTGATCATCAGCTTTCCCATGAACTGAATTCTAAAGTCTCTCTTGTTTTGCAGTTAACAAATGTGCTGGCTTGGATAGGGGTTGGGGAAAGAGGATGTGCGTGGGATGTTTAAACAGGTTAAAAAAAAAAAGAGCAGCCATAAGTAAGAAGAAGTAATGTTTGGAAGCCCTTTTCAATCAATTTTGTGAGCACACAGCCTCTTATGAAATATCAGCAACCGAAGGACCAGATTAAATAGTTAGGGATGGAGTTCTGAACAAAGAGGCTCTTAGACAAATGTTGAGTCTAAGCTCTGAAAACAGCTTCAAAAATCAGGGGCGCCTGGGTGGCTCACTTGGTTGATTTCAGCTCAGGTCATGATCCCAGGGTCATGGGACCAAGCCCCGCATTGGGCTCCATGCTGACCATGGAGCTTGCTTAAGATTCTCTCCCTCTCTCCCTCTCCCTCTCCCCTCTCCCTCACTCCCTCTCTCCCCTCGCCCCTCTATTCTACTCGTGCTCCCTCTCTTTAATAAAAAAAAAAAAACATTAAAAAAAGGCTTCAAAAATCAAAGGGCAACCATCATAGTGGGCAAAAGAGGTAATGCTCACTTCATCCAGAATAACCTAAAACTGGAAACGGAAGTGTCCATTAAAGGAGAAAGGATAAATAAATCATGGTAGATCAATGCAACAGAATACTCCTCAGCAAGAAACAAATGAGTACTGATCCATACTACAACATGGAGTGCTGGCAGACAGGAAAGAATGCATACTGTATGATTCCATTTACATGAAATTCAAAAACAGATTAATCTATAGGTGATAGTAATCAAAATGGTAATAGGGACCCAAATAGGGACTGGAAAGCAGGTATGAGGGATCCTTCTGGGGTGCTCTATGTCTACTTCTGAGGTTTTCCTTGTCTTGGTCTGGGTTGTGGTTACAGATATGTGTAAAAGTCATGAAATTGTACACTTAGTATTTGGTATTTTAAGTGTAAGTTGCACCTTAAAAAAATCTGCTCATATCCTGGCTCTCTTCTCATACAAATTCATTCACTACCACTGGTGGCACCATCTATAAATTAATCAGCGTGGGCTTCCATGCTCACATGCATCCAAGAAGGGTGTGAGAGAGCTCAAGTGGAAGCATTATCACCTCAGGAGCAGGAGCAGGAATGAAGCATCTCCACGAAGCCTGAGTCGGTCTGAATGCCATGGGAAACAGGTGCACCTGGAGCAAATGGGCTCAAGCCTGGATGAGTCTTACCTCTGGAATCCACAGGGCACAGCTGACATGAGCCCATTTAGTCCCTGTCCTGGTAGTCTTCATGGCCCCACCTCTCTTTGGACATAACAGACACTGTGGATGAATGCCAAGGACACAGGAACGACACAGCCAGCTGCCTTCTGGGACCTTGAGGATGCCGTAGCAGGCCTGGAGGCACGAGCAGGAGAGGGGAGAATGGTTAGCATCTTTTCAGCAGGGCTGATGTCTGCTCTGGTGCAGTCACAGAGTACTCTCTGCTTTTAGGAGAAAGGCAAATAAGGCCCCAAAAGCTCATATCCAGGATTTAGTAATTTTAAAACACTTAAAAAAAAAAAAAAGGCACCTTCCAGCATCTAAGATCAGCATGTCTGTCTACGAGAACTGACTTTAAGGACAATAGAATAAGACTAGAAGGAAATACATACAAAAAGGCTGGCCCAACGGTTATTGAGTTTGGGGATTACATACTTCTTTTCTGCCTCTGTTTTCTAAAGCTTCTTCAAAATTATGTATTATACTTAGTCATACACTAACGGAATAACTTCTACATGTCATGTACTGTTGTAATCAAGAAAAAAGTGCTGAAAAAGAAACAGAATGAAACTTTTGTGGAGCAAATGAGCTAATGCTTCAAGAGCCTAACAGAGCCTGGTGTATAAAAAGCACTCAGCAAATCACAGCAATTACTTGCTTGGGTTGAAGAAAAACGGACTTGTGAATGAATCCTGAATTGAAGAGAATATTAGACTAATCACAATACTCCACAGAGTTCTAGAAGCTGCTTCAAATCCTTCATGGAATGAATTTGGACAAATAAATGAACTACTGGTGGGGGAGGGGGGGTTAGTTTGGAAAACATTCTAGATTTCCTTTTTTACTACCTCCAATCTCGCCCGCCCATCCTTCCCCTCTTTACTGCTCTACTCTCACCATTAAAGACTAAACCTGGGGGGCCTCCTGGATCCCCATGTGGCCTGGCAAACTTTCCACCGCTGACTGATTGACCATGGCAACTTCAAAATCTGTACGTACCCCAGGAGGTTCACCCATAGCTCGGATTCAGGTTCCAACAGTTACTATCGTGTTACCCCTCAACTGGCTCCTTTTCCAAACTCTCTCTATCCATATCACCACCATGCTTCCCAGCTTCCAGATCCAAAATTCCTGTACTCATATTATCCACTTCCTTTCATCCACTGTCCCTGGGGCATACCAGTCCTCCCTACAGAGTGGCCCTTGGGCTCTGACCTTCCTCTCCATCCCCACCACAACTGCTCCATCCAAGTCCTTATCATGTTATGCCTGAATTGATTTATTCCTAAATTCTCTTCCACCCCCTTCACACCTTCAATCCTTCTTCTTTTTGGCTGCCATATTCTTCTTACTAAAACAAAGATTTCATACCATTGCACAGCAACAAACCCTCTAGAAATTCCTTCTGTTCTCACCCCCACCCTGATCTAAATTACGGGTTGGCAAACTACTACCTGAGGCCTGTTTTGTTAAGGCCAACAAGCTAAGAATGGTTTTCGTATTTTTAGAGCAATGTTTTTTTTTTTTTTTTAAAGAATATGTCTGAGAACAAACTGAGGGTTGATGGGGGTGGGAGGGAGGGGAGGGTGGGTGATGGGTATTGAGGAGGGCACCTTTTGGGATGAGCACTGGGTGTTGTATGGAAACCAATTTGACAATAAATTTCATATCAAAAATAAATAAATAAATAAATAAATAAATAAAATAATCTTAAAAAAAAAAAAGAATATGTAACAGAGACTGTATGCGGCCCTCAAAGTCTAAAATATTTACCATATGGCCCCTCAAAGAAAAAGTCTGCCAGCCCCTGATCTAAAGCCTGGTGCTCCTCACCTCACTTCTCAGGTCATAGAGCCCCTTGTGTCTTCTCCACTTCTTGACCCTTGCCCTCTACTCAACATGGTTTCCCTCACCAAATACGTGGCGGCATCGTGTAGTCTTCCTGACTCTAGCTGTTATGTTTTATCTCCTCAGTGAGACTCTAAGGTCACTGGGGGGTAGGTCTTTTATCACCAGTTTATCTGGAATGCTTTCTATGCTGAGGTCGAATAGGTGGTTTGGTAGAACAAATTAATTTGTATCAATAACTGAGGCTGAATTCCAACCAGGCTGCTCTTCCAACAGTAGGGCATCATTTTATAAGGCTCCTAGCCGTCAGAGCTTTTCTTTCTCTGAGGTCCAGAATGTTTGCCAGGAAATGAAAGCAAGTTTCTTCCCTAAAAGAGAGCCTCTTACAGACCAGCAAAAGAAAAACCAGTGGTTCTAGGGATCCCCTTTATCTCCTGGTCCTTTTATTGGGCAGAAAATCATTTACTGAGCCCTCGTATATACTTATTCATGGCCATAGGATCATAAAAGCTTGTATTGCATAGCAGTGGTTCTCAAGTTTTTCCAGACTACAAAATGGTAAAAGGTGGATTCTCCTGAGAAAACTGCACACGTGCACAGACATATGTGTTACATATAGTTTCAGGGGGTTAATAAACTCAGTGCCAAATGTATATATGACAGATACAAAAACTATGAGCATAAAATTCAGGCAAATTAATTTAGGCCTTGGTTTGAGTGTTCAATACCTGGGCTAAAAACCAAAAAATGGAACATACAAAGGGACTTGGAATGGTCCTGATTTTCACATTTTTAAAGTTAAAACCTCAAGTCTATTGATGTAAACCTCTCTTCTAAAGTACTGACACAAGTGTATTAAAGTGGCATAGGAACAAACATTTGACATAATATGGTGGCGGTAAAGAAAAAAAAAATTATGTTTAAAAAATAGAGATGTCAACATGTCCCTGATTCTATTAAGGAGTAAACCAAATCTTCCAAATCATTTTAAGTCACTTTTCAGTCAACAGAGGGAGCTCTAACCTCAGTATCTCTTCAGAATTCAAGTGAATATACTCACTTTGGAAGAATCTCTTTTATATGAAACTTTGTGTGGCACCAGCATTCAACTTTTTTTTTACATTTTTATTTATTTTTGAGGGACAGAGAGAGACAGAGCACATGTGGGGAAGGAGCAGACAGAGAATGAGACGCAGAATCCGAAGCAGGCTCCAGGCTCTGAGCTGTCAGCACAGAGCCCGACGCGGGGCTCGAATTCACAAACCGTGAGATCATGACCTGAGCCGAAGTCGGACGCTTAACCGACTGAGCCACCCAGGCGCCCCAACAACATTCAGCTTTAATACATACCAGCTTACATCCTGCAAGGCCTGGCCAGGTGTTATTGTCATCACTTTCTACGTGAGGAAAGGGCATCATTTATAGTCATTACTGGATATATTTTCAAAACAGATAAAATAATCTTTGAGGAGAATTATTAGGCTACATTCGTTTTTTAGTCAAAGAATCTGAAAATAATTCCTTAGTGTTTGTCCCTACTGTGAAGGATAAATACAGAAAATATACACAGATGACCTTTGTACTATTTTCCCTTCAAGCCTACTATAGATCCACAATCATTTATCTAAATGATTAGATTCAGGGTGAGAAACATAAGGAAATTCAAAACTGGTCAGATCTTAGGAAAGTATTAAGTACATACATGGTATATTACCTAACTCCCAATGGGACCAGGGGCAGTACCGTATTCTCAAATACATTAATATTTCTCTAGCAAACTATATGAGCATTTATGCAAAATGGGATAAACAGTATAAACAGCCTCATATTGGGTGAGTTCTAGTATTGCCCCAAGTCAGTTCTGGTGCTAAACTTAAGCAAAATCTAGCAGTTTTCAGAGCTTTAAAAATTTTTGGAACTACAGAGGAAGGACTGTGGACTTGTACTATCAGATACTTATGTTCATACTTAAACGATACTTCCTCTCTCACTAAAGGTGTGACATAAATGCCAATTAACTGGTAGAGTGAAGGTAAATTTTTGAAATGAACTCTTTTAAAGGAAACAAGTAAAATGAAGAAAAAGACCCAACTGGGTCACAGAATAATTGAGTACCTTCTAATGCAGAGGGTTAGGTTAGGTGGCCCAGGCAATTAAAGTCTTAAGCCCTGTTTTCCCTTGATCTCCTGTGTTACCTAATCTATCTACCTACCTTGTCTGTCTGTCTGTCTATCTCCCTCCCTCCCTTCCTTCCTTTTTAAGTAATCTCTAATGCCCAACATGGAACTTGAACTCGTACTCATAACCCCGAGATCAAGAGTCACCTGCTCTACCAAGTGAGCCGGCCGGGTGCCCCAGTGCGTTACTTAATCTTTTTAGTCATTTTGTAGCCAGAGTGGTCTTTCTAAAATAGAACTCATAGCCTTCAGGGCTGACAGGACAAAATCAAAGTTCTCTAGTTTGTCAGCAAGGGCCTGTCACTCGTGGCCCTTGTAATCCCTCTGTGCTGTCGCTCTCCATCCTCCCCTGCTCCATCCAACCACTCTCTGCAGCTCTGAACAGCTCAGAGTTGCCTCTGATACACTGTGCCCACTCCCACTACCCTGCCTGAATGTGTTCGCCTCTCTGCCTGAACACGCACTGCTGCTGTATGTGGCATTTAGATTCAGCTTGGATGCCACCTCTTGGAAGTTGTCCCTGATCTCCATCCCTCCCATGCACTTACATGGCAGCATGGAACTTCTGTCTACAAAAACACCTGGCGTATTGTGCTAACTGGGCAGTTTCCATGTAGCCTCTACACCAGACTCTGATAACCCTGGGAGCAAAGGCCATGTCTGCCTCTTCATCACTGACTGAGTCTTCAGCATGTGGCGTAAGTCCTGGCACATGGATGGTGCTGCATACCTATTTGCTAGATAAATTAATGAAATCAATGAGATACACAACAGGTTCAGAAGAGTGAAAAATCACTTAGGGTAGGGGCGTTCACGACAAGACTTAAACTAGATCTTGGAAGATACATAGATTTTTTCATAGATGGAGGTGGGAGAAAGCATTTTAAGTTGGGGTGTGGCTGAAACATGGAGACAGGACAGTGTCAGGAATAGTCATCACTGCCTCCCTTAAGTAACCCTATTTTGCTGGAGGATAGGGATTATGGGAGGAAGAAAAGGAAAGAGCCAAAAAGAATGTTGATATCATCACCATCATCATCATTAATAATTAATTAAGAAGGCATTATGGTAGAAAGGATGACAAATAACTGTCAACCAACTGGAAGAGCTTGGGTAAAGTCATTTCATCTCTCCTGGTATTATCCGTAAAACTGAGGAGTGGGATAGTTTTTTGCAGTCCTAAAATTCTATGATCTTTAGAAATGTATTGGACTCAGCTTCCTGGGAGTTCTTTATCAGGAGGACTGGAGAGGGCTCTGGGTGCTAGCAAAAAGAGTCTGGACTTCCAGCTGTAGAAGTGTAAACTCACCAAGGTTACTGACCATGCAGGGATTCCAAGGCAGAAGAGAGACTCCCGGGCAGCAGCAAGGAGACTCCCCAGGGGATGGTAAAATTATCAAACGAGGAAATCTCAACAGCATGGGTATGAGGGGACACGATAAAGATCTGGGTTTAGCCCCCTGGGGTAAAGTTAGTAAGTCAGTCACCTTGGGGATCACAAGTATTGTTTCTAAAGGAATTACTGAAGAACAGCCAGGCCAAATCTTTGTTTTCCCCCTTAAATGCAAACTGCTACCCAGATATGGGTGCTGGAGACCATCACTGAGTTTCAGAAAGGCTGACCGTGGGGAGGCGGTGGTCTCCACTCTCACTAACCTGATGTACACAGATGTTACACTTATCACAGAACACCATATCATTCCCTTCTTCACTGTCTGGAGACCGGCACACATCACAGATCACATCTTCATCATACTCTATGCCTAGCCCTTCCTCTGTCTCAATAGCATGGTTCATATTTTCATGGCAATGGCGTTCCAGGACTTCTACTGTCTTTTCCATAAGATTCTCATCAACTGGCTCACAACCTGCACAGAAATACAAACAATCAATCAACCCATCAGTCAGCTGTCATTCCCAAATCACCTACTGTGAGCCCGGTGCAAGGATGGAGGGATTCTAAAAGATAAAACCATCTCTTCCCTGATCTAAAACAGCCAGATTTCAAAGAATCTTTTACTAGAGCTATTCTAGTATTTACCTATCATCACGTATTAGTGTTTGACACATGAAAGGAGAAATACATTTCACCACATTCCTTGTAAGATGTATTACTGACTCTTTCAGTTTTCTGTCTACATCCTAACCAGTCTCCTCCTAAATCTGTTTTCTCTTATTCCCACTGAGGGAGAAGTTCCTACTGAGCTTTGTAATTTTGAACACTTTAATTTACAGCATAATAAGATAATTAGGATCACATAACTATTTGGACGTAAGTAATAATTCATTCTTAGCAAATGAGTCCCATCGAATGATTATATGAGAAAATTTTCACATAAAAAGGTATTAAGTCATAAAAGAAAATTCTAGGTTCTGTAAATGTCATTGTACATATGAAACATTTTGTTTTTCAAGCCCGACTTTTAAAAATATCCAATAATATTTTCCAACGGCAAACTAGATATATAAAATAAACCTATTAGCATCCACAAAGGTCTAGCTGTAAATTCTGAAATTACCTTTTTTTGCCTCTTGATTCCTTTTCCTTCTATACTTTTAATTAAATAAAACTTTTAATTAAACAAAACCAACTTAATAAACCCAACTAAAAGATTCATATGGTGGACAGTGGCAACAACTAAACATACTTCTTTCTGGGGGGACTAATGATTTAGTGAGAGCACATATATATTTAACAGCTTGTAAACTCAGGAACAATTCTGACAATGATTCAAAACAAATTTACCCAAGTATTCTACTTCATTTGTAATATAAGCTATACTAAGAGACTCTGGAATTCCAAACAACCTTTTTAGTGTCGTAGTTACTTATGAAAGCAAAAACCACCTAGGTAGTATGTTTCATTTTTCCAGCCAAGACAAATCACACAATTTTTTTTTCCTGGCGTGGAGGAGGATATTCCACTTGACCCCATATTGGTTACGTAAACTCTGACAAGTTATTTATCCTCTTCAGGGCTTAGTTTCCTTATCTATAAAATAAGGACAATAATATAAACTCACTGATTTCTTGTGAGGCTGAGATGAGGTAATGTTTGTACACTGCTTAGTATAGTGCCTGATATGTAGTAAGCACTCAATTTTTAAAATTACTTAATCTGAACCAAAAAATATGCTTAATTTAATGTTGGTTTTACAAGTTTATTTTAAGCTTTTATAAGCCTCACTACAATATCATTTACTCTAAAGAGTAAGACTTGAGATAAGGCAATCCTTTTTTAAAATTCTTCCAAGCCTAAATGCAATGTGGTGTCTTGGATGGGATCCTGGAACAGAAAAAGATCATTAGTGGAAGAACTGATGAAACCTCAACAAAGTCTAGAATTTAGATGATAGTAATGTCCCTGTGTTGGTTCCTTAGCTTTGACAAATGTACTGTGGGCAAGTGAGACATTATTCACATTAGGGGAAACTGAAACTGTGTGAGGGGTACATGGCAACTGTATTACGTCTACAACTTTTCTGTAAATCTAAAACTATTCTAAAATAAAAAAAGGCCATAAAAAAATCATCCAAAGGGAATTATCTGCAAAATACCAAAGGGACCTCGTCATCAGGTGGTGTCATGCCGAAGGCAGGCCTGGAATGATCATAATGTATATAGATGTCATAGGGTTCCTAAGCACAACTGCACGCTGAACCGTCAATCCACTCGATTAAGCTCTCATACTCTGACTTACCCCCTCTGTCAGTCTTTCATTCTCTTCCCTTTGTGGTTCTCACCCTAAACTGACACCCATTCTCTCCTTTTGGAAGGCAGAGCAAGAGAAGACATACAGTAAAAAGTTTTCAAAAGCAAGAAGTACTGGTTACTGACAGAATAACTGCCACCATCATGGCAAACCGGATGTAATACGATGTTAAGTTTTTATTCACATGCATTCAGACACCAACCTCAAAAGAAAGAAAAAAAGGGGAGGGAGGGAAGAAAAGGAGAACCGCTGATCCTTGTTGTGCTAACAATGAATAAACGTGATTCAAGCAAAAATGCAATCAAATGTATGCTTTACCGCATCTCCTACGGAGACTTAAATAAAACCACCCACAGAGTTCCAAAGGACCATTTGGACCTAAACACCGCTCAGGCTGAAGACTGGTCAAAGAGCTGTGTGTAAGCATAAAGTGAGTTTCCTTTCAGCCTAGCATTTCCCAGCACTGCCAGCACGGTACGGTACGGCATACCATCACTTTACCACTATTATTACGTGTACTTCCAAGTTTTGTTTGTTTGTTTGTTTGCTTGCCTTTGCTTCATTGAATTTTATTTTTCGAGACCTGCATGACAACTTCAGAACTCGCTAAAGGTAGTGAGATAGCTGAGAACTGCTTAGGGGAAGTTCTGCCCTAGGTCTTTCGTTCTCCTTCCGGCAGGAAATGACAAGTCTGGCATCAAGGCTCACCGGACACACGGACCTGTCGGGTGCAGCGGTGCTGCCTAATGCTGAAGTTAGAACTTCTGTCCACCCGGCAGAGATGGCAGAAGTGCTGCTGCCCCTGGCCCTGCCCACGGATCAGAGTGTTTTTCAGGGCTGAGCCAGGCACCAGCTTCAGAATCCTCAACCAGGAGTCCAATTAGCCATGATCACTCTCACAATCAGAACTGGAAAACAATCTTATAAAACCTACATGCCATCCCTGACCTGTGCTATTCACAATGAACAAGGAAAGAAAAGGTCAGATTTAAATGTTATTGCTCTATTTCAGTATATTTATGCATTTCAAGAAATGCCTCATTAAGGTAAGATCAAAGAGAAAAATAAATGAAAAGGCCAGAAAAGAAAAGAAGCCACAAGATGAAAGCAAGTTAAATGGTCCTGACAACTTAAAAAAAACCACGAGTCAAGTCAAGGAATAACTTAGTTGTAAGAAAAGAACTTACCCATTTCTGCGAGGTCTTCATTGAGTTCCTTGAGCCAGAAGATGTCCATGTCGTCTAGGTCATAGCGACACACAGATGCTGCCAACTCCATGATGTTGATGTAGCCAGGTTCTGTGCTTTCCGAGCTGGAGCAGCGGATGTACTTCCGGGGCCGCATAAACAGAACATCCTTTACTTTCTCAGCCACAACCCTAGAAAAGTGAAAGGAAGATACTGATAACAGTCGACAAATGACAGATTCTAGGGACTGACTGGGTGGGACCAACGGCACTCAGGCCATATGGTGGAGTTGAATGTTCTCCCTTGCCTCCATAGGGGGAGATCCCTTGCTCTGCCAACTGAGAGGTACGACAGATCCCTACCTAGAAAGTAAATGGTTCTACAGATTCAGTTTTGTCATCTGCCGTGAACATTCTGACTGCTAATGAGATATTTCAGTTATACTTATCGCTCCTGGGTCTCTATTATCATTCATTCTAATAATGTTGCATTGTGTGTTCTTGGTGCAATAGCTACCACGTTTGTTTAGAAGGGGGAACTGAGGAAGAGGTGATACCTGCACAAAGGCACAGCAGATTCCATACCAAAGATATATTTCAGCCAAAGTCATGATTTTCTGCCATGGAGGCAATACTGGATGGTGGTTAAGAGCACAGAGTATAGACTGGGGCGCCTGGGTGGCTCAGTTGGTTAAGCGTGCAACTCTTGATTTGGCTACTAGCACAGAGCCTGCTTGGGATTCTCTCACCCTTTCTCTCTGCCCCTTCCCAACTTAAAAAAAAAGTACAGGCTATAGACTCACAAGCCTGGTTTTTCTGCCACTTACTCACATAGTCATCTTGGGGAACTACTTTCTTTTTTTTTAATTTTTTAAGTTTTATTTATTTTGAGAGGGGGAGAGAGAGAGAGAGAGAGAGAGAGAGAGAGCACGAACGGGGTTGGAGCAGAGAGAGAATCCTAAGCAGGCCCCACACAGTGCAGAACCCGTTGTGGGGCCTGGACTCAGCAACCCTGAGATTATGACCAGAGCCGAAATCAAGAGTTGGCCGCTTAACCGACTGTGCCACCCAGGCACCCTGGGAACTACTTAGTTTCTATAAGGTTTGGTTTTCTTAGCTAAAAAGTAAGGACAGTAGTCATAAATTATGATACAATAATATTAAACTTGCAGGGCTATTATGACATGTGAAATAAATATATAAAGTGCTTAGCATAGTATATAGTAAAAAAAAAGATGTTTAATAATGTTATTACTATATTTCTCGTTATTTTCACTATTTATGTAAATGAGGTGAAGCCTAAAGGCCACGGACTTCTATAAACTTCAGGCATTTCCTAGCCATACATGATAGTGACCATAAGTCTGGGCCAGGGTAACATGACAGGATGAAAGATTCCTGTTCCTCTATCAACTTCTCCAGCAAGCCTGAGCAAACCTGTATTTCCTCTCACCCCTCCTGACACTTAGGAACCCAAGCCAAGGAAACCAAGCAAGGGAAGAAATAGAAGTTTCTCACTAATGACGTATTCTGCAATCAATGTTTTAGATACTGCATGAAGCATCAGAATACAAACAAGAGGAAATCTGGATTCTTATTCTCTTGCAATTTTAGTTTATTTTTATTTTTTTAAGTAGGCTCGATGCCCAGTGTGGAGCCCAATGTAGGGCTTGAACTCAAGATGCTGAGATTGCAGAGATCAAGACCTGAGCTGAGATCAATAGTCAGACACTTAACAGACTAAGCCACCTAGGCACTCTTCCCTGGCAATTAAAAAATTTTTTTTAATTTTTATTTATTTTTGAGAGAAGGAGAGACAGAGTGACACAGAATCCAAAGGAGACTCCAGGCTCCGAGCTGTCAGCACAGAGCCCAATGCGGGGCTTGAACTCACGAACTGCGAGATCATGACCCGAGCTGAAGTCAGATGCTTAACCGACTGAGCCACCCAGGTGCCCCTAAAAACATTTTTTTAATGTTTATTTATTGTTGGGGGCGGGGAGGGAGACAGGGAGGGAGGAAGAGAGAGAGAGAGAGGCAGGCAGGCAGGCAGAGGTAGACTGAGACACAGAATCTGAAGCAGGCTCCAGGCTGTCAGCACAGAGCCTGATGCAGGGCTTGAACCCATGAGCCGTGAGATCATGACCTGAGCTGAAGTCATTTAACCAACTGAGCCACCCAGGCGCCCCATTCCCTGGAAATTTTAAAGAACACAGTGGACCCTCTAAAAAAGAGAGAAAGAAATATGTACATATATCATAAAATGAAAACTGTTTCTCTGTTGTGGAGCCAGTTTCTTTACTCGAGAGTTACTATATATGTAGAAGGATTCATAAACATAAATGTATTCGTATAAAGACATGTAAGTATACATAGGCATAGTCCACCTTGTAAATATACAGTAAATATTTCTTCCTAAGCATTCTTCCACAAGGTTATGATTCCACATAATGTATGTTGAATAAAGTTAATAACTATATGCTTTTGCACATTTTAACTTTCCTACCATATGAAGTTTTTAAAGCCAAAGGCGACAAATATTTGAGGAAAAAAGCAGAACCCTAAAATATTTATTGAAGCTAAAAACTTGGGAACTGCTGACAGAGGCCTGCTTCCAACTGAAATGAACCCAACTGAAAAGGACAGGACATGCATATGAATTCTCCCAAGACAATGAGATTAAATATGCTATGCTTATTTGGTGCATGGCCTATGAGGTAATTATAGAATATCTAATTTTTTTCAAGATTCATCTTGTTCTAAAAGAAAGAATATTTTGCTAACTATTCATATTGATTGCCTCAAATTCTATGTGGAACAAGGTAGACTATAAATGTTCTTGACTTAAACTAACATGTTTATTAAGCTTCTGGAAGAAACCTCAGACTATGACCACACACACACACACACACTATATATATATATATATATATATATATATATATATATATATATATATATATATATATATATCTTATACATATATACATACATACACACATATATATTTTAAAGTTTATTATAAGTAATCTCTACACCCAATGTGGGGCCTGAACTCATGAACATGAGATCAAGAGCTGCATGCTTCTTTGACTGAGCCAGCCAGGTGCCCTGAAGGCAAATATATTTTATTCATCATTTATTTAAAGAAATTGGATGTTCTTTCGGCTCAGGTCATGATCTCACGGTTCGTGGGATCAAGCCCTGTGTCGGGTTCTGTGCTGACAGTGTGGAGCCTGCTTGGGATTCTTTCTCTCCCTCTCTCTCTCTGCCCCTCCCCCACTCACACTCTCTCTCCCTCCCTCTCTCTGCCCCTCCCCCACTCACGCTCTCTCTCCCTCCCTCTGTCTCTCTCAATAAATAAATAAGTGAAACTTAAAAAAAAAGCCATCAGATATAAAGGAAGAGATTAAAAAACGTGTTTATCACCAATATATAATAAACTCTTACAAATCAATTAGAAAAAGACAGACAAGTAGACAAGAAACTTGAATAGATACTTCACAAATAAGGCTATCCACATGGCAAGAAAACTTCTTAACGGTTCTCAACCTCATTAGTTATCAGAGAAATGCAGATCGAAATCATAATTACTATTACCTACCAGAATGGCTAAACTTGGAAAGGCTGACCAAAAACTGACATTACTTAAGTGTTTGTAAGGAAGCAAACAGACCTCTCCTACACTGCCGGTGGGTGTGTGAATTAGTACAACCACTTTGGCAAACTACTCAGCAGCAGATATCCTAGCTGAACATCATACCCTAGGACCTAGTAAACCCACTCTGAGGAATATACTTAACAAAAAAATAGACATACGTATGTCAAAGGAAGAAAGATGTCTATATTAGCTGAAAACTGGAAGTGATACAAATACCTATCAAGATCAGAATGGATAAATAAAATGTGGAATATTGACAAAATGGACTATGACACAGAAGTGAAGCTTAATAAACTAGTACATGCAACAGCATGGATAAATCTCACAACTGTTATGATGAACAGAACAATCTAGCCTCAATATCAAGTTCAAAAACTGTCACCTATGGAGAGGGAAGTCAGTTACTGGGCATGAGCAGGAGGGCTTCTGGGGTGTTGGTCACATTCTATTTTTCGATCTGAGTGGCAGTTAAACAAGTGTACTTCATTCATGAAAGTTCACTGAGTTATACAGTTATGCTCTGGTCACTTCTCTATGTGTATATTATACTTCAATGCAAGATTTATAATGATAATGATGACAATGACGTTATGTCACTCATCTTTTCATATGTAACTTGAACTAAAGGTCTGAATCTAAGGACCGAATCTATAGCAGCGAACATACTATAGACTGAAACGGTAATACTAAAGGCAAGGAAATGTACGGGTAAAGGTGAAGTTAATTCAAATCTCGCATGGAGAAATTTGTGTAGAGGGGAAGGTCTATGAGAATTAGTGAAAAATATTACTTTGGGATTTTTAAAATGCAGCTTTAACATCTTCAAGTACATACCACATGGCTGCAGCTGGGGAAAATTCCAGGATTATCCCTGGGTCATTTTCTTCTCTGGGCAATATATCCTAGGTATAGAGACATTCTTTGAATGGTCACCAGAACAACTGATCAAATCAGCAAAAGCTCATAAGCCCAGAGGTATGAGCAATTTTGCCAGAATGATGTTAAGTAAGGGCAGTTTTTGATTTGGATGCTCGAATGTAAATGAATGTTGTAATAACTTCGTGGGTGACTGACCTTTGGTGAAAGGACCCACAGCCACACCTGCTTAGCTCCATAGAAAAAAGGCCTACCCACCGGCTCCTCAGGGTAGGCCAGATTCACAGCATGTGAACACTGCTGTTTGACACTGAGGAGGCAACAAAAGAAAGCTGCAACTACTCTAACCTGACCGACGGCCTCCCCTATATATTATGCACAATGAATCTTTAGTGTGTCTTTGGTTGATCTAAATATTTGGCAGGTAGAGACTATGCTTCATTTCCTGGAGTGGATTAGGATCATTTGTGAACAGCACAGAAATTGCACAATACTTTATCATTATGGGTTTTTTAAAGGCTTGAAATAAATGTCTTAAAAACTACCTAAATAGGAGCCCCTTTATATTACTATCTCTAGTAGTTCCCCAAATTTCTCCTGTTAATCTGGCCACTCTGGGTTGACTGCCTCTCTATCAAACTCCACGCCTCATCTATGAAACAAAGGACAATTATAACCTCTGTGACAGCTGGTATTTTCAAAATCTCACATGCTCTTTTACAATGTGACTTTGCTACTCCCCCATCAAGTGGTGAAGTCTATTTCTCCTCTTCTTCAATCAGGGAGGGCTTACGACTGTTTCCACCGACAGAATATGGCAGAAGTGATGCTATGAGAAGTGCAAGGCCAGGTCTTAAAAGGAAATACACCTTTCACCTTATTGGCCGGAACACGCGCAGGTGCCTGAGGCCTGTAAGAAGTCTGTCTGTGCTGAGACTGTTGTGCTGTGAGGAAACCAAAACGCATGGAGAAGCCATGTACGGTCTATGTCATCCCAGCCCAGGTGACAGACATGTTAGTGAATACGCCTTCAGATGATTATAGCCCCCAGCTGCTGAGTCACCCCCAAATTTCAAGTCTTGCTGGATGAGGCCATAGATATCACAGAGCAGAGACAAGCCATCTCCACTCTGCCCATCCGATTTCCTGACCCACAGAATCCATGAGTGTAACATAGCTGCTTGAAGCTGCTAAGTCTGGGGGCAATAGTAAGTGGGAAAGCCACCGGAGGGCTGCTTTAAACTTTAAGATGTGTGTATGAAGGCGCTCTCTACATTGTGCTTCTGACGGAGTCTCATAATTGAAAGCAAGAGTGGCAGACTGGTGCCGCATGAAACGGAACAGGAAAGGAAGTGTGGGGAGAGTGGGGCAAGGAGAACAGGGGAGGTGAGAGAGGCAGGATGATAAAATGGAGCAGTGGAGCGGGAGGCAGGCTTGGGCTCCCATTTATCATCAGGGCCATTCTTCCTTTGACTCACTATATGGAATCTGAGTATCTTTTGAAAGTAGGGTCAAGAAGATCTCCTTTAATACTGAGTCTGGGGTATGAGGCAAAGAAGAATCAAAGACAGCTCCAAGAATTTTGGCTCGAAAGACTGAAAAGACACAGCACAAAGAATGGATCTGCCATCAGTTAAACACAGGAAACTACAGGTGGAGCTAGTTTGGGAAGAAGATCAATAGTTCAGTTTGGGACATTTGAAGTCTCAGATGCCTACTGGACATCCAAATGGAGATGCTGAATTGGTGGTTATATATTTGAGCCTGGAATTTAGTGAAGAAAGTGCTGCTCTCCATAGTCCAGTTAGTTCAATGTTTACATTCCAAAAAGAAATAGGGGCCTGTCTGAATATCTATCCAAAATATCTAAAAGAGGAATATCTGAATATCCCTCTTTAAGTATCATTAGTGATTGATAATAAACTGTTAAGTGAAAAAAGCAAGTTCTAGAACATTCCCATTTATATATATATATATATATATATATATATATATATATATATATATAGACAAGCGTGTGTATAAGCATATATACAATGCAGTTGATGGTTTGTATTCTGATTCATTTTTGTTTTCACATTAAGTCAGTAATTCATCTATAATTAAAAGCATACACACACACACACACACACAGTAAATACATCAACCACTTGCGTGTCATAGAAATTATAATGCATGCTTCCTTTCAACCAAACATGAAGCACTGTTTTCCTTCCATTGTAACCTTGTGGCAACAGAAACTATTTAAATATACAAATGAAAACCTAAAACAAAAAAAAATGATCTGAAGCTTGTTTATTGTTGACTAGCATTAAAAAATATCCATGGTCTACCTAAAAACATGTAATGAAGTTAACACCAACTTCATTTGTTGAACTTGCTTTCAAAAAGTTCCTTGTGGTAGTCAACAGACTTATCTCAACAGCCGTAACTTACAGTGCAAGCTGGCTCTGTGATTGTCTGCACCTCTCCCCTCAACTGCCACACACCCTGCACTACGCTAAAGAAACAACTGCAGAAAGGACAGTGCAACAGAGGGAAAGATCTGGCTTGAAAACCAGAACAAAGATTCTGAAATATGCTTCACTTACTCTGCTGTATCACTTTCCCCTCCTTTTCAGTTATGACAGCCCCAAGGATCAGGTCAATTAACTTCTATATATCCAAAATTACTTAAGTCCATTAGGAAATAAAATTCTGAAGCATTCTGACAATCTTGTGGATTAGGTAATAAATAAAAAGCAAGTGTTTAGCTTATTAGTATTTAAGTTTCTCTAGCCGACTGATTAATCTGTCTGCAGGCAATTAGGCAAGTAACTGAAACACAAACATTAAAAATATTACTATTGTGACAGATTGAAGAGGGTCACATATCATCTGATGTTCCTTCTGTCGAGAGGTAGGGTCTATTTCTCTCCCCTTCAGTTCGGGAGCTCTCTGTGACCTGCTCTAATAACATATGGTGGAAGTGGGGTGCCTGGCTGGTTCAGTCGGTACAGAGCAAGGCTCCTGATCTCAGGGTCATGAGTTCAAGCCTGCGTTGGGCATGGACCCTACTTAAAATAAAAATCAGAGGGGCGCCTGGGTGGCGCAGTCGGTTGAGCGTCCGACTTCAGCCAGGTCACGATCTCGCGGTCCGGGAGTTCGAGCCCCGCGTCAGGCTCTGGGCTGATGGCTCAGAGCCTGGAGCCTGTTTCCGATTCTGTGTCTCCCTCTCTCTCTGCCCCTCCCCCATTCATGCTCTGTCTCTCTCTGTCCCAAAAATGAATGTTGAAAAAAAAATTTTTTTAAAAATAAAAAAATAAAAAAATAAAAATCAGAATAAATTAAAAAAAAAAAAAAAAACTATGGTGGAAATAATACTATGCGAGTTTCTGAGCCCAGGTCTTGAGACTAGCAGCTTCCACTTGTTATCTCTCGGAATACTCACTCTTGGAGCCCAGAGGTGCTATGTAAGAAGTCAAATTATGCTGTTGAGAGATCATGTGGAAAGGTCCTAAGACTATATGGGAATTTGGGCAGTGCAGGTCACAGCATCAACTACAGGGTTACATTGGTGAATAGTATCAGTAAGGTCCCTGCGCTCACGGAGCTTTGAGTTTGTAATGCCACTATCAAAGAGTAGCAGAGAAATGCTAGGTGCTCACCAAACTGTTTCGTTTTCCATCTAGGCACACAGCAAGACTGCACTCCCCAGCCTTCCCTGCAGTCAGGTGGGCCAAGTGAGTGAGCTCTGGCCAATGGAATATAGGTGGATAAGCCACTTCAAACCCTAGCACCCCCAAAATCTACCTGTATAACCCTCCACATTGTCTTTTCTTTTCCTGCAGACTGGATTTAGAATTTTGCGGGGAAAGATGGGAGTAGAAATGGACCTAGCCAACAGAGAAGCCACTCATAAAAAAGCCTGAGTCCCTGAAGGACTACATGGGGCAGAGGTGACTCACATCCCCACCTACACTGGATGGAGATAAGTGCAATACATAAAACCTTCACTGTGTTAATACGCTGAGACTTTGGGGGGGGGGATGTCTGTTATAGTAAATGGCCTATCTGGACTAATACAAAGAAGAACCTGTAAAGAGTTACTTCCCAATATTTTCATGTATGTTTTAACTTAAATAAGTAGTCCCCCTTTGTCTGTGGTTTCCCTTTCCACGGTTTCAGTTACCCACAGTCAACCGTGGTCTGGAGGCATATGATCCTCTTTCTGATGTATCATCAGAAGGTCAATAGTAGCCTAATGCTATGTCACGATGCCCATGTCATTCACCTCATTTCATCTCATCAAGTAGGCATTTTATCATCTCACATCATCACGAGAAGGGTGAGATATTTTGAGAGAAGACAGCACATTCACATAACTTGTATTATAGTATGTTGTTGTAATTGTTACATTTTATTAGTTATCTTAATCGTTTACTGTACCTAGTTTAGAAATTAAACTTTATCGTAGGTGTGTATGTATAGGAAAAAACATAGCATACATAGGGTTTGGCACTATCCAGTTTCAGGCAACCAGTAGGGGTCTTGGAATGTATCCCCAGTGAATGGGGGGTGGGGGACTACTGTATTGTACTGCATTAGATTCATTCTTAAATTTCTCTAACAAATTTATGTTTTAGAATATTTTCTCTAGAGAAGTGAGATTTCTACCAGTAGAAAATAAAGTCACTAACCGATTAGGTTTTCATTTTACTAAACCAACATGGACGAGCTGATCCAAAATAATGGATTAGAAGAGTTTTGCTTTTACATTCTGATATTACTTATATCCTATTGTGAACTGCTAGAGTCTTTATTAAAAACCTTTAGCATAGAATTAAGGAATGTCATCATGCTCTTGATGCACACTGATTTACGATTTTTTAAATTTTGGAAGGTGGGAAGAATGTTTACAATTAAACAATTCACATTTCTTCTTTATATGAAAGTAATACATGATCACTGAAGATACTGGTTTTCAATTTAAAAGCAATCATTCTAAGGTCTAATTATAAAGCATTTACATTTGTTTAGATTTGGCAGTTATATTAGAGGAAAACACAAAGTAGGCTCCATGCCCAGTGTGGCACCCAACGCAGGGTTCGAACTCACGACCCTGTGATCAAGACCTGAGCCGAGATCAAGAATTGGGACACAACTGACTGGGCCATCCAGATGCCCCATAAAGCTACCATCTTTTAATTAAAAAACTGTTCAAATATTCTCTCAATTGTGTAAATAACTCAACTGTTACCACGCACCTCCTTAACTGGTAGGAGGTTTGTAATCTATGAAAACAACAATACTGAAGACATATAAAAAGAAACACTAACGCAAAAAGTTAGAAAATTAGCCAATAAAAAGGAACACAAATACTGTTCTGTCTTATAGTGTGGGGGAAAAAAGTAACATAGTTGGACAGAGTGAAGTATAAATAGAGAAATCAGCATCTCAAGTCAAAGTAGGAAAACAAATTTTTAAAGTCACCTTGGTAGATTTGTGAAAGAAGGGATTTGTAAAAATAGGACTGGGATTACTTGGCAATTCAAGAACTGGGTTTTCTTCCACAGCGGCATGGCACCGAGGTGGGGGGGGGCGCTGGGGTCTCGCGCCTATCACTTTCTAAAAGGAGGCTGGCTCAACAAATGAGCAGGGACACACGGACGTCCACATGTGACAGAATGAAGCTGGGCCTTAACACTCCACAACATATACAAAAGTTAACTCAAATGGATCGAAGACGCAAGTGTAGGAGATGAAACTATAAGATTCTTGGGAGAAAACAGGTGCAAAACTTCAAAATCTTGGTTTAGGCAATGACTCCTTAGATATGACACCAAAAGGGGAAGCAACCAAAGCAAAAAACAAACTAAACTTCATCAAAACTAAAAACTTTTGTGCTTCAAAGGACACTACCAAGAAAGTGAAAAGACAACTCATAGAATGAGAGAAATTATTTGTAAATCATGTGTCTGATAAGAGACTTATATCCAGAATATGTAAGGAACTTTTAGAACTCAGTAACAAAACAAACAGCCCAATTTTTTTTTTTTTTAATTTTTTTTTTTTTTCAACGTCTATTTATTTTTGGGACAGAGAGAGACAGAGCATGAACGGGGGAGGGGCAGAGAGAGAGGGAGACACAGAATCGGAAACAGGCTCCAGGCTCTGAGCCATCAGCCCAGAGCCCGACGCGGGGCTCGAACTCCCGGACCGCGAGATCGTGACCTGGCTGAAGTCGGACGCCCAACCGACTGCGCCACCCAGGCGCCCCAAACAGCCCAATTTTTAAAATGGAGAAAAGATCTGAATAATTTCTCCAAAGAAAAAATATATACGAGGTATGTATGAATGTAGTATATAAAAATGGGACATTCCAAAACCGCTGGTCAGGGGACTCTGTTGCCTTGTTCACCAACGGGTCAGATTTTTAGCAGCTGAAGGCATCTATTCCAAAGTGAATGTGATGAAACATAAAGAAGTAAAGACGAGGTGATTCACTTTGGCTGTCTGAACAGCAGTGTTTCATAGGAAGAGAAAAAAAAATCACACAAAGGCTTCTTTTTGTAATAAAGTAGAAAAGCTCTCTTTCAAAAAGAATATACACATGGCTAATAAGCACATGAAGAAAAGATACTCAACATCATTAGCCATTAGGCAAATGCAACTTAACACTATGGAGAGATCTGCTTTATATCCACCAGGATGGCTATAATCAAAACGACAGGCAATAACAAGTGTTGGTAAAGACACGGAGAAAATGAAACCCTCATATATTGCTGGTAGGAATAGAAGATACAGATGCTCTGGAAAACAGTTTGACAGTTCCTCAAAATGTTAAAGACACAGTTACCACAGGACTCAGTAATTCTACTCCTAGGTACATGCCCACGAGAAATGAAAACTAAGTCCACTCAAAAACTTGTACAAGAATGCTCACAGCAGCATTATTTATAATAGTTAAAACATGGAAACAATCCAAACATCCATCGACTGATGAACAAACTAACAAATATGGTATATCCATACAATGGAATATTATTTGGCCATAATAAGTTAACGAAATACTGATACATACTACTACGTGGATAAACCTTGAAAATGTTATGCTGCATTAAAGAAGTCAGACTCAGAGGCTACACACTGTATGATTCCATTTATATGAAATGTCCAGAAAAGGCAAATCCATAGAGACAGAAAGTAGGTTAGTGGTTGTTATAGACTGAATTGTGTTCTCCCAAAATTTTAATGTTGAAGCTCTAACTCCCAGTGTAACTATAGTTGAAGATGGGGCCTATCAAGAGATAACAAAGGTTAAGTGAAGTCATAAAGTGGGGACCTAATCTTGATAGGGTTGGTGGGTCCTTATAAGAAGAAAAAGAGATGCCAGACCTTGACTTCTCTTTCTGTCTCTCCCCCACCCTCTGTGCACACAGAGGAAAGGCCACGTGAGAATCTTTTAAAAAAAAAAAAAAAAAGGCAAGCTGCACATTTATAAAAATACATGATGGTCATGTGACAAACCTGAAACTAGACTTGACTGAAGAACTTAGTGAAATCCCCCTACCTCCCAATTTCCTATTTAAAAAATTTTTAAAGTTTATTTATTTTGAGAGAGAGAGAGAGAGAGAGAGAGCGAGCGCAAGCGAGAGAGAGTGACAGCCAGCATGAGAGGGTGAGAGGGCTAGGGGCAGAGAAAGAGGGAGACAGAATTCCAAGCAGACTCCTTGCTGACACAGCACAGAGCCCAATGCGGGGCTTGAACTCATGAACCATTACATCATGACCTGAACTGAAAGAGTCAGGTGCTTAACTGACTGAGCCACCCAGGTACCCACCCACCCCAATTTCCTAGTTTGATCTATTAAAGTTTACTTGTTAGTTGTAGGTTTCCTTACAATAAACTCTTTCCATCAAGTGCTTGAGAAAGTGAAAAATCTTTTCACTTTTAGTATAGGAAATACAAGTGGTTAAAAGAGAAGGTTTATTATTAGCCCTTCCTACTTACTGTTATTCCCTGATCTTCTTTGTTTTTATGCCCTTCCCTTCCTAACGTCATCTTTGCTTTTCTTACTTGTAATGTATTTTGGTTCTTCACTAATTTTCTTTCCTAACATCCACTCATTTTCCTCTTTGCTTTTGTCCTAGTCTCCTCACATCAATAAGTGTGCGTTGAAAACCTCCTATTTGACAACAGGAGCTCTGCTTTTAGGTAGCTTATAGTCACATCTTGTTGTCTTTCTTTTCTCTTCTCATCACGCATTTCTGTGCCTTCCTGTGCCCACTATCACATTTTCTTACCCATTTTTATGCTCCTCTATTTGTGATGACTGTTCATATGTATATAGGCTTCCCAGTGTTACTGCTATGGTATATGAAAATACGGACAAGAAGGACATGAAAATGTCTGACTCTTGTGTTCACTCATGATGCTGCACTGATTTTGAGGAGACAGGAGATGGCGTTGATGACGACAGAGCTAGTGAGGCTCAGGAAATGTGCTGGGCAAGACTGTGGAGCTTTCTCCATGGGTGGAGTGGCCTGAGCTCGGGCTTCTAGAAGTGATCTGACAAGTGTTTCCGGGGCATGACGAGGACCTAAAAACCTGAGGCGAGGGGCACAGAATTCAAGGATGTAACTGCTGTCCTTTAGGAACCTAACATGTGCCAGAAAAAGATAAGATGTACAATAAGGTAATTCTCATAGTGAGCAGCGGGTCCCACCAGTCCCCTTATCTGGTGCTTTTCCTTCCATTCCTTCCTTCTTTTCTGCACTCAAAACTCATACCAAGCATTTTATTTCATGCCAGCCTTTGCGCAAAGCACTGGGAAACACAAAGACCAATATGAAAACATGGCTTCCAAACCAGTCATTACTCTTTTTTAAAAAAAAATTTTAATGTTTGTTTGTTTGTGTGAGAGAGACAGACCTCGAGAGAGAGATCGATTGGGAGCGGGGGAGGGGCAGAGAGAGAGGGAGACACAGAATCCGAAGCAGGCTCCGGGCGCTGAGCTGTCAGCACAGAGCCCAACACAGGGTTCAAACTCACGAACCGTGAGATCATGACCTGAGCCAAAGTGGAACACATTACTGACTTAGCCACCTAGGCACCCCAGTCATCACTCTTGAGGAGCTGAACTTACTCCTTTCTCTGGCAGAAAAGTCCTCTCCTACTTAAACTTTCTTCTCAAGTCTTTGTAAATGAAGGTTATGTGCTTATAGTCAACCCGATATTCCAGTTTCATCCCCTTTCATTTGGGTTTATGCATTTCACAGACTGTATGTTTTGACCTTCTATTTACAGATGCTATCACGACAAGGCCCCTATTAAAATGAAGCAACTTCTAATGGGATTATATATTAATAGGTTTCTTACAAGGTTATGTCATTAATGTTGTTTCTCTTCAAAGACTAGTAAATGCTAGTACACTTGGAAATCCTAGTCTCTAAAACCTTATCACAAGTTCAGATCGGACTTCAAGATAGTTTAACCCTGCGAATGGGCACATATTATATCCCTAAATAAATGAGCTTGACTTTAACTACTGGCCTACCCTAGCCTCAGACCATCTGCCACTGGTGGCAGTATATGACTTTGTATTATAAATGTATCATTACCCATTCAAAGTCTCTCCCCAGCCAGCGCACAGATAACCGTAAGATCATTCATTCCTTAAGTCAAAGCAAGTACCTGACAGAAGGCTGTGGAATATTGTCTGGACTGGCTGGTACCTGGACTCCCTTTTCCCATTCTTCCTTCCATGTATCCGCAAAGAGGTAATAGCTGTCAGGGCTAATATGATGAGAATCTGGAAGTTTCATGGCACTGATGAGGTCCTTCCGGAATACCTGAGAAGACATTGTACACATCTTGAGAAGACCATCACTATGAAACTAAAACCATTTAATGTTCTCCTTTTAAAAAGACTATCCTCACCCACTCTACACTTCAACAAGAGACACCTTTAACTTCCTAAATGGCCAGATCAACTTTTATTTGGAAAGTGTTTGAGGTACCGACAGGGAAGCCAGTTTGTTCTGAATTTAATAAAGAGTAAAGAAATTCTTCTTGGAGTGCCTGGGCGGCTCAGTCGGTTGAGTGTCCAACTCTTGATTTTGGCTCAGGTTATGATCACACCATTTGTGAGATCGAACCCCACATCGGGCTCTGCACTGACAGCATGGAGCCTGTTTGGGATTCTCTCTCTCTCCCCCCCTCCCCTGCTCGCTTTTTCTTTCTCTCTCTGTCTCTCAAAATAAATAAATAAACTTAAAAAAATTCTTCTCGAATTATTTCCGAGGGCTCTTTGAATTTAAATCAACAATACAGGTTACTCTAAAACTGTATAAAACAAACAACCTTTAACGCTCTCAAATTAAGCAGTAAGTATCCTTTGATAACTTATAGTTATTTATTTAGCCATCACTTTATTTTTTAATTATTTACTCAGACACATAGAAAAGTTACAGAAATAGTACAGAGCTCCCCTTCATACAGTTTCTTCTAATGTTAATATCTAACATAACCAAAGTACAATTACCTAAACCAGAAAATTAATATTGCTGTAATACTATTAATTAAGCTACAGACCTTATTAAAATGTTACTGATTTTCCCATTAATGTTCTTCTGTTCCAGAATTCAATCCAGAATCCCACATTGCAATTAGTTGTCATGGCTCCTTAGTATTCTCCAGTATGTGAGGCTTTTTCAGTCTTTCCTGGTCTTTCAAGACCCTGACACTTTTGAAGAGTACTAGTCACGTATTTTGGAGAATATCCCCACAATTTGGGTTTGAATGATGTTTTCTCATGATTAAAGCTATTCGCTTTTGGCAAGAACACCACAGAAACGATGCTGTGCCTTTCTTGTTCCATTTTATCAGCAATGTATAATGCCAACGTCCTGTCAGTGGTGATATTAAACTTGATCACTTGGTTAATGTAGTGTCTTGCTGGTTTTCTCCACTGTTAGGTTACTGTATTTCCCTTTGTAATTTATAAATATCCTAGAGGAGATACTTTGAGATTATAAAAATATCCCATTTCTCCTCAAACTTTAGCATCCACTGGTGGATAACTTGCCTGCAACAATTATTACTGTGGTGTTCTAATGGTGATTTTCTATGTCTCTCAGTCCTACATTTATCAATTGGAATTGCTCTGTAAGAAAGATCTGTCCTTTCTTCCGCCTTATTTTTCAATTGTTTAGTTAGATCATTATAGACTTGTAAATATTTCTTTATTCTTTCAGTTATAATCTAGTATTAGTGTTATTTATTTTGTTGCTCAAATTGTTTCACCTTTGATCACTAGGAGCTCTTTTGGGTTGCCTAGCATCTGTGCTCTTTCAATGCATCCCATCCTTTTTTGAGTATTTCCTTAATTCTTTACCTTACAACATGTTCCAGGCACGTTTGTATCTTCTAACTGCTTATAAAAGCTATTGATCTTATATGTTAACTTCACTGAATTCTTTTATTGCTTGCGTTAGTCTTATCATTGATTTTCCTACGGTTTTCCAGATATATTATCATATCATCTGCAAACAGAATTTCATATCTTCTTTACCTAGTCTTCTGTCTCTAATTGGTTTCTCTTGTTTAATGGAATTGGCAGATATTGCACTAACATTTGGAATAGTATTGGGGATAGTGGACACATCTGCCTTCTTCCTGAAATTGGGGGAAATGCATCTAGTGTTCTCTATCAACTAAGATACTAGGTTGAGGACCTAGTATATACACCTAGTGTATGGTGTATATACATTGTATATATGTTAAATTATCTTACAGTTCCTTTTTTCTTGAATGTTTTCGAAGGCCTGGGTACTGAATTTTGTTAAAGGCTTCTTCAGTGAATATGAGAATAATTATATAATTACTTTCCTTATATATTAATATACTGTATGATAATATTGTATTTCTTAATACCAAACAAATTCTGCATTTCTGGAATGAATGTTATTTGGTCATGGTATACCTTCTTACTATGGTTTTGTATTCTGTCTTCCGTTATTTACTATTTCTATATCATATTCATGAGTGATATTTATCTGAAGTTTTCTTTTTTTAATTGCCTTTGTCTTTTAGGTTTAGGTATCAATGTTATGCATGTTTCATAAAAAGAATTAGAACATTTTCCTTCTGTTAACAATGCTCTAGAATAATCTGAGAATTACTGGGACTAACTGGTCCCTATGAAACCATCTGGACTTGGTGCTTTAAAAACTTTTTTTTTAACGTTTACTTATTTTTGAGAGAGGGAGAGTGAGAGAGAGAGAGTGAGAGAGTGTGCACAAGTGGGAGGGGGCAGAGACAGAGGGAGACAGAGAATCGGAAGGAGACTTCAGGCTCCGAGCTGTCAGCACAGAGCCCGACATGGGACTCAATCCCACGAACTGTGAGATCATGACCTGAGCCAAAGTTGGACGCTCAACCGACTGAGCCACCCAGGTGCCCCTGGACTTGGTGCTTTTATTGTGCAGTAGTTCCTAATAACATACTCTACTTATTCTTTGGAAATTGATCACTTTAAGCTTTCTACTTAGTCTAATGGAGTCAAGTTTGGTAATCTGTATTTTCATAAGAGTTATCTATCTTATCCAGTTTTTCAAATTTATTTCTGCAGAGGCTTGCAAAGTATAGGGAGGTCTACTTTGGACAGAAGTGTGGGATCATAAAAATGATGGTGCATATAGAAACTGTGAAAAGCAATATTAATCATTAATGGGGTAATTATGATTTTTCTATGCACTTTAAATATTTTGGTAAACATATTAGAAACTCTCTTATTGTTGGCTATAAGTGTATATAAAAATGAAAAATATAGTATTTATTTAGTATACTGTAATCAAACAATGGAAACATTGAGAACTTAAGTTAATATTTATTTAAAGATTTATCAAGAGTGGGTGGAACAATGCTCACCTTTTTCTGATCATAAATTTAAGATATGGAACAAACATCTGAGATGGAATGTTTTCAATTAATCATTATTTTTAAAAATCTATGATTTCAGGGGCGCCTGGGTGGCTCAGTCGGTTAACCGTCTGACTTCAGCTCAGGTCATGATCTCACGGTTCGTGGGTTCGAGCTCTGCATTGGGCTGTGTTCTGACAGCACAGAGCCTGGAGCCAGTTTTGGATTCTGTATCTCTCTCTCTCTCTCTGCTCTCCCTCCCTTGCTTGTGCTCTCTCTCTCTCTCCCAAAAATAAACAAACATTAAAAAATTAAAAAAATCTATGATTTTGGTTTGTATTTCCCCTTTCACCCAAGAGTTGTTTAATAGGTTTTAATTTTTTTTTTCAACGTTTATTTATTTTTTTGGGGACAGAGAGAGACAGAGCATGAATGGGGGAGGGGCAGAGAGAGAGGGAGACACAGAATCGGAAACAGGCTCCAGGCTCTGAGCCATCAGCCCAGAGCCCGATGCGGGGCTCGAACTCACGGACCGCGAGATCGTGACCTGGCTGAAGTCGGACGCTTAACCGACTGCGCCACCCAGGCGCCCCTGTTTAATAGGTTTTAAAGTTTCCATAGGAAAGGACCTTCCTGTTTTTGTTAGTAATTTCTGATTTTACTGCGTTGTGACCAGAATTTTTGTTTACATCACGTCTACATAATGGAAATGTTTTTCCTTGTGACTTAATATTTGATCACTCTGTAAGTGTACCACAGACATTTGAGGAGGTGTATTGTCTATTATCTCTAATATCAAGGGTTAGAGTTTGATAGATATTAATCAGATGTACCTTACTGCTTAAGTTGTTTAGATCTTCTATCTCCTCACTTATTTTTTTGTTCACTTAATCTGAGACTGAGAGAAGTGTATGAAAGCCCCCTATGGTTGGTGTGTTTCCACCTATGTCTCCTTGACTCTTCTATAGTTTTTGCTCCAGAAAGGTGGTTGCTGGGTTATTCAGTGCACAAATACTCTGAAGTATTACATCTTCATGGTAAATTGTAGCTTTTAACATTAAAAAGTCTTCTTTGGGGCACCTGGGTGGCTCAGTAGGTTGAGAGTCCGACTTTGGCTCAGGTCATGATCTCACGGTTCGCGAGTTCGAACCCAACGTCAGGCTCTGTGCTGACAGCTCAGAGCCCAGAACCCACTTCGGATTCTGTGTCTCCTTCTCTCTCTGCCCCTCCCCCACTCACACTCTATCTCTATCAAAAATAAACAGACTCAAAGAATGTTAAAAAGTCTTCTTTGTTTTGGGGGCTTGATTTCTACTTTGTCTACTATCAGGCTCACTCCTCCTCCTACCGTCCTCCTGGTATACCTTTGTCCATCTCTACTTTTAGCCTTTCTGAGTAGGTGTTTTAGGTATATTTTTGTATACAGCATATAGTTACGTCTTGTTTTGTGAGCCAAAATAATATTTTTCTTTAATAGCTGTTAAGCCCATTCATATTTACTGGCATGACTCAGATGTTTGGTCTCAACTGTCATATTTGATAATTACATGTGTTATATTTCCTTGTGCATCTTTCTCTACCAGATGCGTATTCTTTGCTCTTTTAATTACAGTATTTTTTTTTTGCATTTAAGGTTCATATTTTTATTCTATTTGTTATCTTTGTAGTTAGATCTTTAAAAAAATGCCCTTAGTTTCATTGTCTTTTTTAACCTTTTACTATCTGGTTTATCAGTTTTTATTGCTCTCAGTGAGCTCCTCAGAGGTGAGGAGGATAGGAATGAAATGTCTACTGTGGCAGCCAAGAGGATCCCAGCACGAGCCTTAACCTTATCCCTGGCAAGGGAGCCCTAGCTGTGTGATAATTTCAAAGGACAGAGATAGAGGATGATCATATGAGTACAGCTACAACTTGGACTCAGGGAAACAAAGAGATTCTTCATAGCTCATTTTCTGTACCCTAAGTACAATTAGGCACTGACAATATGGGAACCATGATCCATCTAAAGTTTGATGTACTGTCATCCTCTGGTTGAAAGGGTCCCTGGGTGACTAAGGGGCACAGAAATATGCTTACCAGCCTGGAAACATAACTTAAATGGCCGTGGAAGCCTAAGCTTTGTGATTCTGCCTTTTCAACAACAGAAAAAAGCATGCCATGAGATCGTAAGCTAAGCTGGCAACGATTTCAGTGATGAAGGCCCAGTTGAGGTCTAAGCAATGAGGGAATATACTTTTACATAAAAGTATACATACACTGGTCTATACGTCATCTACTAATTTCTAATTCTAAAAAAATTCAACCAACCACCGGCAGGCTGAAGGTAAACATGTGCAAATTTCTGGAAGGTCAAAGGAAAAAAATGCTATCAATCAAACACTTTAGCCTTTAATGCTAATAAAGGTTCTCTGAGGAGAAGCGCTGTTCAAATTCTGTGTAACGTGGAGTAGAGGCACAGAGCGTGATCTAATAAAGCAGTTAATTCTCTGTTGGTGCACTTCTGCTTAAACTGACAACATTTCAGAGTATAGGACTGAATTATCACATAATCAAATGATGCCATTTAAACGAATAAAGACTCATTCCATTTGCTACTTTACAGGGAGAACCCTGCAAACGCCTGTTGCTTTCACTTAGGGATGATTTAGAATTAATATGCTCTGAGCAAAGTAGAGAAGGAAACCAACCTTAAACTTCATGCTAGTGGCCAGGTGGCAACAAAATGACCTACCTACCAAGAATCTTAGCCAATTAAAGGTAATTGGGTGCTGTGCAGGGAGAAAGCTGTCTACAAGAAAAAAAAAAACTGGTGGTTTATTACAAAGTTCTTTGTATAAGAGGGTAAGAGAGGATCACAGACATATCCATTTAGCGTGTTCTGCATAGAGCTTAGTGTTCTGCATGGCTAGGGGGAAAATCTCAATCACCATTTTCCTGAACACTGATCCATTTCTATAAATGACTAGAGAGACTTTAATGAGCCAGTGGTTAAGGAGTGGTGACAATTTACAATTGTGCTAATAAACTACTGTCTTTGGGAGAGAGTGTGCTGTGGGAAATCCTATGTTAGATCTGGAAAGAATACTAAAGCTAAGTATTTTCAACCTCCTAAAATATTTCATTGTTTTCCATGTGATACACTTCGCAAAATAAATTAACTGATTTGCAAATCATGCTTCAGACTTAATATATGTCACACCATCTAACCATATAGCTTAAGCTATATCTTTACACTTGATGTAACTGCTTATGAACATCTGTCCTGTATAGTTTCCTAAGTAGCCTGGAAACATATTGTAGTGGGATGAGTGGTGGCCCCCCAAAAGATATGCCTACATTCTAATTTCTGGAACCTGTGAATATTACCTTATTTGGAAAAGGGATCTTTGCGGACATAAATAACTTAAGGACTCTGAGATGAAGAGGTCATCCCAGAATTTTTCGGTGGGCTCTAAATCCAATGACAAGTGTTCTTACGAGAGGAAGGCAGAGACAGATTTAAGACAGAACAGGAGGAAGCAGTGTGACCAGGGAGGCAGAGTTTGGAGTGACTCACTGATCCACAAGTCAATAAATGCTGATAGTCATCAGAACCTAGAAGTCGCAAAGGATGGAATCTCCCCTAATAGCCTGGCCAATTTTGGACTTGTGGCCTCAGAACTGTGAGACAATAAATTCCAGTTGTTTTAAGCCACCCAGTTTGTGGTGATTTGTTACAGCAGCCCCAGGAAACTAATACACATGTTTACCAAACAGAAAAAGTAACTTGAAGACTTTAGACAAAGCGATATAAAAGCAGAGGCCAGTGAAATCTGGCCCTTGTCCACGGCTTCAGAAATACCAAACCTCCAGGGAACAGACATTCTGTGAAGTCTGGAAACCTGACTGCAGGAACACCAATCAATTCATACCTATTTTCCTTAAAATGAAGGCTGAATCTAATGACTATTATAATTTTCCTTTCACTTTTAGAGAAAAATAGCAGACTTATATGATAAGCCTGATTTCAATTTTATAAGCTAGCCAGATTAAATGGCATCAGACCCAAGGTTTCCAGAGAAGCATTTTTACTCAAGGCAGAGTGCAAGAGTCTGCTTTATCTTGCTGTAGAAATATCCCAAGCATGAGGCAGAACATAAAATGCCGAAGAAGGGATAGGAATGCAAGTTCAGTACTTAGGAAGATATCTGCAAAGTGATATGAAATATATTTACCAAACTGGTCTCATGAATCTGCTTTTGATAAGAAAAGGAATTTTTTTTTAATGAATACAAGCAAACAAAATAGCTTTAGCGTATCCTGGGTAGAGGTGTGCGTTTTATACACACACAGAGGCACACGCATATACACATATTTGTATGTACTTTCATAAAGAAACAATAAAAGGATAAATGAAAAGCTTTTTTTAAAAAAATGGTTAATTCTCAGGAGGGGGGAGAAAATAGGGATGAGAAACAGACCAAAGCTGGACCTCTCTGAACGTATTTTAGGTCACAGTTGGATATCTGAACCAGGCAAATGTTTTATATAGTCAAAAATGAAATTAAAAGTCTTCAAAGAATGGAATATGGGGGTGTCTGGGTGGTTCAGTCAGTTAAGCATTCAACTTGATTTTGGCTCAGGTCACGATCTCATGGTTCATGAGACTGAGCCCCGCGTCCAGCTCTGTGCCGACTGTGCGGAGCCTGCTTGGCATTCTCTCTCTCCCTCTCAAAAAAAAAAATTTTTTTTTAAGAAAGTAAGATGGGACCAGGAACAGTCTACCCAGACTGGTCTACTGGATTCACCAACTGATTTGGGACAAGTTATTTAAATTCTGGGCCTCAGTTCACTCATCTCTAAAATGGGGATAATAAAAACACCTTGTAATAAAAACACTTGTTATAAGAAGTAAATGGATGAGTTTACGTAAAGGGCTTAGCGTGGTACTGGACTCATGATAATTGCTAAACAAAGTCTAGCTGCGGTTATTATTCTATTATCATCATCACAGTCTCAGCTTTGCTTCCAAAAGCAGAAAGAAGTACGTAGCTGAGTTCTCCTATCTATCTAGTCCATAAAGGAATCATCAATGGGATAAAGGAGATGAGAGTTCACAGCTCAACTAAAACGTGCATGGTTTGGCTCCCAAAGACAGGATTCCCAAGCAAGAGGCCCATCAAAAACTTCAGAAAACACTCCATGGGCCACAAGGTAACACAGAAACTTCACAAAATACAACCTGGCGTTTGATGCTAAATGAAAGATTATGAATGAAGGAACTAGATGCGGACACTGACCTAGGTAATGAAGTTGAGAAGTTTTAGAAGTTCTTAATTGTATGCCTGTTTTATATGCACTGGTAGTTTCCCCAAAAGTGCCTGAGACAAAAAACCTTTGTACTTACCAGATATCTGCTCATTTATGGTCAAAGAGGGGATTCACGGGCTAACATACAGCTAACATGGGCTAACATACACGGGGATTCAGCAGCTAGGCCAAGTCTAACAGGGCATGTACATCTTGGCCTCTCGGATGCTTGCAGAAACAAAGGAGGCCTCGCTATGAATTCAATTAGAATATCAATGCTTAACCTGCCACAGCCACAAAATGAAAATGTCCTTCATGGACAGCTCTGGCTTTTACTGCTCTCATTAACATCTCTCAGTGGGCAGTTTCTTAAAGCACAGCCAGTCTGAACATTTCGGTGACATTTTTTAGAGGAAAAGCCAAAAAAACATTTACTTCCTGTATGACACAAACGGGAAAACTGCCTGGTCCATGTGAATGTAGCAAAGAAACGGACCAGTTGTGATTCATAGTCACTGAAATCTGAAACTATACATAAATGACCACAAACAGATGACACCCCCCAACAGCGCGTGGTTAACTGTATTTAATCAAAAGGAGTTAACTGTAAGGGATTTTCTTAGAATTATACAATCTTAGGGTGAAAAAAAAGATGTGTAGGTCATCTAAAAGAATCAACCACTTGAGGCAGAGAAAACCTGGTAAAGAATCCAAGCTCGTTCTTATGTGATGATGAAGTAGCCTGTACTGTTCAAGACACTGTGTCCCAGGCTAGTTTTTCCAATGGAGCAAAGCTTATTCAATTTCTAAGTTGAAAACTTTAAAGACCATGTAAATAGTTCTTCACAGAAATGTTTTTTAAATAGTTTAAAATACTTCTCCGTTTTCTTATAAAGAACAAACAGGACATTTTGATGGCTTGGGGTTGACATCAATGGAAACATCAATTACCATAAAGCGAAGTGCTTTGGGGCAGCTCAGGAAGGTCTGATCACTCCCCTCGCCCACTGCCAAACAGAGGTGTATGCATCCTGGTAATGGACGCGGGGGAGCAACTGAGTCTGGGTTGGAGACCGGGGCCACTTGCACACACAAGATGACATCTGAGGTTTACTTTGCAAGTGTTTCTCCCATCCCTCACTATCCCTTTCTTGTACAGTAAGTGTGTATTTGCAAGCTTGGTAGTTTTTGTCTCCTGTGGGTCAGAAAACCAAAGAATCAAGCATGTTAGAAATACAGGTAAAGGGGTGTAAACAGGCTCTATTTGAGGGTATTGCAGTGTTCTCTGCGGAGTTAAAATATGCGAGCTTTCGCTCTGTTGCTGTGAAAGTCCTGGACACACAAATGAGACTCCAGAGCTACAGATGATATGCTATCAATCCTTTAAGATAGGTTGACATGTTTTATAGACCAGTCAGACTAATATATGTAAAAATGTCCTGGCTTTTGAGAAAGAAGACTTTTTAATACATTCAAATTAGTCATCTGGTACAATGTGCTCTTTCTATAACAACTGGCTTTTTGTTTATTTTTTATTTATTTTTTTAAAAGTTTATTTAGTTTTTGAGAGAGAGCACAAGTGGGGAAGGGGCAGAGACAGAGAGGAAGAGAGAGAGAATCCTAAGCAGGCTCCGTGCTGCCAACACAGAGCCCGATGCAGGGCTTGAACTCATAAAAATGTGAGATCATGACCTGCGTCGAAACCAAGAGTCCGACGCGTAACCGACTGGGCCATCCAGGCGCCCCAAAGCTGGCTTTTTAAAAACACCTTTAAGAGTACAGGCCCTTTTGAGAATCAGATGAAGGCTACTAGCACGCAGGCGCACACACACACACGCACACACACTAAAAACATACCCTTAAAAAACTGCATACAAGTTGCAGAAGTTACCAAAGAAAGCCCCCGAACCATACGTTCACACACCACTAGGAAACTCTTCTCTAGAGGATAAACCAGGGGTGGTCATACACCAGAATCTCACTGAAGCACTAAGCATCAAAGAAAATATGTATCTATTAATGCAGCCAATTAAGCCCCAGTGAAAACAATCATTTTTACTGCATTTCAATGACAAACTCCCATTACAAACATAAGGCTTCAGTCAGAAAAAAAGAAACTCCCATCCTCACAAGGAGAAAAAGGCAAGACAGGCAGCAAATTAACGATTTTTTTTGGTAAGTCCCCTAGAGAAATGAGTCACAGGACAAACGGCCAACTCAAGGAAAGATGGGTATGCCTGCAGGGAGACACAGGACAGGAGCATTTGCTTCCCTGGGGCAGAAGCCACAGCAGAAACATTTAACCCAGAAATTTTGACGAACTGCTGTGAGCAAAGTGGGGACAACCAAGAGAGAATGAAGTTCCTGGGGCTATAGTCATGGGGGGTTCCAACCCTCTTGTAAGCTTTTTTCCCTAGAAACCCAACTAGGCTCTCACAGGGAGGATGGTGGGAAACCTGGAGAAAGCTCCCCCAGTGGTGCTGTCTAGGTCCCTGGTGCTCTGTGTCCTGGCTCCCTTGCTGAACAAAAAGTTTCACCTGCAGGGGAAGGGTATCAGGTGACGGCACTGATGTAATTTCACTAGTGCCAGGGAGAAGGGAAAAGCATCCAACCTCAGCCTACAACGTAGGGGGCGGGGGAAAGAAGCCTTCATCTAGAGGAGGGAGAATTCTAAGGACAGAGACAGAATTCCAGAGGCTACCTGCTAGAGGCAGACAGGGGAACAGGAGGCAAGGGCAAAAAAAAAAAAAAAAAAAAAAAAAAAAAAAAAAAAGGCTCTACCCCTAAAGTACGCTTCCCCCATCTCACCCCAGAAACGGGACCACTACCCATTTCAAAGACTGAGATATAATCAGAAGGTCAGAGAACAATGTCTCTCCCCAGTACTCTACCACCATGCTTGAGCCTCCAGCGATAGTAACAGTGGCTTATGCTGGGAGAGCTGCAAAAGACAGAATCTCTCGGAGGACGAGCACAGACAGAAGACTCTAATCCAAGACAAGAGACAAAAACAAAGTCACCAGAAGAATTAGAGAAGTCTCTGGTGCCCACAGCAATAACAAATTTCAAACACTCTCTTACATTGGCGCCGTCCCTAGCATCCACTGGTAATGCAGTACCCCTGACCACCACCACTCGCCCTGCTATCAGTAGAGGCAACAAGGTAGGGATTTCCACCCCCACCAGGTTGTAGGGAGACACGTGTCCCCTGTTCCAGAGAGATAACAGAACCATCTTCCTAGAGAGATAACAGAAGATAGAAGTCTAGAAATTCTGAAACTGGTGGTAGAGTCAGCACCCCACTTCCCCACTGGCCTGGTTACCATGGAGGCCTGCTAAAACAGATTTAAATAAGACTTACTGTCTGATAATGTAATACCAAAAAAGTCCAGAATACAAAAGAAAATCACTCATCATACTAAGAACTAGGAATGAGAAGAGACAATCAACAGACACCAATACCGAGATGACACAGAAGCTGGAATCGTCGATGAGGAGTTTAAAGCAGCCATCATAAAAATGCTTCAGTAAGAAATTACAAACACTTTTAAAACAAACTGAAAGTTGCAGCAGAGAAATGGAGGATGTAAAGAATGACCAAATAAAAAATTTGAAATGGAATCATACAATAACTGAAATAACAATCTCATGAGAGGCTCAATAGAAGAATGGAATTAACAGAACAAAAGGAATCAGTGAACAAGAGAAATTACCCAATCTGATCAGAAGAAAGAATATATACTGAAAAAAAGAGAAGAGTCTGAGGGACCTGGGGGGAAATTACAAAAGATTTAACATTCACGCAGTTGAAGACCCAAAAGAAGAGGAGAAAGCAGACAGAGCTGAAAAAAACAGATGGAGAAAAAAATGGCTGAAAATTGCCTCAAACTGGCAGAAGATATAAACTGAGATTCAAGAAGGTGATCAAACTCCAAACAGGATAAACCAAAAGAAATCCATGTCCCGGCACATCATAATCCAACTTTGGGAATAGAATAAAGACAAAGAACAGTCTTGAAAGCAACTGGAAAGGAAATGACTGATTACCTGCAGGGGGCAACTATTTGAATGAGAACAGATTTCTCACCAGAAACCAGGGAGGCCACAAAGAAGCAGCACATTTTTCAAGTGCAGAAAGGAAAGTACTGTCAAACCAGAATTCTGTATCAAGTGAAAATATCTTTCAGGAATGAAGGTGAAACCAAGATATTCTCAGATTAAGGAAAACCAGGAGACATGATCATCAGCATACTGACCCTAAAAGAATGGCTAAAGGAAGTTCTTCAAACAGAAAGGAAATGAACAAAGGGAAAGTTGGGACATCAATAAAAGGAAGAACAAGAGTAAAAATATAGGTAAATATAATAGATTATCCTCCTCTTGAGTTTTATAAATGATGTTCGTTGGATGAAGCAAATATCATGACACTGTCTAGTACGGTTCTCAAAGTATGTAGAGAAAATATTTAAGGCGATTATATTATAAAGGTGGGGGTGGATAAATGAACCTAGATGGTGGTAAGGTTCCTTTTCTGTTTCCCTTTTTTTTTTTTTTAAATTTCTTTTTTTTTCAACGTTTATTTATTTTTGGGACAGAGAGAGACAGAGCATGAATGGGGGAGGGGCAGAGAGAGAGGGAGACACAGAATCGGAAACAGGCTCCAGGCTCTGAGCCCTCAGCCCAGAGCCCGACGCGGGGCTCGAACTCACGGACCGCGAGATCGTGACCTGGCTGAAGTCGGACGCTCAACCGACTGCGCCACCCAGGCGCCCCTTCTGTTTCCCTTTTTAAGAAGGCTCCACACCCAATGTGGTGCTTGAACTCATGATCCTGAGATCAAGAGTTACATGCTCTACCAACAGAGCCAGCCAGGTGCCCCAGTGCTTAAGGTTTCTGTATTTCATTTGAAGTGATAAAATGGCGAGACCACGTTGAAAAGGTTTTCCTTTTTAAAGGTTGCTTCCCGAGAGCAACCACTAAAAATCTACACAAAGATATACACTCAAAACCACTACAGAAAAATCAACATGGAATTCAAAAAAATGTTCAAGTAATCCACAGGAAGACAGAAAATAAAACAGAGGAACCAAAAAACAGAACAAATAGAGGGACACCTGGGTGGCTCAGTCCAGAGTCCGACTTTGGCTCAGGTCATTAACTCATGGTCTGTGAGGTTGAGCCTCTCATCAGGGTAAAGCCCACTTTTGATCCTCTGCCCCCCTCTCTCTCTGCCCCTCCCCCATTAATGCAAGCTCTCTCGCTCTCAAAAATAAATAAACATTAACAAAAATTTACACAAAGTGGTGCCTGGGTGGCTCAGTCGGTTAAGCATCCAACTTTGGCTTGGGTCATGATCTCGCAGTTTGTGAGTTCGAGCCCTGGTCGGGCTCTGTGATGACAGCTCAGAGCCTGGAGCCTGCTTAGGATTCTGTGTCTCCCTCTCTCTCTTCTCTTCCCCTGCTCACGCTCTCTCTCTCTCAAAAATAAGTATTTAAAAAATTCAAATATTAAAAAAATCTACACAAAGATATACACTCAAAACCACTATGGAAAAATCAACATGGAATTCAAAAAAATATTCAAGTAATCCACAGGAAGACAAAAAACGAGAGAACAAATAGAAAACAAACAACAAAATGGCAGACTTAAACTAAATCATACCAAAAGTTTACACTAAAATTATATTAAGTGGCCTATATATTCCAATTAAGAGAGATTGAAAGAGAGGATTAAAAAATGACCCAACTAATACAGGAGTACTGATGCATAGGGGCACTTGTACCCCAATGTTTATAGCAGCACTCTCAACAATAGCCAAATTATGGAAAGAGCCTAAATGTCCATCAACTGATCAATGGATAAACAAATTGTGGTTTATATACACAATGGAGTACTACGTGGCAATGAGAAAGAATGAAATATGGCCCTGTGTAGCAACATGGATGGAACTGGAGAGTGTGATGCTAAGTGAAATAAGCCATACAGAGAAAGACAGATACCATATGGTTTCACTCTTATGTGGATCCTGAGAAACTTAACAGAAACCCATGGGGGAGGGGAAGGAAAAATAAAAGAGGTTAGAGTGGAAGAGAGCCAAAGCATAAGAGACTCTTAAAAACTGAGAACAAACTGAGGGTTGATGGGGGGTGGGAGGGAGGGGAGGGTGGGTGATGGGTATTGAGGAGGGCACCTTTTGGGATGAGCACTGGGTGTTGTATGGAAACCAATTTGACAATAAACTTCATATATTGAAAAAAATAAATAAAAATAAAAAATGATCCAACTATACATCATCTATAAGAAACTCACTTCAAATATAATCATATGTAGAAGTTACAAGTAAAAGGATGGAAAGACATACAATGTAAACATGAATCAAAAGAAAGCCAAAAACTATATTAATATAGATAGTGCAGACTCCAGAGCAAACAAAATTATCAAAGACAAAGAGGGACATTAAGCGATGCTAAATTTACCAAGAGATGGCAGTCCTAAATATGAATACACCTAACAAAAAAGCTTCAAAATATATGAAGCAAAACTGACAGAACGGAGAGGAGAAATACACAAATCCATAATTACAGTTGGAGACTTCTACAACCCTCTCTAAACAATAGATAAAACTACTAGGCAGAATATCGGTGAGGATAGAGAAGAACACTGACATCCAGTAGGACTCAACAACAGCACGACAAACACCATGCAAGTACCCGTGAAACATTTACCAAGATAAACCATATCCTTAGCCTTAAAACCAACTTTGACAAATGTAAAAGAAGTAAAACTATACAGATTATGTTCTCCATCAAAAATGGACTCAAACTAGACATCAATTAACAGAAAGATAGCAGGAAAGTCTCCAAAAGCTTGGAAACTAAACAGCATACTTCTAAATAAGCCATGGGTCAAAGAGGAAGTCTCAAGGAAAATAAAAACTACACTGAACTGGATGAAAATGAAAATAAACATGTCAAAATTGTGCTTGCTTCGGCAGCACATATACTAAAAACATATCAAAATTAATGGGATGCAGCTAAAGAAGTGTTTAAAGGGAAATTCACAGGGGTACCTGGGTGGCTCAGTCAGTTAAGCATCCTACTTCGGCTCAGGTCATGACCTTGCAGTTTGTGAGTTCGAGCCCAGCGTCTGGCTCTGTGCTGACAGCTCGGAGCCTGCAGCCTGTTTCAGATTCGGTGTCTCCCTCTCTCTCTGCCCCACCCCCACTCGTTCTCTCCTCTCTCCCTGTCTCTCTCAAAAATAAACATTAAAAAAATTTAAAGGGAAATTTATAGAACTAAAATTCTTACATTAGAAAAGAGGAAAAGTTTCAAATAGCCTAAGCACCCATTTGAAGAATCTAGAAAAAGAACAAAGTAAACCTAAAGCAAGAAGGAAGAAAATAATAAAAATAAGAACAGAAATCAATGGAATTGAAGAGAAAAATAAGAGATGATTTCACTGATTTATGAAACAATTTGAGCAACACAATAAATTATGTACTATTGGATTATAGCCCAAAGTATAAAATAAATATACGTGAGTCCATACTGATATAGGTAAGTTATTAAATAAAATTTTTAAATGAAATTTTTAAATAAAAATTTTAAATAAAGTTATTAAATAAAATTTTTAAATTAAATAAAATTAAATTTTTAAATTTTTAAATGAAGTAATTAAATAAAAATTTTAAAATCACCCAAGGAGATTCTTACAAATTGCTTAATTTTGGGAAACAACAGATTCTCTAATATAAAGCTCTTGGCACATAAAATTTCAATAAACGGTAGCTATGAGAAGTAGTTGTGATAAATAATGTCTGTGTTTTATGACGAAACAAATTATTTCAGCAAGATGAAATAAGCCAGCAAAGCAAAACATGGACTCATTCTCTTCTAATGCCAAAGCTCGTTTTGTTTTACAATATCAGGTTCTCTCTTTTATAGTAGAATGTGAAATATAAAGTCAAAAATTCGCTTCCAGTAGCCCAGGACCCCTATCCCTTGCAACAAAAGACTGCTATTCTCGCTGAACTGGAGGTATGAGGACTCAAGACCCAAAACTAGAGAGTCACTTCATGCTCTAGGACTGGCTGTCTAAATGGAAAAGTAGCAAAGTTTCTTTCTCATCATTCTATAGTCGAAGACTCCTCTGGATACATGGGAAATTTGTTCTGCTTCTGTTTATATGCATTTTACTCCCTAAGTTTTTCTGCATGAAACGGATCCATATAAATACACTCTGATATTTTACTGTGCCCAGAAAGATCCCAAGCAAAAGATGGAAATGAAAAGTGACCACTGAGAAAGGAAGAAAGAAATGCTCTTTTAGGGCTGACACCCTAAAGCGATGCCCCTCCCCTACCTTGCGTAAGGGTAGGTGGAACCTGTGACTTGCTTTTAATCAATAGGATATGTCACACATGATGGAGTGTCACTCCCTTGACTAGGTTATGTTATGTGGCAAATGGGATGGGATATCACTTCCATGATTATGTTATGTCATATAAGACTCAGTCTTAGCAGACTGGAGCAAAAGACTCTCCCCTTGTTGGCTCTGAAAAAGTAAGCTGCCATGTTTTGAGACTATGTATGGAGAAGGCCACACTGTAAAAAACTATGAGTCTCTAGGAGCAGAGGGTAATCCTCCATCAAAAGCCAGCAAAAAAACCCCAAGGACTTCAGTCCTCTGGCTGCAGGGAGATGAATTCCGCTAACAATCCAAATGAACTTGGAAGTGACTCCTTTCCTGGTAGAACCTCTAGAACATAGCCCAACCAGCACACTGATGGCAGCCTTGAAAGACCCTGAACAGAGAACCTAGGGATGCTGTGCCCAGACTCCTGACCCACAAAAACTGAGATAATAAATGTGTGCTGTTTAAGCCACTCATTTTTTTCTTCAAGTTTTTTTAAAAAGTTTATTTGTTGAGAGAGAGAGCGAGAAGAGAGCGAGCGCACCTGAGTGAGCAAGCAAGCAAGCATGAGCAGGGGAGGGGTAGAGAGAGAGGGATAGATAGAGAATCCCAAGCAGGCCCTGCACTGATAGTGTGGAGCCTGACGTGAGGCTTGAACTCACAAACTGTGAGATCATGACCTGAGCCGAGATCAAGAGTTGGATGCTTAACTGACTGAACCACCCAGGTGCCCCTTCAAGCCACTAATTTTGTAATAATTTGTAATGTAGCAACAGTTAACTAATACACTCCTTTTCCTTTGCAGCTAAGGAAGTCTACTCATAGAAGTGAAGACACAATGTCAGTTTCTCATCATTTAATTATCCCAGAGGAAAGTCTGTAGGATCCACTAAACCAAGTCCAAGTGCAACCCTGGCACTTTGCTGTCCTTGGGGCAGAAGATGACCAGCCTCGCAAGGAGTGATCCATTCTCCTTGGGCTGGAGGGTAAAGACCCATCAAAGCCCACAGCCCAGATCTTCAACCTAGTCCTTCCCTTCTCCATCCATCACCTCTTCATCAATATCTACTTGCACTGCCTCCCACCTGCCAATTTAGCTCTCTCCAATCACAGACCAGATCTTTGGGTCCTTCCCAATTCCCCAACTCTGGCTTCCCTTTGAATTCTTGGTTAGGGAAGGTTTTATATTCTAAAGCCAGGTACTTAAAAGTGTCATCACCAAAATGAAATCAGTGTGAAGATTACGGTTTTCCCAAAGGGAAAAGAAAATGGAATCTTTCTTAAAAACCAAAAAGTTCATAGGAAAACAAGTCTATCCACTGGCACATAGCTTAATCCTCACATCTCCAGGATCTGGGCATTGGAGGTATGCAGGCATACATCTACAAATTGAATATCTGATCTCACCTCAGCAGGCTTCTTGTGTTGTTTTGGAATTTTTGACTTGCTCCTATACATTGAGCTGGGAGTAAAGGAAGTGGAAGGACCTGAAAAAGATAATTAGAAAAAAAAAATACTGAGACTTCTTATTTGCTGATATTACTAAATGTCATATAACTCAATGTCATCCAAGAGAATATGAAAGGTATTAATGGAGAAGAGCACAGTGATCTCATACCACTGAAGAAAACAGTTAAATTGCAATCAAGAAAGACTCATAATGGAGTTTAACCACATTTATAGATGACCTCCCAGCATGTAAAAGCTTTGACACTGCTAATGCTGAGGAGATTTGATTGGGTGTAATCATACCTCATAACATTTTGGAATAACATGATTCATGTTCCACCTGGAGAAACAATATCTGCAAAAGCAACTGGAAAACCTAAAAATGTGAGGCAAGTAATCTGTATCCTTCAGCCCTCCCCCAAATGCTACTGTTAATGAGGTTGTTGCCTTTTACAAATGATGATTCATCCCATCAAACCTTTAATACCTGAGTTACAATTAGACTTGTGGGGCCCTCAATTTATGCTCCCATACTTTTTTGTCCTTTCCAGAAAAGCACTGTTAAATCATTATTAGATTTGGCTTCTGTTGTTTTCATAAATGAAAAGTGAAAAAAATGCAATATGCCACAAAAAACCCAATCCTCCCACCTAACTTATCTATTTCTAATGAAATTTAAATAAGAAAAATAATACCCCAAGCTTTCCTTCCTAGAAACATTTTTTTTTAACCACTGAAAGAAACATGAAAGAGTTTAAGTCAAAGAATAAGTCCTCAAAGAGTATAGATACAGAGATTACCACCTGTTGGCCAGTTCTACTCACAGTCATCTGAACTGTCACTGCTGCTGAGAGTTCTATGGCGTTTCATCCTGGAGCATCCTGGGAAAGAGAACAACACTGAATAAAACAGTCAATACACACGACATCCATCCCAGGGGGCAGTCAACACTGCCCTATAGATCTCAAGAAGCAGTAGCAGGCAAATCACACAAATCAAATGATTTCTGTCAAGAATATCCTCAAATGACCTACAGTGATGGGAGAAGATTACTATCACGTTTTCCAATACAGAAGGTACTAAAGACTGGGGAGGCCACATATAGTTCTTAGGAGGAAGCCCATGCAGCAATGGATTAATGGTCTAGAATCGGCTGGAGCCTCAGGTGTGACCACATCACTGTCTACCCAAAAGCGGGGATAGCCATGGAGCCATCACCAGCCAGGGAACCCCAGTCCGGGAGGAACAAGAAAGGAAAAAGCATTTGCAAGGCAGAGCTGTCAAGGGCCAAGGTCAACAAGTGAGGCATGTCCCACCTTTAAGAGCACAACTACACTACTCTTCTGTCTGCCCCTTTTCCCTCTTTTCTCCCTGTCTCCGTCCCCCAAACAACTAGCCTAATTTAAAATTTTATCTATCTATACATCACAAGGAATGTTGTTAAAACACTCCTATACTGTGACAAATGCAGAATGGTTTTGACTAAACCTTCAGTGCCCTTCCTTGTGTGTGTGTGGCCAATGGCAGATAAAAAAGAGGCACCACTTTTCTGGGAACATACCAGCACTAGAGTATAAGAAAAAAGGAAGGCACTGAAAGTTAAAAAAGAAGTATCAAAAAAAAAAAAAATGAAAAGACAGTGATACAACCAGTAACTGACGTTCTTTTATGTGCCACAGTATACAAGATGCTATTAGGGGCAATCATGATTCCACAAGGAATAAAGGTCAGGACTACTGCTTTCGAGCCACTCATCTACCAAGGAGATAGAAACCCAAGTACAAGGAGAAATGCCTCCCTTTCTGGCCTTTCTATCACATTTTCCAATACAGAAGGTACCAAAGACTGGGGAGGCCACATATGATTCTTAGGAGGAAGCCCAAGCAGTGTGAAGAGCTTCACCAACCCACTCCACAGTGAAACTGGTGAAAATTACTTAAAAAAGAAGCAAAAAACTATTCATTTAAAATCCCTGGAAATGGCTCAAAGGGCATACAGCAAATAAAGCAGCCCTTATTAAAGAAAATCAACTAAAACTCGGTAAGTAAAGAAAGAATTTGTGGTATATGGACCTAGAACCACTTTCCTTCACCCCCTTTCTCAGCACAGATCTCATACCAGACTGGTACGGCCAAGAACACAGAGCTCCCTTTCCTCCAGCTCCCACTTGGAAGGCTTTCTTCCTGGGAGGCGCAGGATGTCAGCATTTTTCACCCTGTCCCGGCTACCTGTTGCTGAGGTTAAGTTCTACACAAGAGTAGCTGAATGGTTGGGCCTTTCTTCTTCCCCCACTCGTGGGATGGAGGCTATGCCTTGGGTGTGGTGCCACTGAGAATACAGAGGTTCCAACTGCCCTGACTCCAGCTCATCGAGTGGGGATTCTACGTCAGGAGAGGCAAACCTAGGAGACCTGAGGCTGCCACTCAGAGGGAAGTACATCATCTTCCCCACCCTCTATCCTAGAGCTATGGCTCAGAGATTTTTCCCAGGGAGAGAGGCAGACCACAGAAGAGAGGGCTCCAAATCTCTCCCCAGTGGAGCTGACTTCAGCTGGGAGGAACAGTCCTGGGGTCAGAAAAAAATCTCAATACTTATCTCAGGAACTATCCCTTCAAAGGAGCCCTAACTTGATTGGATCAGTTTGCATAGCAATTTATGTCCCAGGGTATTATTAAAAACAACAGAACAATCAGACAGTAAGTACTTCAACTTAACAGGCTGGTGTGGTGAGGAAAAAGACTGTCAACAAGAGCCCTGTCAAAACCAGTATCGTCCCCAGGTAACTGGGGCATACCAAAGGCTGCACCTCTAAGGAACAACATCAAGACCTACACTGCAGGGCAAAGGTGGGGAGTAAATAGACTTCAGTAAAATAATCTAGCCTATCCTTAAAGAAGTAAACAAGCAAATAACAATAAAAAGCCTTGGGTGGGGGGTGCCAATACCCAGTGTTGCTACATTATGTTATCTAAAATGTCCAGTTTCCAACAAAAAATTACGGGACATGAAAAGAAACAGGAAACCTATGACTTATAAACCAGAAAAAAAAAAGCAGGCAACAGAAACTGCCTGTGACAGCCATCAGATATCAGATTTAACAGGTAAAGACTTCAAAGTAGCCATATAAGGGGCACCTGGGTGACTCAATTGGTTAAGCACCCGACTTTAGCTCAGGTCGTGATCTCACGGTGTGTGAGTTCGAGGCCCGAGTTGGGCTCTGTACTGACAGCTCAGAGCCTGGAGCCTGCTTCGGATTCTGTGTCTCCCTCTCTCTCTCTGCCCCTCCCCTGCTCGTGCTCTGACTCTCCCTCCATTCTCTCTCTCTCAAAAACGAATAAAAACATTAAAAAAATTTTTAAAGGAACAAAGTGTAGATACATGCTACATAAAACATGTAAAAAAAAAACAACCTAGCAAAACAGTATGCTCGACGAAAGAAGTCATAAACACAAGATCACTTATGTGATTCCATTTATACCAAATGTCCAGCAATAGAAATATTCTATGTCTATTAAACATTACCTCTAGATGGATAACTCATACTGGAATCGAAGGTAGCATATACCATAGAAGAAATAGTTTTATTCTCCATAAACTCTCAGTGAAGAAAGCCAACTGAGCATGGACCGTACCCTCTCTCCTCACTTCCCTGAGTTTTAGGAGACCCACGACTTCTTGTAAGAAAGATATTCCTCTTATCTGAAATTCTGGTCTTAGAAACTTTGGCTAAAACAGTATCTCCATTTTCTTTTCATTAAGTAATGAATGAATTAATGTTTTTTTTTATTTTTATTTTTTTTATTAAAAAAAAATTTTTTTTTTCAACGTTTATTTATTTTGGGGACAGAGAGAGACAGAGCATGAACGGGGGAGGGGCAGAGAGAGAGGGAGACACAGAATCGGAAACAGGCTCCAGGCTCTGAGCCATCAGCCCAGAGCCCGACGCGGGGCTCGAACTCACGGACTGCGAGATTGCGACCTGGCTGAAGTCGGACGCTTAACCGACTGCGCCACCCAGGCGCCCCTGAATGAATTAATGTTTTTATGTATGTATTTATGTTTTTATTTTAATTTCAGTTAACATACAGTGTTACATTAGTGTCAGGTGTACAATAGAATAATTTCCATTTTCTGTAATATCCTATTCTTTGAGTTTGTTATCAAACTGTTCATGACTGAGGGAGGTGAAAATTTTTAAGAATCTACAACATTTTGTGGGTTTTTAAAATTTTTTTTTGCTTATTTTATTTTATTTTTAAATTTACATCCAAGTTAGTTAGCATACAATCATGATTTCAGGAGTAGATTCCAGGAATCAGGAATGATTCATCCCCTATGTATAACACCCAGTGCTCATCCCAACAAGTGTCTTCCTTAATGCCCCTTATCCATTTAGCCCATCTACCCACCCAGAACCCATCCAGAAACCCTCAGTTTGCTCTCTATATTTAAGTGTCTCTTATGTTTTGTCCCCCAAATTTTGTTTTATAAAACTATTACGGTAACATTCACTCTTTGTGAAAGATGAAAAACAAAAAAAATCCTAAATTATCAATACAGAGTCTAGGAAACAGATTATCTAACACCAATTAATACCAGTCCTGGGAAATAAGAAAGTGAACTGTTAATGATTTTTAGAAAAAAAATAAAGCAAGCAAAATTTTTTGGTTTGGGCTGTTATAGTATACATTGATCGGTCTATCCATTTCTGAGACAGCACTGTTTTAATCACTGTAGGAAAATTACAAAGAACAGTAAATGCAGCACAATGATAGTAAGTCTTTAGATCTGTCTTTACTTATTATTTCTAATCACAACAGTCCTATAAATATTACCATCAACCAGCCATTTTACAGATGAGGAAGCTGGGGCTCAGAAATGTTTAAGGGACATGCTTGGAGCCACATGGCCACCAGAGGGCAATGCTGGCAGGTATATTGGGCCTGGGCACTCCCCAGTTGACCCTGAGACCTTAGGCAGGCTGGGTGGATGACAGCAGGAAGGCTGCCCCTTCTCAGCCCAGCCTCCTCAGCGTGACCTTCGAGGCCCACAGTCAATACTCCGGATCCAATCTATCAGGCCTCCTCAGCTGCTGCTCCCTTACCCCCAGCACATTCTAGGCCCAACGTGATTCCATGAACACTTCTTATTTCATACTTGCCAGCTTTGCACGGAGCTCTTCCTTCTGTCTACAGTTCCTTCTCTGTTAACCCTGACCAGGTCTCCCAACCTGGTCCTACCCATTTGTTGGATCCCTTCAATGAAGCTCTCCAGATATCCCTCTCCCACAATTATGCATTCCTTTGTTTTCTATTCCAGTCTCCGTGCATGCTTTTATCAGTGTAAAAAACACCTTACTTACACTGTAAATATTCTTTACACGGTCAGTCCTGCCACTAGACTACAACCATCTTAAAAGCTGGGACTATGTTGGGGCGCCTGGGTGGCTCAGTCGGTGAAGCATCTGACTCTTGATTTTGGCTCAGGTTATGATCATCCCAGGGTCTTGGGATCGAGCCCCATGTCGGGCTCCGTGCTGAGTGTGGAGGCTTGCTTGAGATTCTCTCCCACCCCCGGCCCCGGCCCTCTCCCTCACTCGAGCTAGCTCGCTTGCTCGCTCTCTCTCAAAAAAAGAAAAAGCTGGGACTATGTCACATTCATCTCTTACTCCCAAGTCTTAGCACAGTGTCCTGTACAAAATAAACATTCAAAAGAGTAGTAGATGCTCTGGTGCCCCACCCAGATCCCCTTTACCTAGCTAACATATCCATCTCCCAGCTACTGCCTACTGGCTACTGATGGTTCACAGCTATCCCCCTCCCAAGTGCAGGAGTCTCGTCAGGGAGATTATCCTCTCCCAGTCTCCCTCCCCAGGGCGCCAAGCAGTCAATAATTGTTCTGTACCTTCCCCCCTCTAACCAAAACATGATAAGGCTAGACTTTGCTAGGACCATATCCTTACTTTAGCTCCTTCTTCCCTACCCTCTCGGTCTCACTCCTTTATCAGTTTCTCCTGAGAGCACTCCCCCTCAATAAATCATGTACGTTCAAATACTGTCCCAGGTTCTGCTTCTAGGCACCCACACTCAAGACAACTTGTAAATCTTCATTAAAGTGGTATACTTTGCAAAGTACCTCAATATTTGTTTGTTTAATTATTTGGGGGGGGGGGGGAGAGAGAGAGAGTGCGAGCGAGCGGCAGAGAGACAGGGAGACACAGAATCCGAAGCAGGCTCCAGGCTCCGAGCTGTCAGCACAGAGCCCAGTGCGGGGCTCGAACCCACAAACCATGAGGTCGTGACCTGAGCCAAGATCGGATGCTTAACCGCCTGAGCCACCCAGGCGCCCCTAAAAGCACTTCAAAATAAAATTTTTTGTTAAGCAAAACTATAAGTAAGTACAGTGCAATCTTGAGTAACTTCATGATGTGCCTCAATGTCTTATTTTTGGATATATTATTCAGCTGTTTATTTACTAGCCCTCTTTGCAGGGTAGAGACTTTATAAAGGCATTCTTTTCTTCCTTACCTCCCACAGTGAGTATTCCTTTGTTTTGGCAGAAATGAAATGTGCACCAGGCCTCACTTTGCACCCTTGGGAGCGGTAATTTGACGGCAGTTTTCAGATCTTATTCCTACTACAATCTCAACCAAAATGATTAACAGCATGCTGATTTATTTTAACAGTGACTGCAAGCCAGGCAAAATATAAATGTATACAGTAAATGCCTTCCTTGGGTGAAACTCCCTTTTAAAGGAGCACTGTCTGGAAGTCAACCCAACTGGGATTATTTGGAACTGGAATCTAAGTCTGTGGTTTGGTGGCTACTTGACTCCCCATTAATATTCTCATAGAAGAGCAGGCAGGCAAGGAAAAGTGATTAGCTTAAACACAGCCCTTTCCTTCTATATGCCCAGGAGACAGACTTTTGAAATGCATGGTCAGTGCAAGGGGCTCCTTTTCACTACCCTCTGTGGGGCCATGTAGGAGTTTAAAAATAATCTGAGGTTCTGCTTTAAACATATTCACACCCTTTGACCCAGGAATTCTACTTCTAACATTCATCTTTGAAAAATAATCCAAAACACAGAAAATGATTATGGACAAAGATGTCCATTAAAATTCTACAATAGGGGCACTGGGTAGCTCAGTCAGTTAAGCATCCAACTTTGGCACAGGTCATGTTCTGTCTCTTAAAAATAAATAAAAATTTAAAAAACCCTATAATAAAAATAAATGAAACCCAGCTATCAAACGAAAGAGGAATAATTAAAGCATATTATCTATCATATTTCATTCAATCACTTAAACATGGTATAAAGGGAAACATTTAGGTTAAAACGTTAAGTGGAAAAAACAGTATAAATAATGGTTTTTATGGAGAGATTACATCTATGAAATAAAATATATGGAAAATAGATGAAGGCCATAAACCAATTTACTAACATTAGTTACATTAGTAAAATTAAAGTTGGATTTTGGGGTGGTAAAAACAGTCTTTCCATTTTTTTCCATTGCCCACATTTTTACAGTACATTTATTATTTGAAAAAAAAAAAACTTCTAAGATTTCAAGGTATCTGTCTCTCATGCCGCCCACAAATGATACAGCTGACCTGAAACACTGAGATTATAAAAATAGCTGTCGCTGTCATTCAAAATGGACATTAACCAGAGCTGGGAAAAATCCAGAAAAGCATAATACAATCAATTGGATAGAGAAGCCTCCATATTTTTAAAAGTTTATTTATTTTGAAAAAGAGAGACAGAGACAAAGAGAGAGAGAGAGAGAGAGAGAGAGAGAAAGGGAGGGAGGGAGAGAGAGAGAGAGAGGGAGAGAGAGAGAGTGAGGCAGAGAGAGAGGGAAAGAGAGAAACTCAAGCAGGCTCTGTGCTGTCAGCACAGAGCCGGACAGGAGGCTCAATCTCACAAATCATGAGATCATGACCTGAGCTGAAATCAAGACCCAGGTGCTTAACCATCTGAGCCACACAGGTGCCCCAAGAGAAGTCTTCATATTATAAAGGTAGTCCAAAAAGCACAAAACTTTGCAGTATCTGGAGACATTTTTGGTTGTCATGAGTCAGAAGGGGGGGAGGTGTTACCGGCATCTATGGGGCTAGAGGCCAGGGAGGTTGCTAACCATCCAACAACCCACGGGATAGTCTCTTATAATGCACAGATGTATCTGGCCCAAACTGTTAATACAGCCAAAGTTGAGAAATCTTGCTCTAAAAGGATGAAGCAAAAATAGATAAGACTCAAGAAGGGTTTAGAAACGACTGGCTTCAGTTCATTCACCCTGTCACAGAATAAAAGTAACAAAGGGGCGCTCTTTGAAACCTAAAGGCAATTTTTATCAAAAAGAAAGCAGGACTTTGAGCAATGCTTAGGGAACTTCGAGAACTCACCAGTTCAAGAAGTGGAACAGAATGAAAATGTAAACAGGTTCAAGAAGGACTGAGATAAAATCAAGGAGGATAAATCCATGATGGTATTTGGAAGTAATCCTTAAGTAAAGAAACATCTGAAAGTCCAGCTCCCTTAGGCTTTCAGGAAAATATCCTTTAGAGCCATTAACAGAGACAGACGTCTGAGTTAGGTCACTGGTCAGACCAGAGCAGAACACTTCTTGCATCCTTTAGGGTCAAGTCCTGCCCATGTGGGCAAAGAACCTCCTAAACTATTCCTTAAACAGAAATTAGGAATGTTATTAATGTGTTTCTTGAGCTGATTAGCTCTGCTTTAGGGTAAACAATACTAACCTCCAGGCTGAGGCCATTTGAGTCTACTGCCTATGGTTTAATTCAGAATTCACCCCTCTCTACGAAACGATTCAATCCACTGCTGCTTCAGTGCTGTGGAAACAAAACTTCCCTTCAAGTCTGTTCACCTCGCATATCTTTCTCCTCTGCCACATTTCAGTAGTCCAGTGACTAAAGCCATATCTATCTAGAGACTGAGTAAACAAAATATAATCAGAAGAAAAAAGAACATAGCCTACATATTTTACTGCTTCTCCTCATCCCCAACAAATCTTTGTCTTTAAAAAAGAGATACCAAAAGTTGGAGCAGATGAACTTTTCTGTACTTTCTTAAGGACCGTCTTCATCTCAGTCATTTGTCATTTTAAAGCTTGTTTCTTAAAAATCAAGACACATCGTGTGCCTCATGAATTCCCTGTGACCAGATGAGGAGGTTGGAGGTCAATCAACTCTTTTCCAAAGTCTCCAAAATGCATTAGAGAAAAAAGAGGAAGAAAATATGAATTTACCTAGGTAGGTTCCTGCCACTCAGAGAAGTATTTCCACTGTCAGCCACAGTTATCTCTATTACCAGGAAGCAGGCTTACCCTCTTCACTTTTTTTTAAGTGTTTATTTATTTATTTTGGGGGGGGGAGGGATAGAGAGAGAGGGAGAGACAGAATTCAAGCAGGCTCTACACGGTCAGCACAGCACCCGATGCAGGGCTCAATCTCGTGAACCATGAGACCATGACCTGAGCCGAAACCAAGAGTCAGATGCTTAACCTGACCCACCCAGGCGCCCCTTACCCTCTTTAATATACAGACTTGTTAACAAATTATTTGGGAATTTCAAACCTCCTGAGTAGAAACCATCTTGCATGGAAAGGCCAGGCTGGGAAGTGAGTTTAAATCAGGGTTCAGTAAACTTTTTCTGGAAAGGACCAGCTAGCAAATATTTTAGAGTTTATGGACCATATGGTCTCTGTTGCAACTACTTAAATCTGCTATTGTAGCATGAAAGCAGTCACAGACAGCACATAAACAAATGAACATGGCTCTGTTCCAATAAAACTTTATAATACTGAAATTTGAATTTCATATAATTTTCACATCATGAAATATTATTCTTCATTTTTCAACCACTTAAAAATGTAAAAACCATTCTGAGCTCACAGGCCATACAGAAACAGGTGGCAGGCGAGATTTTGCTCACAGGCCACAGCTCGCCAACCTCTAGTCTAAACTACAAGAAACCTTTATTTTAATGAAAGAAAAGTATTGAAAATTGGAAGCTTACAACTGAATTATCACTCTCTTAACAGCACCCCCTTCTTCCTAACCTCTCAGCACACTGTTTGGCTGACACAGACCTCACTGGAAGGTTTCAGCCTGGGTGGTCTATTCTGTGATATTATCTTGACAGATTTTAATGGTCCTAGGTCTTTCTAAATTAAAATCTGTTTGATGTCTTTTAAGGGAAAAAAGCCCCAGTTCCAGCAAGTTTTTAAAAATTAGCACTACGTGTTCTTTTTAATTTATGTACATGTATTCAACAATTTCAACTACCCAAATAAGTAGGTTTGGCATTTTAAGAGTAAAAAGAGATATATGTACAAAACATGAACCCTTTTGAGAGAAAATACCATTTGCAAATAAGACCTCTTAAGAAAAAAGTAAATCGGTAAGACTAGCTTTTACTATGAAATACATAATTCTTTCTCCAGATAGAAACTCAAACAATTTTTAAAAATAGCGGTTTCCAATATGTCTTATCTGCTGCTGTGAGTTGCTTCCACATTGAAATTTTTGTTCACATGTACCCCTAACACATTTATAATATCTATCCAATTTAAAGTGATCATCAGAATTAGGAGGAAAAAAATAACCCTGGTTATATTAAAACCTTGGTTTTAGTAACAATAAAAGGCATATCAGCCTCACATATAAAGTCAAAGAAACAGAAACAATCCCAAACTTACTGAGCAAGTTCAAATCCACTGCACACCAACAGTTCATACTGTGCTACTAAAGAGGGCAGACATTGCAGTGGCCACCAGAACTGAGAAACCAAGTCCTCTGGCTCCCTCAGGGCCAGGGTCACAGGACCAGGTGCACTAGACACATTGTCACAATGGCTTGGATGATCACAGCCGAAAACTGGTAACCAATGACGTGTGACAAACCAACCAGAGAGGGGTTTCGGTGTTAATCCCAAAATCAATCAAGTTGGTTGGGGGTGAAGTGGAGGGGGGAGTGAGGTTAAACTCTCACCTCTGGTTTGAGCAATGCCTATGGCAAAGGAGCAGTCAGATATGCAAACTGACACACAAGGGAAAGAGTCAGTACTGACTTTGAGGGCAACAAAAAGTGAAGGAAAATGAAATACGGAGCTACAAATTTTCCTCAGGAGGAATGAAAGGGACTGCGCCCCAGATGCCAACACAGGTTAAGCCCCAAGAAAATGTATCTAGCCTCTCAGCAGAGGTTCTCCATTCCCATTACCCACTGGAATCATCTGGGGACCTTGTAAAATTCCCAGTGCCCAAACTGCACCCATTGCCAATTAAGTCAGAATCTCTCAAAGAACCAGCTTTTGGATTCACTGTTTTTCTCTGTTGTTTTTGTTTTCAACTACATTAACTTTTCTTTCCTTTATTATTTCCTTCCTCCAGCTTGCTCTGAGTTTACTTTGCTCTTCTTTTGTTCTATTTTCTTTAGGTTGAAGCTTTGGTTATTCATTTGAGATCTTTCACCTATCCCTCACATAAGCATTTAGTGCCATAAATTTCCCACTCAGCGCTTATTTAGCTCCATCCTACACGTTTTGATATGCTGTATTTTCATTTTCATTTTCATTCAGGTCAATGTATTTTTTTCTTTTCTTTTAGACTTCCTCTTTTACCCTTGGATTAATGAGAAGTGTGTTATTTAGCTTCCAACTGTTTGGAAACTTTTCTGCGGTCTTCCTGTTTTTGATTTCTAGTTTGACTGCATTATGGTCAATGAATATACCCTGTATAGAACTGATATAATTCTATGTCAATTAGATCTGGTTGGTTGCTGGTGTTATTTCTTCTATATCCTTGCTGATTTTCTGTCTAATGATTCTATCAGTTACTGAAAGGGGCACTGAAACTTCCAACTCTAATTATGGATTTGTCTTTTTCTCAATCTAGTTCAGTTTTGCCTTCTGTACTTTGAAGCTTTGTTATTTGGTGGATACAAATTGAAGGGGGGGGTGGTGGCTTACTAGGTTGAGCGTCTCTTGATTTCAGCTCAGGTCATGATTCCAGGGTCATGGGATAGAGCCCTGCATCGGGCTCCACGCTAGGTGTGCTTGCTTGAGATTCTCATTCTCTCTCTCCCCCACAAAATAAAAATTTAAAAAGTCCATCTAAGATTGTTGTGTCTTCTGGATGGACTGACTCTTTGAATCTTTATGTAGCATCCCTCTTGTCCTTGGTAATTTTCTTTGCTCTGATGTCTAATCTGTCTGAAATTAGTAATGTAGCCACTCCAGCTTTCTTTTGATTGGTGCTTGCACAGTATATCTTTTTGCATCCACTTACTTGTAAACGACCTGTATCATTACATTTAACATGGGATACAGTGAAATGTGTTCACTCCATCTTGTCTGGAACAGCAAATTCGCTCACTCTACTGTTTTTGTAACTCCTCGCATTAAATTTAGGCATTATCTCAAAATCTCTCATTTCAAAAAATTATCTCCAAATAAAAAATTAATGATTAAAAAAAGGAAATACATGATAAAAGGGCATCTTATGTTCCTACCATATCTGGAGAGTATTAAATTAAGAAGGACTTGTGAGACTTTCACTTACTGCATTCTCCTAGAAGAAGGAAAGAAATGGGCTAAAAAAAATAGGTAAAATTTACAGGCCTGAGTGTAACTGGGAGGCTGACTACCTATCTGGGGGCCAGTTGGTAACAAGGAAAATCAGTTGGTTAACAAGAATGTAACTATTTTTCATTAAAAGATCAATATTCACCACACCTGGTGCTCCTGGTATTTCTTTGTGGATAGGAGCTGTTTTTCCTGCATTTTCTAGTTTCCCTGTCTGGGTTTTAGTTATTTTACTACTTACTGACATTTTCAAAAGGTTAACAGAGGGAATTTAAAATGTATATATAACTTGAGAAGTAATAAAACTCTCATTAATTAGTTATACCACTTGTTAGTTCTGTAAAAGAAATGATGAGTGAGAAAGCTGGAAAGTACTGACTAAAATGTGGCTTTCTGAGAATTAGTTGTGTTCAGTCATTTATGTCATTCATGCTTCAGTGCCCCAGGAAGCCAGATTTGGATACAGGTAAGTAGTCATTTGAGACAAAACTGCAAAAGGTTACCCCTGAACTGTTTTAAATGCTAACCAAAGAGATCACTAAACAATCTAAGATAAGGATTAGAGAGCATAGCTGGAAACTAATTATCTCCTCTTGGCCCTAGGAAATTAAACCTCTGTGTAAACTAAAAGCACTCATATAGGAATATGAATCACAGGGAAAAGGAAACAGGTTTTTCTTCTTCTCTATCCATTTCTCCTATCATCTCAGTGCTATTTCGATCATTCCAAGTAACTGTTTTTATAAAGCGATGGACAGATAAAAAAAATAAACTCTCAAAAATTTAAAATAAAACTCATTGTTGCTGTTGTGTGGAAAGTGACTACCCTTCTCAAAAACATCTGTGAGCCCAGGCTGTGGTTGATTGTCATGACGATGAAACTTTCCTGGACACTAAGACTCAATATTTTCTTATCTGAAAATCTGCAGTTTAATTTCATCCTTCAAGATCAAAGGCACATAAATTGACTTGGCCCATTGATTTGATGAATCTACGGAAAGCTGCCAGGCAAGACAAGTCCACGGAATAACTCATAAGTTGATAATGTTTAAAACAACTTTGGAAAAACTGTTGAGAACTGAACAGAGGCTAAAATACCCAATGTCAGTCACCAATCTATCTTTCTACACAGCTCACCAGAAAAGACCTAACCTCTACTTGACCACTCAGTGAGGGAGCTCACTATCTCAAGGCAATCATTCCAATTTTTAGACAGCTCTAAATGAAGAAATAACTTTCTATGAACAGAAAAAATCTGCCTTTTAAATTCCAAATTTAATTCTGCCTTTATACTAGGATTTATACCTGTTAACAGGTTCAAATCTCTCCCTACCTTTAACCCCAAACTCTCTCTTGACCCTACATCATTTTTCTCTACTTAACATCCAATTCCTTTCTTTCCCTTATCTTACAAACTCCTCAAAATGTAGTCTATGTTCTCTCTTCCCCTCCCTGCTTTCAGTCACTCCTCAACAGGCTTCGACCACACCACCGTTCTTGAAAAAGTCACCAGTTTGAGCATATTTCTCCACCCTTGTCTCTAAGTACCTGTATGCTGAATTTGACATACTGATCACTCCCTCCCTCCTTCCCACCATCCCTCTTGAAACAACTGCCTTGGTTTCCAAAGGGTTTTTCCCAGATTCCCTATGTTGCTCCCTAATATCCTTTTCTTCCTCTGTCTTATAAGTGATGATGCTTTCCCAAAGTGCCCTACACTACACACATGCTTATGGCACCAAGGAAGGAAACAAAGCAAAAAAGAGGGAGGGGAAGAGGGAGAAGAAAAAAAAGAACAAGTCCAAAACCCCCTGTCAACCATACATATCAACCTGGAAGATGATCAACACTAAGGTCTCCATTGGTACCCTCCTTTATGTGGTCACAAAATCGAGAAAAGTCTCCTAATTCTTTCCTTTCTCTCACCTTGGATCAGTCATCAAATCTTGCCAAGTTAAACTCCGAAATAATCTTCTAAATCAATATTCCCCTTTTAACCTTCATTTTCCTAGTTTGGGACCTAACCGCCTCCTAAAACCAAGACTATGATAGGAGCTTCCTAACTTACTGATTTCACCTTACACCCAACTGCCAAATATTATCTGAAACATAAATTAGACTATGTCCCTTCACTGCTGAGAGACTTCAATGGCTTCCCTTTGCTCTCAGATATTTTTTTAAAAAATTATTTATTTTGAGAGAGAACAGAGACAGAGGGAGAGAGACAAAATCCCAAACAGGCTATGCACTAGTCAGCACGGACTCCCACGTGGGGCTCAAACCCACAAATCTGTGAGATCACGACCTGAGCCAAAATCAAGAGTCGGATGCCCAACCAACTGAGCCACCCAGGCGCCCCTGCTCTTAGATCTTTTTTAAAAAATGTTTATGTATTTTTGACAGACACACACACACAGACACACACACACACACACACACACACACACACACACGTGCGTGTGCGTGCAAGTGGGGGAGGGGCAGAGACAGAGGGAGACAGAATCCGAAGCAGGCTGCAGGCTCTGAGCTGTCAGCACAGAGCCCCATGCGGGGCTCGATCTCATGAGCTATGAGATCATGACCTGAGCCAAAGTTGGAAGCTTAACCAACTGAGCCACCCAGGTGTCCCCCCACTTTTTAATGTCGAGATCTTTATTAAGGTCCTCATGAAGGCCAACAAGGTCCTCCACAATCAAGCTGCATCTACTTCTACAGCTTTATCCTTCACCACACTGCCCTGGTTTTATGTTCTAGCAACACTGAATCTCTGTAGTTCCCATCCCCATGCTGCTTCTCACCCATATACTTTATATAATCATACCATCCCTTCTGCCTGGAAGGTTCTCTTCTCACTTCCTCACTTAGAAACATATAAACTCATCCTTATAAGGCTTAGAAAACATGTCACCTCTTCTAGAAAGCCTCCCTTGTCTGACTCATCCACACCTTGACAATCCCAACAGCAATATGCCCTAGGAATGGCCTGTGTATAGCACCATCACTAACTTAAACTGTTTTGGGACCACCGATACATATATTTAAAAAATCTCCAACTAGAATAGGAGTTCCTACCAGGCATGGGCTAGGTTTTTTTTGAAAAATTTGTAATGGATGTTATTCTTCCTTTATCTCTTTGAAAACCCTACATTTTAGGGGCGCCTGGGTGGCTCAATCGGTTGAGGGTCCTACTTTGACTCAGGTCATGGTATCGTGGTTCGTGAGTTTGAGCCCCGCATTGGGCTTGCTGCTGTCAGCACAGAGCCCTCTTGGGATCTTCTGTCCCCCTCTCTCTCTGCCCCTTCCCTGCTTGCACTCTCTCTCTCAAAAATAAATAAATCTTAAAAAAAGAAAATCTTAAACTTTAAAGTCATTCTAGAATTATTCTAATTGGGAGTGGGAGTAAAATGCTTCTTATTTGCTGATTGCTAGTTTGGACAAGTGTTCTCACTTTGAAATTTTAGTTTGCAGGCTAACCTTGGAAAAGTTCATTTACCCCCTTCTTCATTCACCCTCTCCATTGAGAGGTGTTTCCTCCCAGGATTCTCAGTCCCATCTTACCAAGAGGGAGAAAAGTACAGATTTAGACAGTAAGCCAATAATAAATTTGTCTCTGGCCCTCAGTCTCTCCCTGCTTTCTTACCTGCCACTCTGAATAGAAGTAACATCTTTTTCTGTCTCTGTCCATAGGCAATCCTTGACTTCACAGTCAGGGATCATTTCCTCCATTCACTGAATGTTTTGATCCCCATGATCTACAGAAATACAATCCCCAGACATCTCTACCTTTTTCTGGATCTAGAGTCCAGAAAATCAGTAACTAGAAGCCCATGACTAATAGTCTCCATTGACTGCTTGATGTGTTTCTGGTTCAGAGATTTACTTTTCTTGATCACAGATACGTCTTTCTAATTTTATTTATTATCACTTTGTTTAGAATGGAGATACGAGTTTAAAGTATGAAATCAGATCCATCTTGACCAGAAGTCCTTAGGTTTAAATTTTACAAGTACTACATAATCTTTTAGATCAGGGATCATTCAGCAAACTACAGCCCCTAGGTCAAATCTAGCTCACTGCTGGTTTTTGGTACAGCCCATAAGCTAAGAATGGCATTGATGTTTTTAAATGGTTGAAAAAAATCAAAAGAAGAGTAATATTTCATGACATGTAAAAATTATGTTAAATTCTTATTTCAGTATCCAAAAAGTTTTATTGGAATACAGTCATACTCATTCACTTATGCTTTCCAGTTATCAACTGCTATGTAACAAACCAGTGCAAAACAGGGGTGTCTGGGTGGCTCAGTCAGTTAAGTGTCTGACTCTTGATCTCTGCTCAGGTAGTGATCTCAAGGTTCATGAGTTTGAGCCCCGCACTGGGCAGCACGGAGCCTGCTGGGATTCTCTCTCCCTCTCTCTGCTCCACCCCACTCAAAATAAATAAATAAATAAGCTTTAAAAATTAAAAACAAAACCACTGCAAAACAGAATGGCATAAATTCATCTCAGGAATTCTGTGGGTCAGGAATTCAGATAAGGCATGACAGGAATGGCTTTTTTCCTGTTCCAAGATGTCTGGAACCCTCAGCTGGGAAGACAAACAGCTGGAATCATCTGGAGGCTTATCTGGCACCTTTGACAGGGATGACTGGGCTCAGCAGACACCATCTCCAGCATATGCCCACATAAGGCCTCTCCAGCAGAGGTGGCTTGAGGGTAGTCAGACTACTTACATGGAGCTCAGGGGTTCCAGCATGAATATTCTTTTTTTTTTAATTTTTTTAACGTTTATTTATTTTTGAGACAGAGAGAGACAGAGCATGAATGGGGGAGGGTCAGAGAGAGAGGAAGACACAGAATCTGAAACAGGCCCCAGGCTCTGAGCAGTCAGACCAGAGCCCGACGCGGGGCCTGAACTCACGGACCGCGAGATCATGACCTGAGCCGAAGTCGGACGCTTAACTGACTGAGCCACCCAGGCGCCCCCCAGCATGAATATTCTAATGAACAAAGGCAGAAGTTGCATTGCCTTTTATGACATAGCCTCAGAAGCCACATAGTCTATTCTACTGGTTGAAGCAGTCACAAGCCAACCCAGATCTAACTAGAAGGAGACACAGGCCCTGCCTCCTGATGAGAGTAGTGTCAAAAAATCTGCAGCTATGTTTTAAACCTGCGTTTATGGTCTTCATATCATTTAGTAGCAAGGATCCAGAATTAATGACTGACTTAAAGTGTGACAAGCACACGTATCAGAGCAACCAAGTTTCAAAAAAAAAAAAAAATTCAGCTTCACAAAAGGACTGTCATCAAGGCCCTGACTTGTGAACAATTTTAATACTTTTCTATTTGTTTCTGATCAGCCTTTAACTCTGAACATACTGAACATACAGAACATAGGAGTTTTTAAAATTTTTTTTCCGAACACGTGAGTTTTTAAATGTTACAGAAGTAACTGAAGCTTTTAAGAAGAGTAATCTGCACTTGTGTCATAAATAGCAAAAATGGTTCCAATTCTCTACCCTTTTCGTTATTTATGCCCTTTCAAGGTGACTCTGAAGCTCCTTCCTACTCCTTGAGTCTAGACTGGCTTTGTGACTTGCTTACAGCAACACAATACAGCAGAGGTGAGGGAGTGCCAGCTCTAGGCCTCGGCCACAGGAGGCACGGCTACTTCTACTCAGTTTTAGAAACCCGCCCAGCTACCACGAAAACAAGTCTAGGCTAGCTTGCCGCAGGAGGAGAGATGTAAAACCCAGTATTCCTACCTGCTACCACTGCCCCAGCGGACCAGCCAACCTCAAAAGCAGAGCTCCCTGCTGACCTGTAGTTAATGCAGGCATAAGGGAGACCAGCTAAGAACAGCAGAACCACTCGGCTGAACCCAGCTCTAATAGCCGACTCTTAGAATAATGAACCAAATGATTACTATTTTGAGCCACCAACTTTTTTTTTTTTAATTTTTTTTTCAACGTTTATTTATTTTTGGGACAGAGAGAGACAGAGCATGAACGGGGGAGGGGCAGAGAGAGAGGGAGACACAGAATCGGAAACAGGCTCCAGGCTCTGAGCCATCAGCCCAGAGCCTGATGCGGGGCTCGAACTCACGGACCGCGAGATCGTGACCTGGCTGAAGTCGGACGCTTAACCGACTGCGCCACCCAGGCGCCCCGAGCCACCAACTTTTGAAGTGGCTAGATACACAGCAATAGTTAACTGATAGAATTTAGAAGGCAGTTTTTAATGACTAACCGTAAAATGGAAATGCCATCACACACTTCAGACTCACTACACTGAATGACCTCGGGCAACGAATGATTCTCCAAAGCAGGAACTACTGCCAGGCTCCACTGAGAAGGGCACTCAAACTAACGCCACGATCCCAGGGGTCAGACACCTGACCCCAGAGAAGAAATCTGTAATAGCAGCCATATAAATAGCAAACATCACTCCATCTGCAATCTTTCATCTTACCTGATGCCAAGGCAGCCATAAGGTGCCCCCTCAGGCCAGAGGGAAGTGGCACGTGCAACCAGCAGTTAGCCAGTTAACTAGAATGTCAGAACAACACATCCCACATCCCTAATACTTTACCTGAAGAGAACTTAACATTGCTATTAGAATGCCTGTTCCTTTTAGCTATAATCCCCATCCTCTTTATTGGCCCCAGTGTTACCCTTTGGTGCTCTCCAGTAAAGGCAGGGCAGATACCAATTCAAAAGATTAATTATACTCAGGTAACTACACATACACACACACACACACACACACACACACACACACACACACACACCAGAATTCACACATCCAATTACAGGTTAACTTCCAAGAGACCCTCTGAGGCAGCAAATATTTGTTCCAACAATGCAATTTCTCAAAATACTTAGGACATTTTTTGCTTGAGTTTGCTTTCTGTTCCTTTGACATATCATATTCCTTTGACTAAGGTCAATGGAAGCAAATTTTTTCCTTTGAAGATGAATTTCAGTTTTGGACACAATCACATGTCATTCAAAGTCCATTCAAGTGAACATGCAACTCAGGTGTGTAAAACCAGTTTTAGTCACTAACAAGTTGGGAAAAGAAACTGCAAGGCTGATTTATAATTCCAATTCTACAGTTATTGGCTGGCAGGTTAAAAATCTGTAAGTACAAAAACCCTTCAATGGCTCCCTGCCGCTTACAGCACAAATTTCATACTCCTAGGCCTAGTATCGAAGGCCCTCCACAGTGTGGCCACAGCTCACCTTTCCAGTCTTATTTTCCTTGTGAAGTCTCTTTGCTAGGGAAGCTAAACCCCTCACTGCTCCCCACTCACATGTCCTGATGCTTTCTTGCATCCATACATCTGTTCACACTCTTCCCCTGAACCGCCCTCTATATCCATGTCATCTGTCTCTAGACGTGATACATTGCCCAACACTGTACGTGACTCAAATAAATATTTATTCAATGAATCAATTCCTTGGATGGCTTATAAAATGGCTCTGAAGGTAATTCCACAAAGGAGAGCTCCAAAGACATTCTAAGCAAGGGGATAAGTAACTAGCCTTCAACATGTATTTTGAGGATGAAGTAGGAAACATTGGAACGGCAACTGATTTGTAGTCATGCCTAATGACTGCCTAAGAAGGCCTACTCAATCAGGTACTGAGCCAGAAATGAACTAAAAATTCCAGGCTACTCTAGTCTACCTAGACCATCGATCGCCGTGTTACTGTATTTAAGATGGCAGGCCTTGGAGTTCTGGATTTCTGGGATTCTCTCTCAAGATATCCAAGTTAAAAACAAACATTACTTCTAGATATATATACCTAGAACTGAAATTGCTGTATCATTTACTAGTTCTATTTTTAGGGTGTTTTTAAAAATAATCTCCATACTGTTTTCCATAGTGGCAGCATCATTTTACATTCCTACCAACAGTGTAACAAGGGTTCTAATTTCTCCACTTCCTTGTCAACACTTATATTTTAAAAAGAAACATAATAGCTGTTGTCCTAACAAATGTGAGATGATATCTCATTATGGTTTTGATTTGCATTTCCCTGATGATTAGTGATGTTGAGCACCTTTTCATATACCTGTTGGCCATATATATGCAAAAGAACTGAAGTCAGGATCTTGAAGAGATACCTGCCCACCCATGAAGCATTATCTACAAGAGTCAAGACACGGAAACAACCCAAATGTCTATCGACAGATGAATGGATACAGAAAATGTGGCATATACATACAACGGAATATTATTTGGCCTTTAAAAAGAAGGGAATCCTACCATTTGTGACAAGGATGACCCTGGAGGACATTATGCTAAGTGAAATAAGCCAGTCACAGAAGGACAAATACTACCTGATTCCACTTATATGGGGTATCTACGGTAGTCAAACTCATAGAAACAAGAGAGTAGAGTGACGGTTGCTAGGGGCTGGGAGGAGGGGGGAATGGGGAATTGTTGTCCCATGAGTATAGAGTTATACAAGATGAATAAGTTCTAAAGACCTGCTGTACAACATAGTGTCTATTAACAATACTGTACTATACACTCAAAAATTTAAGAGGGTAGATCTCATGTTAAGTATTATAACACAGAAAGAACAAGGGAAAAAAAAGAACAAGGAAACTTTTGGAGATGATGGATATGCCTATTACCTTGACTGTGGTGATGGTTTCACAAGTATATGCGTATATCCGAACTCATCAAATTGTATACACTGAATATATGCAGTTTTTGTGCATCAATTATACCATAATAGAATTGCTAAAAAACACTAGTTTGATAGGTAATGGATATGTCACAAGTTATTATAAAGATAAAGACTCTCTAAGAATTTATGAGATCCTTTCCCCTCTGATGAAATTACGCCTAAAGCAAGAATAAACTGAAAATATTTTCAAATCATTCGTATGGTAAAATTGGTTTATATTTGGTTGAACCACACGAAACTGCCATTGTTGTAGGTCAAAATGTTTTGAGTATCAGCAATGTCATATCGTTCAACCTAATACTCCAGAATTTTGCTCATGAACAAAAATATGTAAGAAAACATGCCTTCCTTTGCCTTCAAAGCCCTCACACACACCGGAGAATCTCAATTCTTATGGACTTTTGAGGACTTATAATAAAGAAAGAAATACACAGAGCCCTGTCTATACATTATTTCTTAGTTCAAAACACCTAGTTTCCTTTAGGAGTTGTATTCCACTTACCAGACTCAAGGTAATTGGCCTGTGAGTCCCCAGTGGGGATATTAGGTCTCTCCAGCTACATCTCAAATTTCTAGGTCAGATCTGAGCACCCTCTTCCCATGTTCCATTTGCACACTGCAAACAGGCCATCACACCCAGGATTCCTGAATGTTGTTTAATGCAAGAGACAAAAGGGCGTCTGATCATTATTATCAGCATGGGCTGGGGTGGGGGGTGGGGGGGCTTGATTTTATCCTCATTTCTTCTGCTTTTCCTGCCCCAGAGTTGCAGCCAGCTGGCTAGACTCTCTGGGTTTCTTTTCGGTCAGAGCAGGAGAAGCCTCAGAAGCAGGATTCCTAACCCTGTGTGTGTGGCTGGAGTGGTGAGGCAATTACCCTCCATCTGCCTGGGCAGCCGCAATAAGACCCTGCAAGGAGGCGCAGGTGCTGTGACTAACTGGCACACTCCCAGGCTACAGTCAACACCACGTGCTCAGAACAGAGGCTCAATTTTAATCCTTCTGAGACACCATTTCAGGAATCAGCCAATACACAGACATGTAATCAATGTAATGCTTTTGTGTGCTTGCATGGGTCTTGAGCTGGCAAATTTTCCACATTAAAATTTTTACAATTTTCTGCACAGAAATTTTTAGAATTACCCAAGGCAAGTATAAATGCAATCTTTTTTTTAATGGTTAATGTTATTTCGTGAGAAACACTGAATACATAATTTCAGCTCCAACGGTCAGAAGATCCTGTGCTTTCAAGTTTACTGTTAGAAATGCAAAATAGGGACAGCAAAACTCCATCATCCCACCTCTGTTCCCTCAGTACAGGATGTTTTCCTCTTTCAAAGGTCTTTTTTTTTTTTAATAAGATTTTTCATCCAGTGTGTTTTAAATAACTGATTTTCTCTATTTCCCCAAGCAGATCATTGCATGGTCTAATTAAGTTGTCCCTTAGGAAACATCATCCCTGACATGCAAAGAGACAAAACAATGGTGGCAGATTGTGGAAACAGGAATACTTCGTTTCTACCCATTGAAAAACTATAAAAAATCAAAAGTGCCAAAATTACTCCTAAGCTATTCATATGCAGTGATTTGAAATATCAGTAATTCACAGGAGACTGGTAAAAAGTTCTTAGTTTATTTACTGTTTTTCCCAGGTTCTGAATTCAGAATCCCATGTTCTTTCTTCAACAGCTGACAGCATTACAACCACCTAAAAAGGTTCAGAAGGTTCTGTTGCATATGGTATAAGTGATGCCCTATTTTTTGCATGGACCTGTCTCAGAAGTAAAGCCGAGAAGGAACTGAGTCTCACAGGTTCACTCTTACAGGGCTCATCAAGTAATTCGATAAAGATGTGATGAAAGAACTTGGGCTGGAATTTGGGGCACCTGGGTGTTGGCTCAAATTTCTAGTCCGTTACACCACACCATTTTTATTACAGTGGCTTTGTAGTAAATTTTAATCTAGTAAAACAAACTCTCCTCACAAAATTTCCTGATGATTCTTGGGCATTTGTTCTTTCCAAAATGCAAATCTGATCATGATACTCCTTAGTGTAAAACCGTTCCATTGTTCCCCAGTGCTCACAGATTTCCTTGTAGGCCCTCGTAGGGCTGTAATTTAGTGGAGTAGGGAGTACAAGTTTAGGGCCAAAGCTGACTGCTCAAAAGGAGAGGAGAGTCCGTGATGCCACCAGAGAGCCCCTTTCCCTGCCCCGGTTCCTCATCAGGCTCACTCTTTCCTTTAAGTAAGTGTTGAACAAATATTTAACAACAGTTTTGCAAGGGTGCTAAATCAGGGTCCCCAAGACCACCTCCAACTTCTGTTATTCGCTAGGAGGACTCACAGAACCCAGCATATAATCACACTCTCGGCTATAATTTACTACAGTGAAAGGACACAAAGCAAAATCAGCAAAGGGCAAATGCACACTGGATGAAATACAAGGGAGATCAGGCACAAGCTTTTAAGAGTCCTCTCCCAGTGGAGTTACACAAGGATGCACTTAATCTCCCTAGCAACGAGTTGTGACAACACATGTGAAATGCTGTCCACTAAGGAAGCTCAGTAGGGCCTCAGTACCCAGGGTTTTTAATTTTTTTTCATGTTTATTCATTTTTGAGAGAGGCAGAGAGAGAGGGAGACACAGAATCTGAAGTAGGCTCCAGGCTCTGAGCTGTCAGCACAGAGCCTGATGCAGGGCTTGAACCCACGAACCGTGAGATCATGATCTAAGCCAAAACCAGATGCTTAACTGACTGAGCCACCCAGTGTGCCCAGGGTTTCGATTGGAGGCTGGTCACATATGCACCCTCTGACTGGCAAATACACAAATTCCAGACTCCAAGAAGGAAAGCAGGTGTTCAGCAGAAATCACATTGTTTGTATAAACAGTGCAGGCACAATGGGCCACAATGAGTTCTGGGAATGATGGGAACCCTCCTGAAAATCAAGTTCCCAGATACCCACCAAGGGACAACCTTGTAAGCAGGCCTTTCAAAGCCAGATCTGCTAGGGTACTTTGTTGCACAGATGCCAATCATTAGCCTGGGCAGGTACCAACAAATCCTGTCCAGACCTTGACGGGGGGGGGGGGGGGGGGGGGGGGGGGGACAAAATCATGAGAGTTCTCTGATCAACATACTATGGGAACAGGAATGGAGAAATCCCTACCCTCTCCCAGTGGCAAAAAGGGGCAATGAGGACTGCTTTCTGGGAGAGGCAATGACTGAGCCAGGTCTGGACACATGACAAATACTGTGGTGTGTCTATATTTAAAACCCAACCAGGAGGGTGATCTTGGCTAGTTAATTAACTAAACTGTATCTTAGGAAATGAGTTGCCCACATGGACCAAGGCTATTAATCACTTTGATTCCCTGCTTAAACTGTATGGCTTCCAAACCTCTCGCAAGCCATGTGGCCTTGCCCTGCAACCTACTTCGCCAGCCTCACCTGTGCCTCTCTACCCCTTCACTCTCTGTGATGTAACTATTCTGGCCTCATTTCAGTGCCTGGAATATGCTTCTATTTCCAAAGTTCTGTACATACTATTCACCCCCCCTACCCCGCCATATTGTTCGTCATTGCCCTACCTACTTCACACATCTACTCCTCACATTAGGTTTCAATCCAAACACCACCTCCTCAGGGCAGCCTTCGCTCACCTGCCCCAGAGTACATCAGAAACTCTGTCATTTACTTTCCTGCACCAGTAACTTTTCCTCTATCACTGTGAGCACATCAAAGTCCATTTTTTTACACTTATACACTTCAAGAAGGCAGAGACTGTGCCTGTGTTGTTCAATTGATAACCTCTGAGCCTAACACGATACCTATCACATAGTGGGCACTCAGTAAACGTATGAAAGAGGAATGAATGAGGGCTCACTCTCAGTCCATGTGGTCTGGGTGAGGGCAACTCTATCCCTCCCTCCTTAGCAAATACACACCTTCTGGGTCTAAGGCACATGACCAAGGCTGTACCAACAAGCGATCCAAGGGTTTTGACAGAAGCACTGGGAAAGAGGCATTGTATATGCTGCAGACAGCCCGCCTGAGAGGGAAACTAACTCAGAGGAAAGCAAAGGTGAGAGAAGGAGATTCAGGGCTATGATGAGCGTGAGGATATAGCCATTCCTAAAGGCTATTCTTTTGCCAGTGAACTTTTTGTTTCTTAGGTTAACTCTGAGTTGGGTTTCTGACACGTCACTAAGAATCCTAACACAAAAATAATAACTGAAGTCAGACATGCAGTTGATCCCAAAGAACAACAGAAAGACCATCAGCAAGGCTAACTTGAGCTACTAGCCTAGGGAATCTTCACAGTTCCTTAAACTACCAACAAGTTTGGGGTGCCTGGGTGGCCCAGCTGGTTGAGCATGTGCCTTTGGCTTAGGTCATGACCTCAGTTTGTGAGTTCAAGCCCCGCATGGGGCTTGCTGCTGTCAGCACAGAGCCCGCTTTGGGTCTTCTGTTCCCCCTCTCTCTCCATCCTGCTCCCACTTGCACACTCTCTCTCAAAAATAAATAAAACATTAAAAAACTAAAACAAACAAACAAAAACCACCCAAAACTATGAACAGGTTTGGTTCTGGTGGTGCAGGGTGGGAAAAGACACCCTGACTGGGGAGCAGAGCACAGGCATCCTGGGTAGTCATAGTCCTAAAAACTGCCTTGTTCCTCTCCTCTGGGCTAAAAAACGATTTCCAGCTATGACAGCAGAATCACTTCCTCTCATCTAAGAAAGCTTACAGAAACCAGACCTCCCAACAGACTGGATAGAGACAAAAATCTCCCTTATTTTCAGAGGCATGGAGTATAATCATTATAAATAAAGTGTGAATCTCACTCCAAACTGAATTCTAGACCAAATTAATAAAGCATTAGTTGGATAAGCATTTGAAAAAGAAACAGTCACTACCAGCTAGCTCAGGTTCTTCAAAATCACAACACACTCAACTTACTCTAGACTCCTTTCTGTTCCAGTCACTTGACTGATTTATGGAGATAAATATTTATAAGTACAGTGTATATGGAGGTAGCTCACAAAGGCCATCAGGATTTTCCAGTTGGTAAGATGAAGAATGTAGGCTGCAGACAGACCTGAAAGGTGTCTTGTGGTGGGACACAGAGCTACCTATGCCTTTGGCCCTGTGCTGATCAAAACTCTGATCAGTAATGTACATGAACCTATGGTTACTGATCTACGAGGGGTAACACTGATTAGAGGAAAGGGGAGGATTCAAAAGCTAATATGATTAAAAAAAAACAGGATGAAATTTAACTAGAACGTATGTAAAGCCAATGTAATTTTAAAAACCCTATTTCCTCTTTTTTTTTTAAGAGAGGGAGAGTGGGGAGCACAGCGAGAGGGGGGGAGAGAGAGAATCTTTTTTAAAGTTTATTTATTTTTGAGAGAGTGCGTGCATGCAAGCATGCAAGAGGGGCAGAGACAGAGAGGGAGAGACAGAATCCCAAGCTGTGAGTGCAGAGCCTGATGCGGGGCTTGATCCATGAACAGTGAGATATGATCCTGAGCCAAAATCAAGAGTTGGACGCTTAACCAACTGAGCCACCCAGGCACCCTGAGAGAAAGAGAATCTTAAGCAGGCTCCACGCTCAGCATGGAGCCTGACGTGGAGCTCAATCCCACGACCCTGGGATCATGACCTGAGCCGAAATCACGAGTCTGACGCTCAACTGACTGAGCCACCCAGGCGTCCCTAAAAACCCTATTTCCTAAATGTAGGATGCCAGCAAATACCACACAGGGTGACGCAGTTATACAATTTGGGCTAAATTTGGAAATATACCATCTACCTCAGTTGGCTAACAAGTAACAACCAAGTTTCTGTGTATTACAGAGAAACAACAACTAACAAAAGTGAATCCAGAGAAGAGAACCAATATTAGAAAAAGGTTTGGGAATCATGTCACACAAATGACAGTTGAAAGGGTGAGGATGTAAATTGGTACAGCCATTTTGGATAGCAAAGACAGAATCCTATAAAACTGAAAATATCTATACCTTGTGACCCAGCAATCCCATTTCTAGGTACATATACTGGAGAAATGCTCACAAACTTACATCACCAATATAAAATTATTGATAAAAGAAAAATTCAGGAAGTATTTAGGCTTCTGTCAATAGGAGAGTGGCCAGACAGAATAAGGTCAATTCACACTCTGGGATACTTTGCAGCAGCTGAAAACAATGATATAGGTCTAGTTATCAACCAGGATGGGCTAAGTTTGCCAAAGTAACAAAAGGAACCTAAAATATGAGGGGCTTAACAAAACCCAAGTCTATTTATTCCTCATGCTACATGTTTAAAGTGAGCCTACAGAAAAGCTAAATGTAGTTATTCTCAGACCCGGGCTGAAAAAGGCCCCATCTCTATTTGCCAAGGGCATGAAATCTCTTAAAATTTGCATTTGGAAGTATACCCATTACTTTTGTTGATATTTCATTGACCAAGTTAGCAAGTCACAAACCAAGTTAGCAAATTAGCAAGTCACATGGCCACACCGAACTTCAAATGGGGCAGGAATTACAATCCCACCTTATGCCCAGAAGGCAGGCAGACAAAAATACTATGTTACATAGAATGACTAATATAATATATAGTATGGAAAGATTATACAAATATATGCAAATAACATGGAAAGAGTAATACAAAATAAATGAAAAGGTTTAAGACATTTTGCTGTGTGAACACACATTCATAATATCACCATTTATGTAAATTAAAACAGATCTAAAACAAATCTATATGTTGTTTATACATACCTATATATGCATGACACTGAGGAAGGAGGAGGATGACACTGGAAGAGATGATCAAAGGGAAATAATTATTTCTGTAATGTTTTAATGTCTCTAAGAAAAAAATATGATAAAATCTTAATTGTTGATAATTGTGGTTGGTGGAGAGTTGAGTGTTCATTATATTATTGTTTGAATCTTTCCATTGCATTAGAATCCTTGAAATAAGAAGCTGTTGAAAAGAACCAGGAATATTTTGGCCTGAGAAGACCACAGGTGGGAAACAGGGGGATAGCAAGTAAGAAAATAGATGGCTTTAATGATTTTGGACAAAGGAGATCTGCTCTGTGCGGCTATGAAGGGGAGAGCTGGGTTCAATGGTGAGAGTTCCTAGGAGGCAGATCTTGGCTTGGGAATAAAGAACAACTTATCATGGAAAGAGGACTGAGTAGCTTCAAAAATGTATGGAGGAAAAATACATACTCTTTGTTGGGGAGGGGTAAGTGATCAAGAGTCAGCCTGACAGGGGCGCCTGGGTGGCGCAGTCGGTTAAGCGTCCGACTTCAGCCAGGTCACGATCTCGCTGTCCGTGAGTTCGAGCCCCGCGTCGGGCTCTGGGCTGATGGCTCAGAGCCTGGAACCTGTTTCCGATTCTGTGTCTCCCTCTCTCTCTGCCCCTCCCCCGTTCATGCTCTGTCTCTCTCTGTCCCAAAAATAAATAAACGTTGAAAAAAAATTTTTAAAAGAGTCAGCCTGACTGACTATCGTGGAGAGGATTCCAGCAAAGGGAAGGTATCTGGATTTGGTGATCTCCACGGTCCTTCCACTTCTCAGATTCCATTAACCTGGGACCAGAACCTCCCAGTTTAGAGCTCACAGGCTCTGGAAAATGCAGCAAAATTTTCCCAAGACAAGCTTTAAAAAATAATGCAACAATCTGAGTTCAGTAGAGCATTTAATGGTGTTACCCGGGAATATTTCACAATCAATAAGGATTAATTCATTTAATTGGGCCTGAAAATTAATATAGGTGAGGGGTTACAAAAATTATTCTGGCCTTGAATAAAGCTACCTTTAACTCTCATGCCTGGTCAACCTTATGCACATAATTAAATCAGTATTATTTGTTGAACTGTTGCCTATTTAATCACTGCTTCTGTGACTTATCAGTTGTTCTCCCAGTACCAAAGTCAAATTGCTCCCACAGCTAAAGAGATCTCCACAGAAACATTCCACTGAAATAAATATTACTTGGTAAAATCAAAGAGTAAGAATAACGAGTGTTTTCTTTTTAACTAGCTGCTTTGGCTACTGCCAAAGAAAAAACAAAAGTCTTAGCAGTGGAAAACGAGTATCATTGACCTGTCCTTGTGCGAGGAGGGTCAGTCTGGCATAAAAACAGTGGGGTCAGAACTCAGGCAGCTCCCTGTGGCTGCCTTGCTCCCAGTCCAAGAAGGTAAGAAATTTCAGTGGTAGTAAATGAGACAACATAATGTACCTGAGGATTTTCTTTCCAAAAGGTACCGTTATCTTTTGTACCAACAAGTTTTTATCTGTACATGGTGAATATATGCCCAGAAGATTATAAATTGAGTAGCTTTTATGTGCCTGGAATCTGATGGATCTGAATAAGACACCAGGGAAGCCCACTGTGGTTTTTAAGGAATGTGTTTCCACCATAAAAATATTGAAAGCATGCTGAAACAAAAAAACCATGTGCTTTCTGTCCATGTATTTTTGCCCACTTAGGATTTCCTACCTGCAGCGATTCTGTACCACGTAACTAACAATAGGAAATACTTTCATAAAAGTATTGTTATTTAGTAGTTTCTTCCTATTAAATTTCAAGATTAACAAACCAAACCAAACCACACCAAACCACAGCTCAAAAGGTTCTTATATATTCCCAAATTAATGAGTTAGTGTGGTTTGAATACTACCTTCTTTCTAGACCCATATTCCTGGCTGTGCTGGAGCTTCATGTGGCCCGCCCCACAACCCCCAGAAATATGGCATGAAAGAAAAATCCGTAATATGTTGGAAAAGCAGCTGGCTAGACCACCACAATGCCTTGCAGAGACTCAGGTCTGGCCCTAATCTATCAGCAAAAGCTGATTACTCACCCCCCACCTCCCTAGCCTAGCTTCTCCATCCGTCAAGTGCAAGCACTTACATCCTAAGATGCCACAGGGAAGTGTATTTATCCTTGGAAGACAGTGTCTGGTGATAAAATGCAAGACTGTAATGCTAGGAAGGAGTGTGGCTGGCGGAAACCAGAGACAAACAGGGGAGGAAGGAGGAGAAAGGGCTTGATGAATGAAATCCTGGGGGCAAAGGTTACTGGAAAACAGCAGGACAGAAGTAAGAGAATGTGACAGAGAGGCAGGGCCAAGGAAAACAACGAGGTCAATGATATGCTATATGAGGACAAAGAACTGTGCTTCCGGGTGAGATTACCACAAATGCCTTCAGAAAAGTGGCTTTGGTTTTCAGGCCTTATGTATTCTGCCCAATAACGCAGCTCCTCTGCTTACCCTTAGAAACTTGTCTACTTAATTATACCAAAAGCTACATGTCCAGAACTATTATTTCAGAGATATAAATACTTTGGGGAAGAAGGGAACCAATCCAAAACATCACTTACAATATCAGTTAAGACTTGTGGCTCCAGGTAAGATGGAATAAACATACTCAATTTTCTGTCCACTGAATGCAACTATAAAATTTGTACAGAATGTGGCAGCTATTAGAGAACTCATTAAAGTATATATCAGCAGGTAGATCAGGGAAGAATACCAGAATGCAAAGTACAACTGAACTAGTGATGATTTTACCACTTTTTTAACCTCCAGTACTCTCTGGCCTGAACCCAACACAACAAAACTTAAAAGTGAGTGAACACTGTGGTTAGAGCACATGTTCTGATGCAAGGTGTTTTTTTTTTTTTTTTTTGAAACAGGAACTACTATAACTCAGAGAAACTAGGGGGAAATCCCCTGGGGTTTTTTTTCTCCTTTTCCTCTCTTCTCCATGCCCAGAAAATCTCATGGTAGAGGCTGCAGCAATGAAATTAACTGGCAAAGGAAGGCCTAGGACTTAAAACTCTCAAGGGAAAGGAAACTTACATTCCATTCAGTAGAGTTATAGCTCCAAAAGGGCAAAACCAAATCCCATTGTTTTTTTTCTCACTTTCTCTCTTTCTCTGTCTGCCTGCCCCTTGTGTTCCAGAGGCTGTGCATCATGAAAGTAGGTGGTTTCTGACTGGAGGACCAAAAAGGAAAGCTCTAGGAAACCAGAAAGTACCATGAAAATAACAAAGAGAGAAGAGCTCAGGAAAGCAAACCCATAAAGCTGCTTATGAACAATTCGGATCACCCCCACCCACACATATGTGGACTTGATCCTAATTATCATGTCAAAGACTTTGAGAACTTAGCTAACAGAGGAACACTCAGGTCCCCGATTGACCAGTGGGTGTCACACACGGTACAGATATGAATAGCACTGCAAAGGACCTGAATTCTAACACTGGAACTACAGTCCACAGAAAGGGAGTTGGAATTTGCACCCTGAACCTAACCAGGTCAACTGACTGCTGAAACAAATACATCAACATTCTCCACTGGAATGAAACAAGATCCAGAATCTAATAACATAATCTTCAAAATGTCCAGGATAAAACCCCCAATTACTTGCTATACAAAGGACCACAAAAATGCCAACTCACATGGGAAAAGACAACCAATAGATGCTAACAATGAGATGTAACAAATGCTGAAATTATCTAACAAGTATGTTAAAGCAGCTATTATAAAAAATGCTCAAATAAGCAATCACCAAACTTGAACACTCGTGAAAGCAAGTTAAAATACGAAGTACTGGCAAAGGAAAGAGAAGATATAAAGGATAATCAAATTGAAACTTTAGAAATGAAAAATTAAAAAAGCCAAAATAAAAAATTCACTGGGAGAACACAATAGCAGAATGGAGGAGGCAGTGAACTTGAGATAGGTAATGAAATTAGCCAATCTAAATAATAGAAAAAAGATGGTGGTGGGGTGAGGAAACCTCAGGGACCTGCAGGATAACAATAAAGGATCTAACATTTGTATAATTGGAATCCAATACAGAGAAGAAAATGAGTGTGATGCTGGAAAAATATTTGAAGAAAAAATAGCTGAGAATTGCCAAGAAACTGACAGAACACTAAACATAACACAAAGAAATCCACATGTAGACACATCATAATCAAACTGCTGAAAACTAAAGACAAAGAACTGACGAAATAGATAATTCAACACTAACAGAGAGTTTAATACCCATTCTTGATAATGGAACAACTAGAAAGAAAATCGGCAAGAATGTAGAAAACTTACACAACACTACCGAAAAATTGAGCTAGCATTTACAAAATACTCCTACCAAGATGAACAACATACGTATATGTTTTTCAGGTATACATGGAATATTCTCCAGGAATTGCTGGTGGGACTATAAAATGGTTCAACCACCTTGGAAAACAGTTGGTCAATGTTAAGCAGAAATTTATTATACAACCCAGCAATTCTACTCCTAGGAATCTACCCCAAATAAAAGAAAATACGTCTAACACAAGGGCATGTACATGATCGTTCACACCAGCATTACTCATGAGAACCCAAAACTAGAAATACCCCAAATGTCCATCCACAGCGAATAATCATCATGTGGTATATACGTATAATATTATTCAACAATAAAAAGGAATGAATTATTGATACATGGCACAACCATGGATGAACCTCAAAAACATTATGCTACATGAAAGCCAGACACAGAAGACCATATAGTATATGATTTTATTTACATGAAGTATCCACAAAAGGCAAATCTATAGAGAAAGAAAGTAGATTAGTGGTTGCCTAGGCCTGCAGGGAGGGGTTGGAGCGATGGCAAATGGGCACAAAGAATTCTCCTGGAGTGATGGAAATACTCTAAAACTGGATTATGAAGATGGTTACAGAACTTGGTAAATTTACTAAAAAGCACTGAATTGTATATTTAAACATGTGAATTTTGTTGTATGTAAATTATACCTTAATAAAATGGTCATTTTAAGAATTTTTTAAGTTTATTTTATTTTATTTATTTTTAGAGAGAGGGAGAGCTCCTGCACGTGTATCAGGTGGGGAAATGGGGGAGGGGCAGAGAGGGAGGGAGAAAGAATCCCAAGCAGGCTCCCTGCTGACAGCACAGCACTGGGCAGGGTGGGGCAGCTCAAACTCAGGAACTGTGAGATCATGACATGACCTGGGCGGAAATCAAGAGTCAGACGTTTAACCAACTAAGCCACCCTGGTGCCCCAAGAACGTTATATAAATGAAATCATACAGTATATAAACTTTTGAGATTGGCTTTTTTTTTTCATTCAGTACAATGCTCCTGGGATCCATCCAAGTTGTTCCACGTATCAGTAGTTCATTCTTTTTATTCCACTATATGTATGTACCACAGCATGTCTAACCATTCACCCACCGAAAGCTATGGGAGTTGTTTCCAGTTTGGGGTTATTACAAATAAAGCTGCTATGAACATTCCTGAATAGGTTTTTGTGTGGAAAGGATACTCTTAAGAGAGTGAAAAGATTCTCTCAGACTAGAATGGACTCATTTCCAGGCTATATAAATAACTTTAATAAATTAATCAGAAGACAGACAACTCAACAGAAAAATGGCAGAAGTCTCAAACAGGTTCTTTACAAGTAGATATTCAAACAGAAATAAACTATGAAAAGATGTTCAACACTATTAGTTATCAGGGAAATACAAATTAAAATAACAATTAGACTTCCAAAAAACCCCAAAATGTCCATCAGCAGAAGAACAGATGAACAAATTCTGGTACATTCATACAATGAAATACTCAGCAATAACATAGGATGGGCCACTGATAAATACGACATCATGGCTGAATCTCAAAACCATTATGTTGAACAAAAGAAGCCAAAAATGATCCAGACACAAGAATACATACTGTATAACTTTATGTACATGAGGGGCAATAACAGGCAAAACTAGTCTAGAGTGACAGAAACCTGAATAGTGGTTGCCTCTGGTTGTAGAATACTGTCTGAAAAGAAACATGATGGTATTTTCTGGGGTGACAGAAATCATCTCTATCTTCACTGGAGTGTGGGTTACGTGGGTATATACATTTGTCACAACTCAAACTGTACTCTTTAAAATCCTTGCATTTTACCACATATAAATTATACTTCAATAAAAAAGAAATAAGTAAGCCATAATGAAATACCACTAGTATCCATTAGAATGGCTAATATTCAAAACCTCTACAACGCAAGTGTTGGCAAATGTTGCCAAACGGTACCTCTTGTATACTGCTGGTGAGACTGTAAATTAGTTTAAATGCTTTGGAAACCTGTTTGGCAATATCTACTGAGGCTCAACATATGCATACCTTATGACCCAGCTCTTAGTTATGTGTGTCTAACAGAAATGTACACATTTGTCCCTCGAAAGATGTGCAAGGACATTCAGATGAGCACTGTATGTAGTAGCCCCAAATTGGAAAAAACCTTGTAGTTTACTGATCACAAGATATATATACACACACATATCCTTCACCTACGCAAAGTGTAAAAATAGGATTCATCTACAGCAATAGAATTAAGTATGGTGGTAAACCAGTAACCTCTGGGGTAGAAGGAAGGGGTAGTCATTGCCAGGAAGTAGGAAGGGGACCTCTGCAGTGCTGGCAATATATATATATATTTTAATAGATATCCTCATTTTTTTTTTTTAAATTTTTTTTTCAACGTTTATTTATTTTTGGGACAGAGAGAGACAGAGCATGAACGGGGGAGGGGCAGAGAGAGAGGGAGACACAGAATCGGAAACAGGCTCCAGGCTCTGAGCCATCAGCCCAGAGCCCGACGCGGGGCTCGAACTCACGGACCGCGAGATTGTGATCTGGCTGAAGTCGGACGCTTAACCGACTGCGCCACCCAGGCGCCCCAGATATCCTCATTTTTTTAAATGTATGTTTATTTTAGAGAGAGAGAGCAAGCGAGAGCGAGTGGGGGAGGGGCAAAGAGGAGACACAGAATCTGAAACAGGTTCCAGGCTCTGAGATGACTGCCAGCACAGGGCCCGACCCAGGGCTCGAACTCACAAAGCAGGAGATCATGACCTGAGCCGAAGTCAGACGCTCAACCAAACGAGCCACCCAGACAGCCCGCAATGTTTTCTTGACCGAGGCACTGGTTAAATGGGTATATTCATGTTGAAATTATCAATGGAGTTGTACACTTATGACTTGTTCACTTTTTCTTCAGGTATGTTGTACTTCCACATACATTTTGGATTCTGTCCCTTAAGTCATATGCACGCATACTCAATGTCTTCGCTCTTTGTCCACTACCACCACCACTACCCCCTTTATCCTTCTTTAGCGTGTGCACTTCTCTTACTCTCTGCATTCGTGTCTGCTGAACTATCAATAATACTTGGTACTTAACCTAAATCTTTGTTGCCAGTGATGGGATCATGTAAAGGCAAAACCACAGTGAGAAAAGAGAGCCCACAAAATAACTGCAGGGAGAACACAGGCATCCTTTCTTCACACAGGCAGGATTTTAGAAGTTAGCATTAAAGAAGCTAGACCTGGTCTATCCACAGAGGAGAAACTATCCTTTAAATAGAAGGATTAGTTCATTTGCCCACATAACTCTCTCAACTCCATGGTGAATGACATCATCTTAATAGCTTCAAGTTGACCATGGTGGGAATGTCTACATCACAGAAATCAGTAAGCTACAAATCACAGCACTGATTTATAGACAAAGTTATAGACACAGAGTGGCATTCCTTTATGTGACCCTTCCTGTATAGAAATCTTTCCAAAGGCACTTTCACATACTTTAGCAATCATCAGAGCTGCAAAATAGTGTAAAGGGGGCAAAAAGGCTGTCCAGGAATTGATTCTTAACCCACAGTGTAAGATTTGGACTTAGGCATGTTAATCTTAAAAACACCCACAGGCTGATTTAACTTTCACATTACCTTTAATTTCACAGAATGTTATTTGTTAATTTATACATGCTACAAATTTATGTACAAGATACTACATCACACTTGGTACTGCAGATACAGGAACAGGTAAACTGCAAGGTCTGTAATTTTGAGGAGCTCAGGGCTCTGGTGGATGGATAAAGAGGACAGGAAAACAAATGACCACAACCTAGAGCGATAAGTCTTATAAGAAGGGAAGGCTCCAAATTTCCTAGGGGCATCGAAGGATAGTTACTAAGAGAGGGCGTGGAGGCTCCATGTTGGAAGTGACACCTTATCAGGCCATGGACCAACCAAACAGCATGGTACTTCTTGGGATTTTAGAGATGAGCAAAATGCAGGTGTTTGCTCTGAGAAAAAGACTGGTTAAAAACACATTTGGAAGTGATTGGACACATATGAGGGCAAACCCTGTTACTGCCTGTACAGGGGACCAAAAAGCTAATCAACACTCAAACCTCTAAACAAACTAATCTAGGAGTGGAATGGATGCAAAGAAGAAGTGAATTTGACTTTATTTCAGGGAATCAGGTTTGGAATATGATTACAATTTAGTAAAAACAAACAATTTTATTTGATACTCCACTTAGGATGGACCGCGAGAATAAAAGGGAGATCGGTCTGAAGGATCAAAAAAAGGAGAGTCCCACAGTCGGGATTTCCCATCCAAGCACGGCCCAGAGGGAGATGGAGGTCATGTCCAAGTACCCATCCCTCTTGGCTAAGGGACAGGAATACCAGTTTCAGAGAAAGACCAAAAGGAGCTCTCATGCTGATGACATCAAACATGAGAATCACATCGCTAAGGTCCCTGGACCAAGTCTACCCTTAACAAGATGACTTGGCCTCCCACACAACTCTCCCAAAGAGACAGAGACAGTATCAGTGGTGTGGTGATAAATGTTTAACATTAGGCTTGGGGTGGGGTGTGCTGTGATTTGTAGCTTACTGATTTCTGTGATGTAGACATTCCCACCATGGTCAACTTGAAGCTATTAAGATGATGTCATTCACCATGGAGTTTGAGAGTGATATATACAACTAGATCTTTCAATCTGGTGTGAGGTAGCTACATCACACAAAAATGCAATCAGTGAAATTTTCACTATATATCAATAAATTGCTACCTTGGCTTATACAGATCAAATTTCAAGAGCTACGTGACCTCAAGTCCATCTTTAAGTAGGGGTTCATCCTCCATATGAACAAGATTGGGTTTTGGAGCACCCCAAGTGGAAAGCCAGCCCTGGACTAAGATAAATTCTCCAAGGTGAAAGGCATATCACACATGATGGCAGGGAAAGGCACAACATGCTGAAAACAAAGTAAAATGAACAAACAGACAAAAAAAATCCTGTAAGCAATTCTGTATATTATACTACAGACTGGTATGAAAGACTGGTGAGCAGTGAGTTTGGAGAGCCAAACTATGAATAGATTGTAAAGAGAGGCATGGGGAACTATACTTATGGGGGGCACCCTTTTCTGTGGTAGATGCTTCACATAATTTAATTCATTTAGTCATACCTATTCACATATTATCCATTTATTAAAAAAAAAAGAGCCTCAGTAAGAGATCAGGGAGCTGAGATTTGAACCCGTGGACTGATTGCCACAGCCATACCTCCCTGCTATGTCATGCTACTTCCATGGGAAGGTTGGGTGACGTAAGAATGCCCCTTCCTCAATCCTGCCCAGTGCCCCTCAAGTCCTCTACATTTACCTGAACGCCCAAAAAAGAGACTTTGGAATTTTTCTTTCAGGCCCAGCTAGAAAATTCTACCATATCTCTTTGGGATCCATTTCAACAATTGCTAGAAATGCTTCCATCTTTTCCTAAACCCATCATAGCAATACAGTCCTTATATTATTTTTAGTACTCATAACTAGCCACTACCAAATTTTGTTTAAAATGTTTTAAGTACGGAAAGGGCACCCTCTTAATCTTCTCTTTTGCAGAGTTAGTGATCATAATCTTTTACCTGCTACTCTAAAGTCTTGCATCCCAACTCTTTTTATCATTCTTCATGTTTCTCCAAACCAGACACTCATCTAAAAAGGCATGGCTACTGGTGAACACCATGAGGTTACACAGCAGCTCTTGTATTCTGTGCATACACATATCTATCCAATTATTAGAAATACTATTGATGGCGGAAAAGGAATTCTCAAAAAAGGAGTAAGAATGATTAAGATGGTTTAGAACTTTTTAAATAAAACGATTTAATCCTTACTAATAAATACGAACATGGTCGGAAGAAAGAAACAAATATAAAACTTACTGACATGCAAAAGATACCACTAGGGTGAATACAGGAATTAGAAATATAACAAAAATCAAGTGTAAATTTGATAGTCTTTTGAAGCCTATGATTGATTCTGTCCCCTTCACTACCGCCTACCCTAAGCATCTACTGTATAAATTATTTACACAGGAGAAAGGTGACTATAATTGACAGTGATTTACGGAGACATGTGAAATACCCCATGATGACTTGTGGACCTAACCATGAACACTCTGCTGGAGGCTGCAAGTCCAGCAGAGGCCAACGAAACCAAGAACCATGCAATTTGGATATAAACAAGCCCATAGGATACCAAGGCCTGAGGACATCTAGATTACACAATATTAAATGTGTGTGTGTGGAATGAGGGTTAGATTTTGTCTTGACTGGACTGCCAATCTCACCTTAAACACAGGGAAACAAAATCTCAGAAGTGTTCAAAATTTTCTCCCTTTGATCCCTTTTACCTGGTTGATCTCTCCTGGTCATTTAAAATTCAGCACAGACTTCACCTCTTATCAGAAGCCTTACTTAACTTCCTCTCCTACTCCCAAGCTGTATAAATGCCCCTTCTAACCTCTACCATAATATTTACCCCCTATAATTACCTGATTACTTGCACATGTCTCCCACTGGACTCTAAATTCTTGGAAGGCAAGGAGTGTGTCATGTCCTCTCTTTGTATGCCTAGTAACTAGCCCAGTATGTGATGCCCAACAGCTCACTGAGCATTTTTTTAACGGAACTGGGTGGTATCATTTGCCCAAGGTCACAGATGCTGTACAGCAAAGGAAGGGTAAGCCCCAGGTCATCTCTCTCTTCATCTAGGAAGCTTTCCATTGTATAAAGTACTTGAAGAGTCACTCATGAAGAAGTCAAACATGATTCCAGAAAATGTATTCTAGGGACAGACATTTTATTGATCTCTGAAGGACCAGCAAATGTGAATGGTCTAAATAAACCAATCAAAAGGTGGAGATTAGCAGAGTGTGTTAAAGAATACGATCCATTTATATGCTATCTACCACAACTTACTTCAAATGTAAGGAATTAAGTAGGTTGGAAGTAAAAAAAAAATGGAGGAAAAAATAAGATGCAAAACATTACTCAAAAGAAAGCAGGAGTGGGTATATTAATATCAATAAAAAGAAAATTCCACAGATGGAGAATATTAAATAATGATAGGCCAATCTACCAAGATATAGCAATCCTAAATACGTATGAACCAAAAAACAAACAAAACAAAACAAAACATCAGCTGTAAAACATGTGAAGCAAAACTGGTTGAACTGAAAGGTAAGACGTACAAATCCACAGTTATAGTTGGAGACTTCAACACTGTTTTCTCAAAAATAGAGCCAATAGACAAAATCAGCAAGGAGACAGCACTCAACACAATCAACCAACCAACAGGATTTAACTGACACTTGTAGAACACTGCATCCAGCAACAGTAGACTACAGCCTTTTCAAGTACCCACATAACATATAAAAAGACTATAGCTTGGGCCACGAAACAAACTTAAACACATTTAATAGGATTGATATCATATGGAGTGTGTCCTCTGACCACAATGGAATAAACACAGAAATCAATAGCAGAAAGATAACAGGAAAATCTCCACACATTTGGAAACTAAATTATGTACTTCTAAATAAGCCATGGGTCACAAGTCTCAAGGGAAATTTTAAAAATACACTGAACTGAATGAAAATGAAAATACCACAACATACCCAAATTTGTGAGGCACAGGTAAAGCAGTACTGAGAGGCAAATATATGGCACTAAATGCTTACGTTAGAAAAGAAGAGGGGCGCCTGGGTGGCGCAGTCGGTTAAACGTCCGACTTCAGCCAGGTGACGATCTCACAGTCCGTGAGTTCGAGCCCCGCGTCAGGCTCTGGGCTGATGGCTCAGAGCCTGGAGCCTGTTTCCGATTCTGTGTCTCCCTCTCTCTCTGCCCCTCCCCCATTCATGCTCTGTCTCTCTCTGTCCCAAAAATAAATAAACGTTAGAAAAAAAAAAAAAAAAAAGAAGAAAGTCTTGGGGCATCTGGGCAGCTCAGTCGGTTAAGAGTCCAATTCTTGATTTCAGTTCAGGTGACGATCTCACACTTTGTGAGTTCGAGCCCCACGTCCGGCTCTATGCTGATGGCGTGGAGCCTGCTTGGGATTCTCTGTCTCTGTCTCTGTCTCTCTCTCTTTCAAAAATAGATACACATTAAAGTTACTGATTTAAAAAAAAGAAGAGATGAAAGCCCCAAATCAGTAATCTAAGCTCCTACCTCCAGAAACTAGAAAAAGGAGGATAACAATCCTTGGAATAGGATACAAAAGTAGATGAAGATTTGAGAAGAACAAAAGTCAACTTCTATGAAGTACTAACACTGGATAGGTAGGTCAACCACTTAGGCCTGAAGTGGGCAGAGGTAGTACCTGGCAGAATACCTGGGCAGGAAGACAACCAAACTAATGCCAATATCTCAGATGAATATAGGAGCTGGCATAGTTTAGGGAAAGGTAGAAATTAAGCTCTGGGCTTCCTACAGCAGCTGACCAGCTTTAAACATCTCAAGGAGACAGAGGAATAGAAATGTATGCACCAGAGGACATATATTATCAACACAGATACATAAACCCACAGAGGGGCCCCACTTGAGCAGCTGATTAACGTACCAGTGGGATTCTCGCCTGTCAGGACATGCCTAGGAGCAGCCTATCTTACCAGGAATCTAGGTTCTTGAGGGGACAAGGATACTCCTAGTAAAGAAGGTAGTCCCGGGAGAAGACAATAGCTCACCAACCTGACCTCGTGGTCCCCCAAAGTATGAGGGAGTAACAATTCAGAAAATGGCTGTGAAGCATGTAACTCAGGTTTATCTAAAAGCTCAGCTTTCAAGGACTTGATTAAGAATCCCAGTCAGAGACGGGCTTTCCAAAGAAACCTAAACAAGCTGACATGCAACCCCTACAGGCCCGGAAGCTCTAGCTATAGCAGGAGGACAAGAGAGTCAAGAGCCTCAGCACAGACATCAGTGCCCTTAACTCATCCAGTGAGTACTGGATGAGTGGGTCACCCACATGGGCAGAATCTGGCATTGTTGTATTAGCAACACTGGGGGCTGTGCAAACACATGAGAACAGCCTCAAGGGACTGAAAGCACTAGCAGCCCAGCAAGGATCCTGACCCAGAGGTCACCAAAAGTGCGAGAAGGAGGCAGATGACACTTGGAGCTCTAGAATACCCAGTCAGGAAAACACAGCAGATACCTCCAGGATAAGCTGGCTGTATCTGAAGACTGCTCTGGAAGCTGAAAAACTGTAAGAGAGCTAGCAAAAGTCTATGGAGTGACTATTATCCAGACTCTGGTTTCACCTCCAGGATGGTATGGCCCATAGTATTTAGGACAGCTATATTTCATGGTGGTAATAGATCCAAGAGTGAATATAGTTATAGAACACACACACACATACATACAGAATACATATACATGCATAGCACAAAGAGATGTTTATTTTCCTGTCACCTAAAAGGTAAATTTCCAAATCAAGAGAATAATGTTTTTACCCTAAAAATCAATGTGAATAGTACATTTAAAATTAGTTGTTTCTAGGAACTCTGTGATAGGCAACTCACTTAAGAAGCTTACATTTCAAAGGGCAACAAAAGTTAACTTGGGCCTAAAGACATCTTTAAGTGCATGCACAGTACAAATGTGGCTCATCTGGTCCTTGAGATGGAGGTAAGAGGGTGGAAGAAATAGGCCATGGACATCTCAATAGACTACTGATGCCAGCTGGCAAGGCAGATACGCAGGTGACAGGAAAGGCCAACTATAGGGTAGGGGTGAAGGGCGCCTGGGTGGCTCAGTCGGGTAAGCATCCAAATTCAGCTCAGGTCATGATCTCACGGTTCGGTCCGTGAGTCAAGCAACATGTCAGGCTCTGTGCTGACAGCTCGGAGCCTGGAGCCTGCTTCGGATTCTGTGTCTGCCTCTCTCTGCCCCTCCCCTGCTTGCGCTCTGTCTCTCCCTCAAAAATAAATAAACATTAAAAAATGTATAGGGTAGGGGTGAGGGGCAAGGGCAGGCTCTGCTCCTGGTCAGAGCTGGGATTTCCTCTACATTAAATTTTTTTTTTTAACATTTATTTATTTTTGAGAGAGAGAGAAAGACAGAGCATGAGCAGGGGAGGGGCAGAGAGAGAGAGGGAGACACAGAATCCGAAGCAGGCTCCAGGCTCTGAGGCATCAGCACAGAGTCTGACTCAGGGCTCGAACTCACCAACCGCGAGATCATGACCTGAGCTGAAGTTGGACGCTTAACCAACTGAGCCACCCAGGCGTCCCCCCTCTACATTTAAAAGTGACTAGACATGGGGCACCTGGGTGGTTCAGTCAGTTAAGTGTTCAACTTTGATCTCTGCTCAGATAATGGTCTCACAGTTCAGAAGATCAAGCCCTATGCCGGGCTCTGTGTTGACAGTGCGGAGCCTGCTAGGGATTTTCTCTCTCCTCCTCTCTCTGCCCCTCCCTCGTTTGCTTGCTCTTGGCTCACTCTGAATGAATGAATGAATGAATGAATGAATGAATGAATGAATATTTTAAAAAGTCACCAGACATTTCCTCTCACTAGTCACAGAAAAACAGCCTCACAAAAGAAGTCTACAGAAAGTCAACTAGGTAATTAGACTTGTAAAAAGCTCAACTCAGAAGCAGGAAAACAAAATTTAAATAACAGACTTTATCTCTTCTACACAAGAAAACTTCCCTAAGCCCCTCACAATTGGGTGTCAAGTGACTCCAAATGAAAATCTTCTTCAAATAGGAGCCTGGGTTGCTCAGTCTGTTAAGTGCTGACTTTGGCTCAGGTCATGATCTCATGGTTTGTGGGTTCGAGTGCCACGTCGGCTCTGTGCTGACAGCTCAGAGCCTGAAGCCTGCTTTGGATTCTGTGTCTCCCTCTCTCTCTGCCCCTCCCCCACTCATACTCTCTCTCTCTCTCTCTCTCTCTCTCTCTCTCTCAAAAATAAATAAATGTTAAAAAAATTTTTTTTTAAATCTTCAAGTAACTAGACAGAAACAGTTCTGGCTTTTCTTCCAATCAATTTCTCCTGATTTGATTGGTTGATTGACTGATTGCCCTTTATTTTTTTTCCAATTTCTCCTAATTTGATTGATTGACCTTTATTTTTTCCCTCAGCTTTACAGAAGTATAACTGACAAATAAAATGGCAATATTTAAAGTATGCAATGTGATGATTTGATATATATTGTGAAAGGGCTCCAACCAAATTAACACATCCATTACCTCACATACTTTTTTTCTTTTTGTGGTGAAAACATTTCAGTTCCACTCTCTTAGCAGCTTTCAAATATGTAATGCAGTATTGTTAACTACAGTCACCATGCTGTACATTAGATCCCCAGAGTTTATTTATCTTACAACTGAAAATTTATACCCTTTTACCAAATTCTGCCCATTTCCTCCATTCCTCAGTTCTTGGCAACCACTATTCTACTGTTTCTAGTTTAACTTAAAAAAAAAATCACATATATAAGTGACACCATGCAGTATTTGTCTTTTTCTGTCTGGCTTATTTCACTTAGCATAATATCCTCCAGTTCATCTGTGTTGTCACAAATGGCAGGATTTCCTGAAGAGCTAACTTTAAAAGTACAGACAATGTGAAATATTGCTCTAGAACTAAAAATACTTAATATCTGTTAAAAAGACAAGTGCAATGATCATTTAGTAACTCTTAACTTCTACTTATACCTAAGACACTTATCCAAAGAGCAAAGTTTGAATTCTGGCTACCCTTTTCACAGCTCAGATCACTGACATTCTAACTCAACTGACTTAGACATTATTCTAAACCGGGAGATAGCAAACTTTTTCTGTAAAGGGACAGAGAGTAAATATTTTTTGCTTTGCAGGCCATTTGGTCTGTGTCGTAATTATTCAATCCTGCCACTGCAGCACAAAAGACACTAGACAATATGTAAACAAATAGACATGGCTGTGTTCTGATAAACTTAAAACTTCATTTATGGGCACTGAAACGAACTGTTAAACTTCACTTATGGACACTGAAATTTGAACTTCATATAAATTTTACATATCATGAAATATTCGTCTTTTGATTTTTTCCAATCATTTAAAAATAGGAAAAAAATCCATTTGTAGTCTGTGGGCTGTATGAAAACAGGTAGTAGGCCAGATTTGGCTGGCAGGCTGTAATGTACCAATCCCTGCTCAAACCAAGACCTGATGCCTCCCAGAAGGAATTTAAAATTTCACACACTCCCTGATTAAAAAAAAAAAAAAAAAAGCATACATTTCAAACCAACATCTCACCATAAACTTCTGCTAAAGTTTCAGCTTGGGGAGTAGGGGCAAACTCTGTAAGTGTATAGCAACATATTATAGTGGAAAGAGAACTGGAAAACTGACTTAAAGACCTGCAGTTTATTAGGTATGTAAAGCTACAAAAATCACTCATTCTTTCTGGAGCTCAATCTCCCCCATCCTGGTCCATTTGCAACAATCTTCCACATTGCTGAAAGGGAGCAGGAGTTATAACCATAATTTACTAAACTAATGTTAATTTCTATCTGGGATATATAGCAAATATTTCTATTTCTATTATGTGCAGTCCCTATGAAGCAAAGATATTTCAAAATCTTTTATCATTATTATTCCAGTCTATTCTGGAATCTAGAGCCTACTTATGATACTCTGAATAGCCGGAGTAGTGAAAAACCCCAAACAGGAGAAACCCACGGAAATGCACATCCAGACATATCTAAATCAAAGTGCGGAACAAAAACACAAAGGAAAAAATCTTTAAAGCAACCAGACAAAAACCTTACATTATAGGAGTAACTATACACAGGGTATGACACAGGTTCCTGGTGTCAAAGCGACCTGAGGCATCCCTCAAAAGAAATCGCTATGATCATCGCCCTATCATTAAAAGACTCTGTAGGAGGGATGCTAACATCCCATTCCCCCATTACATTCTAGACTGTAAAATGGGTGCTGATGTATGGACCGAGATACTGTGCCGTACCTTGCCTTGAAAGCTGTGCCGTGAAGGCTGGCCCTTGCCTTGCCATTAAGAACCCACCGTTTGTAACCCATGGACAATACTAGAGAAGTTTTACAAGGGGGAAATTACCCAATGTTGTAATTTAAGTAGTTAGTAGAGGACACTGACAGAAAACAGTAAAGATAGAGAAATCCATCATAGTCTAAGCAACATTTCAACACATGTAGTCTTTACGGCTAACTTCTCTAGAAAATGGTCCCCAGTTGGGTTTTAATTCAACTGGGTCCTAGTTTCCACCGGTAATGAGTAGAGGTCCTACAACCAGAAGTGGCTAGACCAGAGATGTGAAGGGGGATCACATTAGACCAATGAGGAAGAAACCTCACACAGGAGACTTAAGATTGGCAGCTGTCCTGATGACTTAGGTGACTGCCCCATGCCCAGACAACTTTGTTTAAGGACAGGAATAAAGAGAGGGCATCAAATTTCTGGGTCTTATTACCATTCTGGCCATGGTACTAACTTCCAGCCAAAAGGCAGGCTTTCTCCTCCCCATAGAGTAGCCACAGGCTAGAGGATTGCAACCTGAGCAATTGGCATAAAGTGTTCCAATAAGACCATACTCCTTGAAAAGCCCCTGGATTGAAAATAAAGGAAGAGAAGAGAAAGTATTCACCACGTCTGCACCGAGGCTCAGAGTCCAGAGTCCACCCCACACTGGGTGCCAAATGATGTGGAAATGTTGGGGTTTGGAGCTGATGGCCAAGAAAGAATTCATGAGAAGTCTTTGGGGCAAAAATATGGTTTTGTAAAGCAAGGGGATAGGACCTGTGAGCAGAAAGATGCACTGGGGTTGTAAGGAGTGACTGATTATATACTTTTGAGTTGGTTGGGAGGGGGTTAGAGACAGCACAAGCCTCCAAGGTATTTTGGAAACAAGGTTTACAGGACCCTGAGGGGGCCAGCTATTGTTAGGAAAAGGTCATTTACTTTGCAAGTTTACTAAACCTTCAGTCATGGGACCCTTCAGATATTTATCAGCGGGCCATATGCTTGGAGAATGACTACTAACATATATTTGGGAGGTTAGAGATAAAGGAAGTTTCCAAAGGACTTGGAAACTTAGACTTACAGGATCCTGGAGATCAGGATAATGTTAAGCTAAGATTGCCTTCTGCCCTTAGCAAAGGGTCACTGAAGCAGCTGTGTTCCTAGAGGAATGTCACTCTGCCTGTCTCAAGGACTTGTCAATGGGCTATAAGTTGTAAGGAAATTTAATTTTTTTCTTTTGCCTGTTTCCCATATCATTTCATTGGGGTACAAAAATTTGACATTACAGTGGATTTTTCATCAGAAACCATGAAGGTCAGAAGGAAACAAAACGTTTGAGGTGTGGGGAAAAAGGAACTATCAACACATAATTCTATATCCAGCAAAAATACCTTCAGAAATGAGAATTGATAGCCAGCAACCTGCTCTAAAAGAATTGCAATAGGAAGTTTCTTCAGACAGTTGGAAAATTATAGCAGACAGAAATTTAGAACATTAGGGACAAAGGAACAGCAACATAAATAGAAAATAATTGGGTAAATATAATAGACTATTCTCTTGGTTCTTGAAAATATGTTTCATAGCTGACAGCAAAAATGATAACGTGTGAAGGGATTTTCAATAGGCGTAAATAGAATATAAAACAACTATAACACAAAGGATGTTGGGTAAATGTAAGGTTTCTGCATTCCTCTTGAAGTGATAAAGTATTGATGCTACATAGACTGTGCAAAGATATGCATTATAATTCCTAGTGTAACCACAAAAATATGCAGAGATGAACTCAAAAATCACAGTCAATAAATTAAAATGGGGTGCTAAAAAATGTTCCAGTAACCCAAAAAAAGGCAGGGAAGTGGGGAAAAAAGGAAATAATAACAGATAAAGTGGGATATAGAGGGACATGACATAATGCTAAAAGGTTATTAACTCACCAAAAAGACTTAACAATCCTAAATTTGTACACACCTAACAATGGTGCTTTTAAAATATGTGAAACAAAAACTGTCAAACCAAAAATGAGAAGTAGAAAAATCCACAGTTATACTTGGAAGCTTCAATACTCTTCTCTAATTAATACACAGAAGTAGTAGACACAAAATCAGCAAGAGTATGTAAGAACTGAACATCATTATCAACTAAGTGGAATTAGTTGACATGATATAGAACACTCTGCCTGACAACAGCAGAATATATATTCTTTCAACAAGACAGACCATATCCTGGGTCATAAAACAAACCTCCAATATAAAAGAACTGAAATTATAAAGAATATGTTCCCTGGCCATAAAGCAATTAAAATAGACATCAAGAACACACAGATAAGAGGAAAAGTTCCAAACACTTGGATGTTAGATAGCATACATCTAAATAATCCATGAATCAAAAAGAAACTTTAAAAAAATTTTTTTATCTTAGAGAGGGGGAGAAAAAGCACACATGAGTGGGGGAGAGGGGCAGAGGGGGAGCGAGGGAGGGGAGGGGAAGAAAAAGAAAGAGAGAGAGAGAGAGAGAGAGAGAGAGAATGCACAAACCCTAAACAGGCTCCATGCTTAGCATGGAGCCCAATGTGGGGCTTGATCCCATGACTCTGATCATGACCTGAGCTGAAATCAAGAGTCAGATGCTTAAGTGACTGAACCACCCAGGTGCCCTTCAAAGAGAAACTTTCAAGAGAAATTAGAAAATACTCAGAATTAAAGAAAAATGAAATACAACATAAACCAATTTGAGGGCTACAGCTGAAGCAGTGCTTAGAGGGAAATTTATAACATTAAATGCTCTTGTAGGGGAAAAAAAAACGGTCTCAAATAAACAATCTACACTTCCACCTTAGGGAACTAAAAAAAAGAGCAAAATAAATCCAAAGCAGTCAGAACAAGGAAATAATCTGGATAAAGCAGAAATCAATGAAGCTGAAAAACAACAGAGAAACAGAAAAACAACAGAGAAAAATCAATGAAAACAAAAGCTGGTTCTTTGAAAAAAATCAATAAAACTGATAAACCTCTAGCAAGATTGAGAGAGAAAAGAAGAGAGAACACTCAAATTAGCCATATGAAGAATGAAAGAGGGAATTATCACCATAGACTCTGCAACCACTGAAAGGATAATAAAGGGATATGATGAATAATTCTATGCATATAAATTAGACAACTTAAATGAAATGGGACTGATTGCTCAAAAACCACAAACCACCAAAATTCATTGATGATGAAATAGATAACCTGAATAATGCAATATCTATTAAGGAAATTAAATTCACAGCTAAAAATCTTTTTAAGAAGAAATACTCAGGCCCAGATGGTTTCACTGGCAAATTTCAACAAACATTTAAAGAAAAAATAACACCAATTCTGCAAGATCTCTCCCAGGCAACAGGAGAGGAGGGAATCCTTCTCAACAAATTTTATCAAGCCCTGATACCAAACCCAGACAAATGCAATACAAAAAAAGAATGCTATAGACCAATATTCCTCATGAATACAGAAGCAAACATCCCCAGCAAAATATTAGCAAATCTAACAGCAATATATAAAACCCTAAAACCAAGTGGAGTTTACCCTAGGAATGCAAGGCAGGTTCAATGTCTAAAAACCAATCAATGTAATCAACCATATTAAGTGTAAAAAAGAAAATCCACATGAGCATTTCCGTTCATGATGACAAAAGCATCTGTCAAAATTCAGCATGCACTCATGATAGAAGCTCTCAGCAAACCAGGAATACAAGGGAACTTCCTCAACTGAATAAAAAAACTTAAAGACGACAGACTTGAGGGTGAGACAGGAGAAAAGATGTTCTTTTTCACTACTCCTATTTAAAAAAATTTTTTGAGTATAGCTGACATACAGTGTTATCTCACCACTCCTATTACATCATATTGGAAGCCCTGGCCTGTGCAATAAGGGATAGACAGATGGATGGATAGATGGACGGATGAATAAAAAGATAAATAAATGGCACACAGGGGTTTCTGGCTGGCTCAGTCAGTGGAGCATGCAACTCTTGATCTCGAGGTTGTGAGTTCAAGTCCAGGTTGGGTATAGAGATTACTTAAAATCTTTAAAATGTAATAGGGGCCCGTGGGTGGCTCAGTCGGTTAAGCGTTCACCTCAGGTCATGATCTCACAGTCATGAGATTGAGCCCCGTGTGGGGCTCCGTGCTCAGTGTGGAGCCTGCTTAAGATTCTCTCCCTCCTACTTCCTCTGCCCCTCAACTCGCGCTCACTCTCTCTCAAGAAAAACGGGCATATAGATTGAAAGAAAGAAATGAAACTACTCCTACTCCTAAACAACATGATTGTTTGCTTAGAATATATCAGAGAATCTATTTTTTAAAAATCCTTTAACAACCAGTTAGCAAGGGAGGAGGACATAAGGTCAACACAAAAATAAATCATATTTCTATGTGGTGGTAACAAGCAATTAGAAACTGAATATTTTAAAAATATATTATATACAATAGTTCTAAAGAAATAAAATATTTAGGTATGTCTCTAACAAAACACGTATAGGATCTATATGCTGAAAACTACAAAACACTACTAGAAGAAATTCAAAAATCTAAATAAATGGCGAAATATACTATAGTCATACGGTGAAATGTTCAGCATATTAAAGGTGTCAGTTATCTCCAAATTCATCAGATTCATCAGGAGATTGAACCTAATTCCAATAAAAATCCCAGCAGCATTTTTTTGTAAATACACAGGTTGATCCTAAAATTTATTAAAAAATTTATAAAAAAACAGCAAAAGATCTAGAATAGCTAAAACAAATTTTAAAAAGAATAGAGAAACCACACTAACTGATTTTAAGGCTTACTATAAAGCTACAGTAATCAAGACAGTGATATTGGTGAAGTGATAAAAACTGACCAATGGAACAAAACAGTTCAGATATTGACCCACATAAATATAGGCAACTGATGTTTGACAAAGGTGCAAAAACAACTTAAAGAAGGAAGAATAGTCTTTTGGACAAACGGTGCTGGAACAATAAGATATCCATATGTAAAAGCGAGACCTCCATCTAAACTTTGCATCATATACAAAGATTAACTGGAAATAGGCATAAACCTAAGTGTAAAACATGGAACTACAAGTAACTTTTAGAAGAAAATAGGAGAAGGGCACCTGGGTGGCTCAGTCAGTTGAGCGACCAACTTCAGCTCAGGTCATGATCTCAGTTTGTGAGTTCGAGCCCCACATAGGGCTCTGTGCTGACAGCTCAGGAGCCTGCTTTGGATTCTGTGTCTCCCTCTCTCTCTCTGCCCCTCCCCGACTCATGCTCTGTTTCTCTCTGTCTCAGAAATAAATAAACATTTAAAAAAATTTAAAAAAAGAAGGAAACAGGAGAAAATCTTCATGACCCAGAATTAATAAGAGTCCTTTTTAAAAAAATGATAGATTGGACTTCATCAAAATTAAAATCTTAATTGGTGAATGACGCTGTTAGGAAAATGAAAAGCCAAGCCAAAGAGGCAGAGAAAATATTTGTTAATAAATTATGTAACCAACAAAGGATTTTTAACCAGAATATTGAAAAAAAAAAAAAAAAACCTCTCAAAACTCAACAGTAAGAGGGGCACCAGGATGGCTCAGTCAGAGGAGCACGTGACTCTTGATCTCAGGGGTTGTGAGTTCAAGCCCCACATTAGGTGTAGAGATTACTTAAAATAAACAAACGTGGGGGCCTGGCTGGCACAAATGGTAGAGTATACGACTCTTGATATCAGGGTTGTGAGTTCAAGCCCCACATTAGGTGTAGAGATTACTTAAAAATATTTAAAAATACATAAATTAAAAAAAAATTCAACAGCGAGAAAACAAACTACCAAATTTAAAAATGGGGAAAATACTTGAACAAATAATCCTCTCAACAAATACTTGAGCAAAATACTTCCCTCTGATGGGTTTTATAAAAGTCATGAATTTGAAGTCAGTCTGGCTTTTTAAAATTTTTTTAATTTTTTTTTCAACGTTTATTTATTTTTGGGACAGAGAGAGACGGAGCATGAACAGGGGAGGGGCAGAGAGAGAGGGAGACACAGAGTCGGAAACAGGCTCCAGGCTCTGAGCCATCAGCCCAGAGCCCGACGCGGGGCTCGAACTCACGGACTGCGAGATAGTGACCTGGCTGAAGTCGGACGCTTAACCGACTGCGCCACCCAGGCGCCCCTGGCTTTTTAAAATTTTAAGGGTGGGAGCAATGTTCCTTCACCTAACTACACCCCAGGGCAGAAGGTGGCCCAAGTGATTATTTTTTCAAAAACACTTTATAATGAAGTATTAGAGAACTTGTTTTAATAATAACCAGGAAAAAAAAGCAGGTTGAAAAAATGTCTCCTACTTGTCCCATATCCCTAACCCACTCCACCCCCTCTTCCCTGGTGTTTTAGAATTTTGGTTCAGAATTCCTCTGTAGAGGATTCCCTGTGCTGCATGGAAAGCTGGCACTTTGGTCTTTGTATAATTAGGCACCATACCTGGATAATTTCTGAATTGGAGTTTTTATTACAAGATACTTGTTTTATGCCTCTTTCAATAAAGTCGTCAAGCTGATTCAGTTTGTTAGTGAACCATGTTTTAACCTGCCCTTCCTGTCTCACATGATGTTTCAAATTTGTATATATTTAATACTCAATGGTCTTGTAGACAATTAAGGTTTTATTAATGTGAAAACGATCCACTCTTTTGTTGGATTCTGTGGGTGCTAACAGGGCAGGCTGCAACCCTGCACTTGAGCTCACTCTGTTCTCCATTTTCATCCCGGACAACTGCAAATCAATGACTGACATGGAGTACCAGTGGAGCCTGGGGGGTAGAGGGCGGGGGGGGGGGGTCAGGGCTGAACAGTGCCTAGTGCCTGAAACACACTGGCCATTTGCAGAATTGTTGATTTGATTATGCTATTCAGTAGTGTGAAAAGGAAAGTATTAAAATAAAACCTGTTAGAGAAAAGGAGGCTCTATCAGAACGAGCTGCAGTATATTTTGCCAAAGCTATTAGATTTTTGAGGCAGCTGGTAGTTTATCAATTTTTATTTCTTCAATATAGTTATTTTATGGCCATTACCAGCAAAACTGGATTATAAGGAATAGTGTTTGACAGGAAAGAAGGGCCCAGTGTGAGTCTGTTTGCTCTGGATCTCCTAAAACAAAGGTTCTTAATGTCATCCTCTTGGCTTATAAATAGAACAATAACATGATAGGAAGGAACATCAGTTTCTCATTTTGTGAGAGTAGTTCCAGAAAGTCTTTCTGCAGTCTTTTGCAGAGGCATCCAGTGTTTTTTCCTGCGAAGAGCTCTTCAGGTACCAGCATGATCACTAAGGTATTTCAAGGTGCTGGTACAGCATTAAAACCAGCAATCAGTAGTGGATTTCAGGGACTTTGTACAGGATGGGGCATGATCCACAGGCAATGCTGTAGGATGTTTCGGGTGTCAAAAAATGTAATTTTCAAAATTAAAAACGTGACTCCTACAAACACAGAGTGAACACATGTCAAAGACTACTTTATCTGTGAGGGAACCAGGATAATTCAAAGAATATTTGAGAGATTTGGTATACAGAGGTACTAAAATTAAAAAATGCTACAGTAAGATAGCTAAATTGGACAGAAAAGTGGTTAATGTCTACAGGACAGTTCATCTGTACTCTCAGATTATTTCTTCTACCCAAAAGAATTTTTACATCTCCTACCCGACAAAAATCTTTTAACGCATCACTTCCAAACAAAGATGCAATCCCCCAAAGAACTAAATAATCCTTGGGTGGGCCTCTCAATGTTCCAGTATAACAATGAAAGAACATATGACAATCTTTTTGTATTATTTTTAAGTTTTAAATAATTTCTATTAACAGAGGGCTAATAGTTTATTTTATATTTGAGTAAGTCTTTGTAACTAAAATTAAGGTTCTAGGGGACCAGCTTTTGGAATAGTATGGTGGTGCTTATATATTTTGCTTTACCCAAGCATTCCAAAATATCATTTATTTACCTTTCAAACCAATCACAGGATCTTAGAAGTCATCTGAGATCCCGCCATCTCCTCGGGCATGTATCCTTTCTTTAGCAGTCTTGACAGATGATCCTGAAGCATTTGTGTGCAAGGAGGAAGGAAACTGGCATGAGTGCTCATTATGTGCACATTTATTTTCAAAGGGCCAAATTCCTTTTCTCACGGTAACATGTAACCTATACATTTAGCCGCATTTATCAAATAAATGGATTTCTTCAGCATAATTGCCTTGAATTATACCTTAATTCTAAAAATTTATACACAGTATAATTTATCCTTCTTGATGTACAATTCGAGTTTTGAAAAATGCATACATTTGTAATTACCACCACAAACAAGATATAGAACAATTCCCCACAATGAGATACCATCTCACCCAGTCAGAATGGCTAGCATCAAAAAGGCAAGAGATAACAAGCATTGGCAAGGACGTGGGGGAATGACAAGGACACGCAGTACCGGTGGAAATGTAAATTGGTACAGCCACTGTGGGAAACATTATGCGGGTTTCTCAAAAAATTAAAAATAGAAATGCCACGAGATCCAGTAATTCCACTGTTGGATATTTACCCAAAGAAAACAAAAACACTGCTTTGAAAAGATAAATGCTATGTTTATAGCAGCATTATTCACAATGGCCAAGAAATGGAAGCAACTCAAGTGTTCATCCACAGATGAATGGATAAAGACATGGTATATACAATGGAATATTACACAGCCATAAAAAGGATGAAATCCTGCCATGTGCAACAACATGGATGGACCTAGAGGGTATGATGTGAAGTGAAATTAAGTCAGTCAGAGAAAGACAAATGCCACATGATTTCACTCATATGTGGAATTTAAGAAACAAAACAAATGAGCAAACAGGAAAAAAAAAGAGAGAGACAAAAACAACAACAACAACAACAACAAACCAACCCCGAGTCTTAAATACAGAGAACAAACCGGTGGCTGCCAAAGGGGAAGTGGGTAGGGGTATGAGTAAAATAGATAAAAGGGATTAAGAGGTAACAATTTCCAGTTATAAAATAAACAAGTGCATCTTAGGGAATATAGTCAATAATATTGTAATAACACTGTATGCTAACAGCTGGTGACCACACTTATCATGGTGAGCACTGAATAACACACAGAATTGTTGAATCGCCATGTTGTACACTTGAAACTACCATAACATTGTGTGTCAACTGTACCTTAGTAGTTTTTTTCAAAAAACTGGCAACCCTACAAAAAAGATATAGAAGAGTTCCAAGCATAAGTGCTTTTCAAGTGTCAATTAATCCACAAGTACTTATTGACTACAGGTATGTCCAGTGGTCACTGGTCAGGCTTTGGGGATAGCAGGAAAGTGTGAAACGGCAGAAGTAAAAGATTATGCCTGCCTCCAAAGAACTTGACAGTCTAACCAGTGAAGTACACATGAACCAAGCACAAATGAGCAATCTACTGGGTAATAATCTGCAGGAGATGTGGGTTCTGGTATTGGTACTGCCAACATATGACCTCAACAAGCCATTTTTTATGGTTATTTCTTATCTGGGCATTCCTTTCCTCATTCATAACTTGAAGGGGTTGTCTGTCTGAGACAATCTCTAAGGTCTCTCCTAATAATAAGCACACGTGAATCAGGTATGAGCGTTCAAAGTGATGGTGGAAGGCTGCGAGGTTGAGAACAGCTTTATGGCATTCAGGCAGTCCACGGGTTGACCCTACAGTGTTAGTGACCAAGGGCGAACGGTAAGAGATGCAGCAGTGAGCTGAGAGGTGCGACCTGCCATGGGTCTGTGAAGGGAGCAAATAGAGGGATGTCGGTCCTGTGGAGTACAGAAGAACCGCAAGGTGTTATTCTCGACGACAGTGGTGAGCCCAAGCTTTGAACTGCTTGAGCACCAGGGAGAGACACGAAGATCTGAAAGCTTATTTGTCTATGAAGTAGAGAGAGGAGTGACACCATGACAGTGATCCACAGTAATCTCTTCAAGAAAACCTCCCATAGGCCTGTCTTCTAGGCCCTGGGAATACAACGCTACAAACCATGCCCTCAGTTATTTATTGCTGCATAGTAAATCATCCCAAAACGTAGTGGCTTAAAAGAACAACCATTTTATGTGTGCACAATGCTGTGGGTCAGCAATCTGCAGTAGCATCAGCTAGGTGGTTCTTCTGTGACTCTTTCCTAGGGTCCCTCATATGGTCAGTCATCTGGCGACGTGACTAGGACTCATGTCTGCCTACATGTCTGATGCGTGGCTGCTGCCTGGCCTCTCTTGCCATGTCATCTCTTCCTCCAGCAGGCTGGCTGGACTTCTTCATAAGGTTGCTTCAGGGTCCCTAGGGAGCAAGGGGGAAGCTACAAGACTTCTTGAGACCTAGGCTCAGAAGTCACACACAACTACTCACGTGGCATTTTACTGGCCAAAGCAAGTTACAAGAACAGTCCAGATTCAGGGAGTAGAGAACTGGACTCTACCTTGATGGGAGGGGCTGCAATGTCACATACATACATACATACAGAAATGAAAGGACTCTGTGGCCATTAACCATTCTATCACACCATCCTGTTTGGGAAAATGAGTGCTGAGCACATTAAATCCTGTGCACCTTCAAAGATGGAAGGAACCACTGAGATGAAAAAGATAAGCTTCTGAGTGGGTCCTGAGGAATGTACAGGATGGAACGAACCCAGAGGAATGTGGAGAACTTCAGGCAAAGGCAGTACACACAGGAGTGGCAGGATGACTCATGGTATGTTTAGAGTCTAGTCAATGCATACTTGGCTGGAATGGGTAGAGACGAGGATTTGAAAAATTAAGAGGTAACGATGGTGGGAAAGGTTATGATTGGATGTGGAAGACCTTAACTGCTAGGCTTTCGGGAATACAGACACTACCCACCATGCAGTGAGCAGCAAGGAGTCAGTGGCGGCCTCGTGGCAGGAGTGGGAATGGTGGTATAGGGAAGAGGCCTTTAGGACCTGCATCTTCGTGGACAGCAGTCTGGAAGGAAGTTGAACTGGCTCTGGAGTATAGTGGCATAGAGATCATGGCAAGAGAGCAGCCTAGAGATGGTTTCCCTAAAGGCAAGTGCCTGCATGGATTCTCTTCAAGGGGCTAAAGGGCATAACTGGAGCTTTTACCTCCAGATTTATTTAGAGGTATAAAAATTGTTTATCCTGGATTTAAATTGGTCATCCCAGAGAGCTAAATTCAGGCTCATCTCTCTCTCTGTCTCTGTCTCTGTCTGTCTCTGTCTCTCTGTCTCTCTCTCTCACACACACACACCCACCCACACACCAGTCTCCTGTATAAGATACAAGTTTCATGAGAGACAAGTACAATACAACTGTTAACAATGCTTCGTCTGTATTTGAAAAAAATTTCTAGTGCTCTTTAACAATGTAAATGGGAAAAGAACTATGGGGAAGGTCAGAAACCATGATGGAGCCAGAAAAAGGTTGCCTGCAGTTTTGACTGCAGTCTATACTATGGAGTCATATTCTGCGCAGGCAGACTATATAGTCACACTTTTCACAGTGGCAGCGTGGCAAAGCACCAGTTTTCTTTTGACAGTCCACAAGACACATATTTATTTCCCAAACTATCACTATCCACAGGACTTCTGTGGCCATTAGAACATGTTACATGTAATTTTTAAACACAAAATGAGAACAGATATTTAGTTTGTTTATTAAATAGCAGGCAGCAATTCTCTTTCAGGTATTTGTGGGAGACAGGATATGGAGAATTAGAGGGTTTCCTACACTCTGGGAATAGCAGTCTAGTTGTACAACTTTCAGGTCACGTATATACGAAATAGGTCACAGAATAAGGAAGCATGGCATCAGGTGACAAAGTGAAAAGACAAGACATGATTTAATGAGGAAATATGGAGTAAAGGATGGCGTCCAAATGAGCAGGTTTTGAGGCGCGGGGGAGTCTCTTGCTGGGCTAGAATATGCAAGAAATGGCCTAGGCAGGATTGGCAGGGCAAAGAGGGAAGGAGGCTCCAATTGTGAGGAAAGGCTCCAGGTAAACCTGAGTGTTGGATGGTGGTGATACTTGGGGAGGGGAGGCAGTGAGGGAAGTTTAGAGATGACATCCTAGAGTGTGTGCTCTAAACTTCTTGTTCCACCCAGTTAGCTCCCCTGAAAGTGCAGGTGAAGAATTGTCCTCAGTTGACAGACCGCGGCATGTGAATACATTACAAAACAACTGAACAGACAAGAGAAGAAAGGATATTTAGGTTCCTCTTTGCACACACTGGCTTTCATTCACTGTATAGTAGGTGGATGGGTAGGCCTTTGTGTGTACCTCACAGGACAGGGAGTTCTCCAGGGGAAAACACATCCCCTTTGCCCTTGGTGCTTTCTCAGACTGAGCCAGACCATACTATAGAGCAGTTATGCAAGAAAGGGGCCTCTGTTGCATTTCCTAATGACACAGTGCTCTAGGGAGAGATTTACTCAGGCATGCTGAGTTTTGCAATTCTCTCCTCAAAACTGGGGAGGTTTCCTGTAAAAAGATGTGTTTTAAGATAGGACCTGAGAAATCACAGACGGCTCACATCATAGGGGCTCCAAGAAATCATGCCTCGTCAGTGTCAACAGTTACCTTTAGAAAGTATAAAAATAACATTTAGTGATTATCCAAATTTCTTATTTTGTGGGGAGGTACTCAGGTTTATACCCTTGAGGAATGCCTATCCTGGGGCTTGGTATACAGCAAGCACTAAACGAATGTTAGTTGATTTTGAGGTAGGTTTTGCAGTTTCTTCATTAAGTATAG